>NC_056741.1:172566689-172928617 GCF_019279795.1 Protopterus annectens | reverse complement strand
ACTTTTAATTCATAAATCTTCATTATATCTCATGAACTACCATGAATGCCTTGGTTTCTGCAAAACATAAATTTAAAAAAATGATGCCCTGATATTATTAATAACTCTGACCTCTGCCTTACATGACATCTTGAAAGCAGCCAGTGCAGCATGAAGAAGAGGATTAAAACAGTTGACCCATTTGAATCTTAAAGGATCAAATGAACCTCTTATTAAAGGATGTTTATTTAACAACCATGACAAGTTTAGTTTACAGAAAAAAAACATTTGAGCTCTAAAAGGCTCAACCAAATTACCCCTTTTGCTGGGACAATGGGAGGTAATTTTTTTAAATTTGTAAATGGAATGGCATGACATCAAAGGTACTAAAGTGAAAGCTCAACACCAGAAACAAGACTGACTATTTGTACCTATTCAGATTGCATCTGTTGGTGTAATGTCCTTCCCCTCTAGTTTTACCATATCCATGGCTTACTGTATGCTTGGCTCTTCCTAGGTTATCCACTGTGGTCAGTTTTGCTATTTTTTTCCCTAGTGTTGATTTTCTGCTTCAGTAGTTATTTAACAAGTCATTTAAGTGTTACAAACTCACCTGAGATAACAGCAAGTAGTGCAGTGTGATAAATAAATGGTAGGTATTATAAAGGAGGAAACCAAAGGGAGGTGAAAGTAAGGAAGACGCCATATAAATACCATCAATAGAAAAGAGAAAGGGAGGAGGAAGATATGAGAAACCAAGGAGATGGTGGGGTGCATATCAACAGGCATAAAATAGAAAAAGTGGCACTTACCTTGATGTGTATGTGGTAGTACTGGAACACAGTAAGTGGCTCATTTGGTTGACTGTAGATGTTACACCTTTGTTATTAACCACCACAACACAGTTGCTCTCCCCACTAGATCAAGCACATGTGCAATTAAAAGCATGATGAATACAATGGCAGATGTAGCATGCTAGGATATTACATCCACATGGAGCTGATAACAAGCTGTAGCATGCTGAGGATATTACATCCACAGGGAGCTGATACCAAGCTATAGCATGCTAAGAATGTTACATTCAGAGGGAGCTGAAAATAATCTGTAGCATGCTATGGATATTATATCCAAAAGGAGCTTTTAAAAATGAGTAGCATGCTTAGGATATTACATCCACAGGGAGCTGATAAACTGTGACATGCTAAGGATATTACATCCACAGGGAGCTGATAACAAGCTGTAGTGTACTGAGGATGTTACATCCACAGGGAGCTGATAACAAGCTCTAGCAAGCTAAGGATGTTACATCCACAGGGAGCTGGTAACAATCTGTAGCATGCCATGAATGTTACATCCACAGGGAGCTGGTAACAAGCTATAGCATCCCAAGGATGGTACATCCACAGGGAGCTGATAAATTTGTAGCATGCTGAGGATGTCACATCCACAGGAAGCTGATAACAAGCTCCAGCATGCTAAGGATTTTGCATACAGAAGGACCTGATAACAAGCTCTAGCATGCTAAGGATGTTACATCCAGAGGGAGCTGATATCAAGCTGTAGCATGCTAAGGATATTACATCCACAGGGACCTGATAATAAGCTGCAGCATGCTAAGGATATTACATCCACAGGAAGCTGATGACAAGCTGTAGCATGTTAAGGATGTTACATCCACAGGGAGCTACGAACAAGCTGTAGCATGCTAAGGATGTTACATCCACAAGGAGTTGATAAGCTGTAGCATGTTGAGGATATTACATCCACTGTCAGCTGATAAGAAGCTGTAGCATGCTGTGGATATTACATCCCCTGTTAGCTGATAATCTGTAGCGTGTGGAGGATATTACATCCAATGGGAGCAGATAAGCTGTAGCATGCTAAGGATGTTACATCCACAGGGAGATGATAACAAGCTGTAGCATACTGACAATATTACATCCAATGGGAGCTGATAACAAGATGTAGCATGCTGAGGATGTTACATACACATGGAGTTGATAACAAGCTGTAGCATGCTATGGATGTTACATCCACATGGAGCTGATAACAAGCTGTTGCATGTGGAGGATGTAACCTCCACAGGGAGCAGATAACTACCTGTAGCATGGTAAGGATGTTGCATCCACATGGAGATAATAAGCTGTTGCATGCTAGGGATGTTGCATCCAGAGGGAGCTGATAAAAATCTGTAGCATGCTGAGGATAATGCAACCACAGGGAGCTGATAACAAGCTGTAGAATGTTAAGAATCATACATCCAGAGGGAGCTGATAAGCTGTAGCATGTGGAGAATATTACATCCACAGGGAGCTGATAAGAAGTTGTAGCATGCTGAGGATATTACATCCACAGGGAGCTGATAAGCTCCAGCATGCTAAGGATGTTACATACAGAGGGACCTGATAACAAGTTCTAGTATGCCAAGGATGTTACATCCAGAGGAGGCTGATGACAGCCTGTAGCATTTTAAGGATGTTGCATCCACAGGGAGCTGTGAACATGCTATAGCATGCTAAAGATGTTACATCCACAGGTAGCTGATAACAAGCTGTAGCATGCTGAGGATATTACATCCAGAGGGAGTAGCTAACAAGCTGTAGCATGCTAAGGATGTTATATCCTACTTGACCTTTCTAAAGCCTTCAATACTATCTCTCATAGCCTGCTTTTAACTAAACTCTCTAAACTTAACCTATCCCCTTCTTCCTTGAATTGGTTCTCCAGCTACTTATCTAACCGATATCAAACAGTAAAATGGAAAAAGGTCACCTCCACATTTCTTAATACCCCAACCGGAGTCCCCCAAGGATCCATATTAGGTCCTCTTCTTTTTAATATATTTATAAATGATTTCCAGAACTCTATTCCTTTCTCAAATATCATTCAATATGCAAATGATTCAACTATTATCTGCTCTGCCACATCTACCCCTGTACTCCTAAAACTTACTCAAGAAGCTTTTTCAACCACTGAGCAATGGATGAAAAGAAACCACCTTGTATTAAATGCCTCTAAAACCAAAGTAATGGTATTTACTCCCTCTGAAACTACCTCATTCGACTTTAACTCCTTCACTATCACTAGCCAAAACAATATACCTCTGGAACTGGTATCAGAGACCAAATTACTTGGGGTCCAAATTGACAACCAGCTTAAATTCCATTCCCACTTACAACTAAACATCAAAAAGACCCATCAAAAACTAGGTATGCTCTACCGACAAAATTACTACCCCTGCCACTAAAGTAACTCTCTCTGCTTCCTTTCTTATCCCTCCCTTCTCTCTGAACTCCTCTTCTCACTAACCTACAATCCTCTCTTAAATCTCAACTTTCCTCCTGCTATAACAAAATTGCCAAATTTGCTACCAGCCAAAAGTCGTCCTCCCATCACTGCCCTTCTCTCCAAAAACTAAAATGGCTGAACTACCAAATCAACTCATCTATACACAACTAACACTTGCACATAAGCTAATTTTTAACCCCACCCTCTGTCCCTCCCTCTCTTCTACCTTTAAGATGTACCTTCCTGATCGAGTACTAAGGTCCAATAATCAAAATCTAATAGAAGTGTACAAACCATCCCGTCCACCAGGCAAAAATCTTCTATCTTATGGTTTAGCACGTCTCTGGAACTCCCTACCACCTTCCATTCGTACCACTTCTAACCATTACTCTTTTAAAAAATCTCTTCACTCACACCTAATATCCCAGTGGGAATGCTCCTGCTCTCTCCCCACATAACAAGTGATATCAAACTCCTGTTCCCTTTATTCTATGGAAAACAAACCCCTTTTCACTTCATCCAATGCCTTAGATTCCTTCTTTCTCTCTTTCTCTCTTCTCTTTCGATCTTATTCTCATCTAAAACTTTCTCCTTCTATTCATCTCTCCATATACTTTTATTCCAGTACTCATATGTTAGTTGTAAATAATGCATCAGACTGCTGCTACTTATATGCGATTTGTAAACAATGAATCAGACTGTAACTATGAACTGTATGTTCCTAAGCAGAAATGCCTCTCAGCTGTACAATGCAATGTTCCATTGCCAGTCAGTTTTAACTCCAACCTCATCACTAGTGTGTATTACTTGCAATGTTTGCTGTATTAATTGTAAAAGTCTTGTTCAAAACTGCAACCCTTGTATAAATATAATCTTTAAACTATTGTAACGTAGAGTGCTATTGGAGCTTTTCTCCCCAGGACTCCATTGAAAACGGGTTCAAATGGCCCAATGGACTATCCTGGTAAACCAACTGCAAATAAATAAATAAATAAATATCCACAGGGAGCTGATAACAAGGTGTAGCATGCTGAAGCTATTATACATCCACCGGGAGCTTATAAAAAGCTGCAGCATGATAAGGATGTTACATACACATGGAGTTGAAAACAAGCTGTATTATGTTGAGGATATTACATCCACAGGCAGCTGACAAGAAGCTGTAACATGCTGTGGATATTACATCCCCAGTTAGCTGATAAGCTGTAGCATGCTGAGGATATTACATTCATAGGGACCTGATAACAAGCTGTAGTATGCTATGGATGTTACATCCCCAGGGAGCTGATAACAAGCTGTACCATACTAATGATGTTACAACCCAGGGAGCAGATAACAAGCTGTAGCATTCTACGCATGTTACATCCCCAGGGAGCTGATAAGCTGTAGCATGCTAAGGAGGTTATATACACAGGGAGCTGATAACAAGCTGTATTATGTTGAGGATATTGCATCCACAGGAAGGTGACAAGAAGCTGTAGCATGCTGTATATATTACATCCCCAGTTAGCTGATAAGCTGTAGCATGCTGAGGATATTCCAATCATAGGGACCTGATAACAAACGGCAGTATGCTATGGATGTTACATCCCCAGGGAGCTGATAACAAGCTGTAACAAGCTAATGATGTTACAACCCAGGGAGCTGATATCAAGCTGTAGCATTCTATGGATGTTACATCCCCAGGGAGCTGATAAGAAGCTGTAGCATGCTAAGGATGTTACATCCACAGGGAGCTGATAACAAGCTGTAGCATGCTGAGGACACTACATCCAGAGAGAGCTGATAAACTGTAGAATGCTAAGGATGTTACATCCACAGGAAGCGGATAACAAGCTGTAGCATACTGAAGATATTACACCCACAGGGAACTGATAACAAGCTGTAGCATACTAAGGATTTTACATCCACAGAGAGATGATAATAAACTGTAACATGCTAAGGATGTTACATCCAAAGGGAGCTGATAAGCTGTAGCATGCTGAGGATATTACATCCACAGGGAGCTGATAACAAGCTCTAGCATGCAAGGATGTTACATCCAGAGGGACCTGATAACAAGCTGTAGCATGCTGAGGATATTACATCCAGAGAGACCTGATAACAAGCTGCAGCATGCTGAGGATATTACATCCAGAGGGAGCTGATAACAAGCTATAGCATGCTAAGGATGTCACATCCACAGGGAGCTGATAAACTGTAGCATACTGAAGATATTACATCCACAGGATGATGATAAGCTGTAGCATGCTAAGGATGTGACATCCACAAGGAGCTGATAAGCTGTATCAACCTAAGGATGTTATATCCACAGGGAGCTGATAACAAGCTGTAGCATGCTGAGAATATTACTTCCTAACTGAGCTGATAACAAGCTCTTGCATGTTTAGAATATTGTATCCAGCGAGAGCTGATAACAAGCTGTAGCATTTGAAGAATATTACATCCATATGGAGCTGATAAGAAGTTGTAGCATGCTGAGGATATTACGTCCACAGGGAGCTGGTAACAATCTGCAGCATGCTAAGGATGTTACATCCACAGGGAGCTGATAACAAGCTGTAGCATACTGAGAATATTACATCCTAAGTGAGCTGATAACAAGCTGTTGCATGTTAAGGATATTGCATCCAGAGGGAGCTGATAACAAGTTGTAGCATTTGAAGGATATTACATCCATAGGGAGCTGATAAGAAGATACAGCATGCTGAGGATATTACATCCACAGGGAGCTGGTAAGCTGCAGAATTCTAAGGATGGTACATCCACAGGGAGCTGATAAGTTGTAGGATGCTGAGGATGTTACATTCAAAGGGAGCTGTTAACACCCTGTAGCATGCTGTGGATATGACATCCACATGGTGCTGATAATCTGTAGCATGTTGAGGATGTCACATCCACTGGCAGCTGATAACAAGCTGCAGAAAGCTGAGGATGTTGCATCCACAGAGAGCTAATAACAAGCTGCAGCATGATAAGGATATTTCATCAACAGGGAGCTGATAACTAGCTGTACCGTGCTAATTATGTTACATCCACATGGAGTTGTTAACAAGCTGTAACATGCTAAGAACGTTACATCCAAAGGGAGCTGATAACAAGCTGTAGCATGCTAAGGATATGATATCCACAGGGAGCTGATAACAAGCTGTAGAATGTTAAGGATATTACATCCACAGGGTGCTGATAAGTTCTAGCATGTGGAGGATATTACATCCACAGGGAGCTGATAACCTCCAGCATGCTAAAGATGTTACATCCAGAGGGACCTGATAACAAGCTGTGCATGCTAAGGATGTTACATCCAGAGGGAGCTGATAGCAAGCTGTAGCATGCTAAGGATATTAAATCCACATGGAGCTGATAACAGGCTGCAGCATGCTGAGGATATTACATCCAGTGGGAGATGCAAACAAGCTGTAGCATGCAAAGGATGTTACTACCACAGGGAGCTGATAACAAGCTGTAGCATGCTGAGGATATTACATCCACAAGGAGCTAATCACAAGCTCTAGCATGCAAGGATTTTACATCCAGAGGGACCTGATAACAAGCTGCAGCATGCTGAGTATATTACATCCAGAGGGAGCTGAGAACAAGCTGTAGCATGCTAAGGATGTCACATCCACAGGGAGCTGATAACAAGCTGTAGCATACTGAAGATATTACATCCACAGGGATATGATAATAAGCTGTAGCATGCTAAGGGTGTGAAATCCACAAGGAGCTGATAACAAGCAGTATCAAGCTAAGGATGTTATATCACAGGGATCTGATAACAAGCTGTAGCATGCTGAGAATACTACATCCTAAGAGAGCTGATAACAAGCTGTTGCATGTTAAGGATATTACATCCATAGGGAGCTGATAAGAAGATGTAGCATGCTGAAGGTATTACATCCACAGGCATCTGGTAGGAAGTTGTAGCATGCTGAGGATATTACATCCACAGTGAGCTGATAACAAGCTCCAGCATGCTAAGGATGTTACCTCCAGAGGGACCTGAAAACAAGCTCTAGCATGCTAAGATATTACATCCAGACTGAGTAGCATGCTAAGGCTATTACATCCACAGGGAGCTGATAACAAGCTGTAGCATGCTGAGGATATTGAATTGGCAGGGAGCTGATATCAAGCTGCAGCATGCTAAAGATATTACATCCACAGTAAGCTGATGACAAGCTGTAGCATGTTAAGGATGTTACATACACAGCGAGCTGCAAACAAGCTGTAGTATGCTAAGGATGTTACATCCACAAAGAGCTGATAACAATCTGTAGCATGCTGAGGATATTACATTGACAGGAAGCTGATAACAAGCTGCAGCATGCTAAGGATATTACATCCACAGTAAGCTGATGACAATCTGTAGCATGTTAAGGATGTTACATACACAGGGAGCTGCAAACAAGCTGTAGCATGCTAAGGATGTTACATCCACAGGGAGATGATAAAAAGCTGCAGCATGCTGAGGATATTACATCCACAGGCAGATGACAAGAAGCTATAGCATGCTGCAGATATTACATCCCCAGTAAGCTGATAATAAGCTGTAGCATGCTGAGGATATTGCATTCATAGGGACCTGATAACAGGCTCTAGCATGCTATGGATGTTACACACCAGGGAGCTGAAAACAAACTGTAGCATGTTATCCTTGTTACATCCCCAAGGAGCTGATAACAAGCTGTAGCATGCTGAGGACACTACATCCAGAGAGAGCTGAAAATAAACTGCAGCATGCTAAGGATGTTACATCCACAGGAAGCGGATAAGCTGCATCATGCTGAAGATATTACATCCACAGAGAACTGTTAACAAGCTGTAGCATGGTAAGGATATTACATCCACAGGGAGGTGATAAGCTGTAGCATGCTAAAGATGTTACATCCACAGGCAGTTGATAACAAGCTCTAGCATGCTAGAAATTTTACATCCATAGAGAACTGATAATAAGGTGTAACATGCCAAGGATGATACATCCACAGGGAGCTGAAAACAAGCTGTACCATGCTTAGGATATTACATCCACAGGGAGCTGATAACAAGCTCTAGCATACTGAAGATATTACATCCACAGGGAGATGATAACAAGCTGTAGCATGCTAAGGATGTGACATACACAAGGAGCTGAAAAAGCTAAGGATGTTATATCCATAGGGAGCTGATCACAAGCTGTACCATGCTGAGAATATTACATCCTAAGGGAGCTGATAACAAGCTGTTGCATGTTAAGGATATTACATCCAGAGGGAGCTGATAACAAGCTGTAGCATTTGAAGGATATTACATTCATAGGGAGCTGATAAGAAAATGTAGCATACTGAGGATATTGAATCCACAGGGAGCTGGTAACAAGCTACAGCATGCTAAGAATGTTACATCCATAGGGAGCTGATAAACTGTAGCATGCTAACAATATTACATCCATAACAAGTTGTAGCATGATGAGGATGTTACATCCACAGGAAGCTGATAAGCTATAGCATGTTGAAGGTATTATAGCCACAGGGAGCTGATAACAAGTTGTAGCATGCTGAGGATGTTACATCTACAGGGAGCAGATAACAAGCTGTAGCATGCTGTGGATATTACATCCACATGGAACTGATAATATGTAGCATGTTGAGGATGTCACATCCACGCTGAGCTGATAAGCTGTAGCATGCTGAGGATATTATATCCACAGGGAGCTAATAACAAGCTGTAGAGTGTTAATGATATTACATCCAGAAAGAGCTGATAAGCTGTAGCATGTGGAGGGTTATAACATCCACAGGGACCTGATAAGAATCTCCAGCATGCTAAGGATGTTACATCCAGAGGGACCTGAAAACAAGCTGTGCATGCTAAGGATGCTACATCCACAAGGAGCTGGAAACAAGCTGTAGCATGCTTAGGATATTACATCCACAGAGAGCTGATAACTAACTGGGACATGCTAAGGATATTACATCCACAGGGAGCTGATAACAAGCTGTAGCATGCTGTGGATATTACATCCACATGGAGTTGATAAGCTGTAGCATCCCAAGGATGTTACATCCACAGGGAGCTGATAAGCTGTAGCATGTTAAGGATGTTACATCCACAGGGAGCTGGCAACAATCTGTAGCATCCCAAGGATTTTACATCTCCAGGGAGCTGTAGCATGCTGAGCATGTCACATCCACAGGGAGCAGATAAGCTGTATCATGCTAAGGATGTTACATCCAAAGGGTTGTGCTAACAAGCTGTAGCATGCTGACTATATTACATCCACAGGAGCTGATAACAAGCTGTATTATGCTGAGGATGTTAGAATCACATTGAGCTGATAACAAGCTGTAGCATGCTGTGGATATTACATCCACATGGAGCTGATAAGCTGTAGCATGTTGAGGATGTAACATTCACAGGGAGCTGATAACTACCTTTAGCATGGTAAGGATGTTGCATCCACAGGGAGATAATAAGCTGTAGCATGCTCAGGATATTACAACCACAGTGAGCTGATAACAAGCTGTAGAATGTTAAGATTGTACAACCAGAGGGAGCTGATATGCTGTAGCATGTGGAGAATATAAACTTCCACAGAGAGCTGATAAGAAATTGTAGCATGCTCTGGATATTGCATCCACAGGGAGCTGATAACAACCTCCAACATGTTAAGGACATTTCATACAGATGAACCTGATAACAGTCTCTAGCATGCTAAGGATGTTACATCCAGAGGGAGCCAATATTAAACTGTAGCATGCTGAGGATATTACATCCAGAGGGAGCTGCTAACAAGTTGTAGCATGCTAAGTATGTAACATTCACAGGGAGTTAATGACAAGTGGAGCATGTTAAGGATGTTATTTCCACAGAGAAACATGCTGTAGCATGCTAAGGATGTGACATCCACAGGAAGCTGATAGGCTGTAGCATGCTGATGACATTATATCCACATGCAGCTGACAAGAAGCTGTAGCATGCTGTGGATAATACATCCCACAAGAAGCTGTAGCATGCTGTGGATAATACATCCCCAGTTAGCTGATAACAAGCTGTAGCATGCTGAGGATATTACATTCATAGGGACCTGATAGCAAGCTGTAGCATGCTATGGATGTTACATACCTAGGGAGCTGTGTGTAGCAAGCTAATGATGTTACAACACAGGGAGCTGATAGCAAGCTGTAGCATGCTATGGATTTTACATCCCCAGGGAGCTGATAAGAAGCTGTAGCATGCTATGGATGTTACATCCACAGGGAGCTGATTAGCTGTAGCATGCTGAGGACACTACATCCAGAGAGATCTGATAACAAACCGTAGCATGCTAAGGATGTTATATCTTCAGGAAGGGGATAACAAGATGTAGCATGCTGAAAATATTATATGCACAGGGAAGTGATAACAAGCTGTAGCATGGTTAGGATATTACATCCACAGGCAGCTGATAAGAAGCTGTAGCATGCTAATGATTTTCCATCTACAGAGAGCTGATAATAAGGTGTAACATGCCAAGGATGATAGAACTACAGTGAGCTGATAACAAGCTGTAGCATGCTTAGGATAGTATATCCACAGGGAGCTGATAACAAGCTCTAGCATGCAAGGATTTTACATCCAGAGGGACCTGATAACAAGCTGTAGCATGCTGAGGATATTACATCCAGAGAGACCTGATAATAAGCTGCAGCATACTAAAGATGTGACATCCACAAGGAGCTGATAACAAGCTGTATTAAGCTAAGGAAGTGATATCCATAGGGAGCTGATCACAAGCTGTAGCATGCTGAGAATATTACATCCTAAGGGAGCTGATAACAAGCTGTTGCATGTTAAGGATATAACATCCAAAGGGAGCTGATAAGCTGTAGCATTTGAAGGGTATTACATCCATATGAAGCTGATTAGAAGATGTAAATGCTGAGGACATTGCATCCACAGGGAGCTAGTAACAAACTGCAGCATGCTAAGGATTCTACATCCACAGGGAGCTGATAACAAGCTGCAGCATGCTAATGATATTACATCCACAGGGAGCTTATTACAAGTTGTAGCATACTGAGGATGTTACATCCACAGGATGCTGATAACAAGGTGTAGCATGTTGAAGGTATTACATCCACAGGCAGCTGATAACAAGCTGCATCATGCTGTGGATATTGCATCCACATGGAACTGATAATCTGTAGCATGTTGAGGATGTCACATCCACAGGGATCTGGCTGTAGCATGCTGAGGATATTATGTCCACAGGGAGCTGATAACAAACTGTCGAATTTTAAGGATATAAAATCTGATAACAAGCTGTATCATGCTATGGCTATTATATCCACATGGAACTGATAATCTGTAGCATGTTGAGGATGTCACATCCACAGGGAGCTGATAACAAGCTGTAGCATGCCAAGGATGTTACATCCACAGGGCACTGGTAACAGGTTATAGCATCCCAAGTATGTTACATCCCTGGGAGCTGATAACAATCTGTAGAATGCTGAGGATGTCACATTCACAGGGAGCTGATAACAAGCTGTAGCATGCTAAGGATGCTACATCCACAGGGAGCTGATAATCTGTAGCATGATGAGGATATTACACCCACAAGAAGTTGATAACAAGCTGTAGCATGATAAGGATATTACATCCAGAGGAAGCTGATAACAAGCTGTAGCATGTTAAGGATGTTACATCCACAGGGAGCTGAACCGCTGTAGCATGCTGAGGACATTAAATACATAGGGACCTAATAACAGGCTATAGCATGATGTGAATGTCACATCCCCAGGGAGATGATAACAAGCTGTAATCTGTTGAGGATATTCCATCCATAGGGAGCTGATAACAAGCTGTAACATGCTGAGGATATTAAATCCATAGGGAGCTGATAACAAGCTGTAGCGTGCTATATATTTTACATCCCCAGTGAGCTGATAACAAGATGGAGCATGCTAATGATGTTATATCCCCAGGGAGCTGATAAAACGTTGTAGCATGCTAAGGATGTTACATCCCCAGGGAGCTGATAAGCTGTAGCATGCTGAGGATTTTACATCCACAGGGAGCTGATAACAAGCTGTAGCAAGCTGAGGATATTGCATCCACAGGGAGCTGATACCAAACACTAACATGCTAAGAATTTTACATCCGGGGGAGCTGATAACAATATGTAGCATGCTAATTATATTACATCCACAGGGAGCATTTAACAAGGAGTAGCATGCTTAGGATATTACATCCACAGGGAGCTGATAACAAACTGTGACATGCTAAGGATACTACATACACAGGGAGCTGATAACAAGCTGTAACATGCTGAGGATGTTACATCCACAGAGAGCTGATAACAAGCTGTAGCATGCTGTGGATTTTATATCAACAGGGAGCTGATACCAAGCTATAACATGCTAAAAATGTTACACCCAGAGAGAGCTGATAACAATCTGTAGCATGCTAAGGATATTGCATCCACAGGGAGCTTTTAACAAAAAGTAGCATGCTTAGGATATTATATCCACAGGGAGCTGATAACAAACTGTGACATGCTAAGGATATTACATCCACAGAGAACTAATAATAAGTAACAAGCTGTAGCATGCTGAGGATGTTAAATCCACAAGGGGCCGATAACAAGCTGTAGCATGCTGTGGATATTAAATCCACATGGAGCTGATAACAAGCTGTAGCATGCTAAGGATGTTACATCCACAGGGAGCTGATAAACTGTAGCATGCTGTGGATATTACATCCACATGGAGCTGATAATAAGCTGTAGCATGCTGAGTGTGTTACATCCACAGAGAGCTGATAAGCTGTAGCATGCCAAGGATGTTACATCCACAGGGTCCTGGAAACAAGCTGTAGCATCCCAAGTATGTTACATCCCTGGGAGCTGATAACAATCTGTAGAATGCTGAGGATATCACATCCACATGGAGCTGATAACAAGCTGTAGCATGCTGAGTATGTTACATCCACAGAGAGCTGATAACAAGCTGTAGCATGCCAAGGATGTTACATACACAGGACGCTGGAAACAAGCTGTAGCATCCCAAGTATGTTACATCCTTGGGAGCTGATAACAATCTGTAGAATTCTGAGGATGTCACATCCACAGCGAGCAGATAACAAGCTGTAGCATGGGAATGATGTTACATCCACAGGGAGGTGATAACAAGCTGTAGCATGTAGATGAAATTACATCCACAGGGAGCTGATAAGCTGTAGCATGCTAAGGATGCTACATACACAGGGAGATGATAATCTGTAGAATGCTAAGGATATTACATCCACAGGGTGCTGGTAACAAGCTGTAGCATCCCAAGTATGTTACATCCCAGGCAGCTGATAAGTTGTAGAATGCTGAGGATGTTGCATCCACAGGGAAGTGATAACAAGCTGTAGCATGCAGACAATATTACATCCACAGGGACCTGATAAGTTGTAGCATGCTGAGGATGTTACATCGACATGGAGCTGATAACATGCTGTAGCATGCTGTGGATATTACAACCACATGGAGCTGATACCAAGCTATAACATGCTAAAAATGCTATATCCAGAGAGAGCTGCTAAGAATCTGTAGCATGCTAAGGATACTACATCCACAGGGAGCTTTTAACAAAAAGTAGCATGCTTAGGATATTACATCCACAGGGAGCTGATAACAAGTTGCAGGATGCTAAGGATGTTACATCCACAGGGAACTGATAACAACCTGCAGCAGGTTATGGATATTACATCCACATGGAGATTCTAGCGCCTGTCGGGCGCTAGAATCCGCCACATAACACAAGCACTCGGGTCTCTCAACAGCAGGTACAAGTACGACTCAGTCATTGTCCACGCTGGTGTCAATGACCTGAGGATACCTCCTGGACTACATGAAAAGAGACATTGAGCTCTGATTATAGCCCAGGCAGTATGACCCTGACCTTGAGCAGTATCCTACCTTCACCTAGAATGATGCCACAATACAGTGATAAGATGATCAGCTTTAATAATTGGCTTAAATTCTGGTGTCATTCAAAGGGGATCAATGTCTGTCTGCCTGGGATGACATGCTGGACAAGCCACGCTGCTTCACAAGGGGCTTGCACCTGTCACCCCTAGGCTTCGGATATTGGCAAAGGCTCTGCCACCCCCGCAGTGCCTTTTAGGCAAGGCTCAAATTCTAAACCTACCACCCTAGAACACAAAAAGTGAAAAACTAAGGGTAATGCTGCTCAATGCCAGAAGTCTCAATCTCAAGATGCACGCTTTGAGGCCCTTCTCAGTATGGAGAACATCGATGTCTGTGCTGTGACAGAAAACCTGGTTCAAGGCTCCTGAGAGCACCCCAGCACTAGCAGGTTTCACCTCATATCATGCGTTCGGCCCCAAAATCCAGGACAACACCAAGAAAGGAGGGGTTTGTCCATATTCATAAGGACACACCTCAAGGTTGGTGGCAACGCCGCGATGGATCGGAGACCATCCAGGGGCACTTAACCATAGCAAGACTGCTCTGCAATTTGTAGCATGTTACAGGCCACCCTCTCAAACTCAGGAACCTCACATGGCCTTCCTGAAAACAATGGAGGATAAATGTATCTCCAAACACCATCATACTAGGTGACTTCAACTACCCTAATATAGACTGGGAACACTACTCAAGCCCAAACACTCTAGCCCAAAGGTTCCTGGAGTTCATAAACTCAAATGCCATGGAACAACTAGTCACCATCCCCACAAGAGGAGAAACATACTTGATCTCATCATCATGAACATGGGATCACA
Organism: Protopterus annectens; assembly: GCF_019279795.1. NCBI lineage: Eukaryota > Metazoa > Chordata > Ceratodontiformes > Protopteridae > Protopterus > Protopterus annectens. The sequence continues at coordinate 172,913,596 of NC_056741.1, read as the reverse complement.
ATGTTCAACACCGGACGATATACCCCTCAGTGGTGACAGCAGATCATAAACTAATCTGGCTGGAGGTCCTCATCCTGCCCCCACCTGAAATAAAAAAGACCACAGTGAAAAACTTCTCAAAAGCCGACTTCACACTTCTAAAGACTAGTGTGGTCTCCTTTAAGGCCCTGAGCCAGTGGTAAACATTACTCAAACCGCTGAATCACTTACAAATGCCTTCTACCAGCACCTACAGGACTGCATGGATCAGGCAATCCCAAACAAAACTAAGACTCTTTGTACCAAAGGCAAGCGTCAGTCTGGTGGACCCCAGCCATAAACAAGCTCTACAACAAAAGAGGAAGCTACTACAAGATAGAGCAAATCCTTGAAAGGTAAGACACCTTTGATCATTATAAGTAAACTAAGAGCTCTCATAAAATCATCCAAGGCAAATTTTGAGAGAAAAATCGCCAAGGACTCAAAAGACAATCATAAGGCCTTCTTCAGCTATGTTAGAAACCTAGGAGGAAACTCCCAGATATGCTCAGAATTAGTTCAAAATGATGTGAAGATTACTGAACCTACACACATTGCCAACATACTGGCTGACAGGTTCAGTGCAAACTTCTCCCAAAGGAGAGATATCTATACCAGAGGATTGTAGCCCCAAACATCTCCAGCCCAGGTGAGAACTGCTCTCTCCAAAGCAAAAACACAGCATCCATGGGACGGATGGTGTCCCAGGCTGTGTGCTCCACGAACTCAATGAGGAATTAAACCCGCAGTTAGGACAGCTGTTTAATCTTAGCCTCACCTCAGGATACGCATTGCCAAGGAGTGGCGCCGCGACTGTGGTCCCACTTCACAAGGCGGTGCCTCCACCGACCCTGGAAATTACCATCCATTAGCTTGACAAGCCTTATCTGCAAAGCCATGGAGAGGATCATAATGGAACTCATAAATAAAGACATAGGGAACTTGCAGACTTTGGATCCAACCCAGTTTAGCTTTGTCAAAGGCAGATCATGCCTTTTAAACTTGGTTGACTTTTCAAGACAGTCACCAAGGCCATTGATGAGGGAAAGGCAGTCTATACAGCCTACCTTGACCTGGCAAAGGCCTTGACACAATACCCACTCAGGTATCATCGAAAAACTCATCAGCTTGAATGTAAACCCATACATCACAAGATGGGTTGCAAACTAGCTAAGTGACAGAACCCACAGGGTCAGAGTTGCTGGAGCCATGTCAGACTCAAAGCCTGTCACAAGTGGTGTCCCACAGGGCTCAGTCCTGGGTCCACTCTTGTTCGGCATCTACTTTTCTGAAGTACAAGCAAACACAGGAGGTTATGGCTGACAAAGTTTGCAGATGACTGCAAACTGGCCATAGTGAAAATACATCTGACACAGATATCCTTCAGAAGGGCCTCACAGAAAGCGGATAACTGGTGCCAGAGCCATGGCCTAAAGTTAAATGCCAAGAAATGCATAGTCATACCCTTGGGAAAAACAAGGTTACCCCTAGCTACCATATAGGTGGCAATCCACTGAGCACAGAAGAAGTCATCAGGGATCTGGGGACCCAGGTTGACAGTAGCCTTTCGTTTGACACTCATGTTGCTAAAGTGGTTAGGAAAACCTTCTACATTGCCCACCTGATCATGAAGGGATTCACATCTAGATCACGGGAGGTCATCGTCCCCCTGTACTCATCACTCATTAGACCTATGATTGAGTACAATGCCCCATTCGGAATGTATCTGACCCGACACCTGCAGCAGCTGGAAAGGCCCCAAAAGTTCCTCACCAAAAGGATAAAGGGTCTCAAAAATATGTCTTATGCTGCCCGACTGAAAAAACTCCAGCTCTATTCAGTCTCATACCGCTTGCTCAGAGGTGACCTGTGCCTGACATATAAGGCCATGTCAAACCCTGTTTTGATTTATATGCTTCACCTCAAAAAATCTAGATCCCTCAGAACAACAAGGGCGGGAGACTTAAACCTTGACACGGATATTAATAGAACGTAGAACGTGCTGGAGGGACAGATTCATCACCCAGAGACTCCCTATGCTGTGGAACAAAATCCCGGTACATTTGAGGCAGAGCACCTCACTGGCCTTGTTCAAGAGGAATCTTGAGCAATGGATGGGGGATCGCAGATATACCCCAGGGATTACTTCAGTGTCACTGCTTGACAGAGGCACAGCAAAATAATAGGCATAGTTTTATTCAAACTAAAGGGGTGGCAAAAGCCAAATAACTATGGGCTAGGCTTATAAATGCCCTTGGGCAGATAGCCTAGTATGAACCTATGAACCTATGAACCTATAATCTGCAGCATATTGAGGATGTCACATCCTCTAGGAGCTGATAACAATTTGCAGCATGCTGAGCATGTTACATTGACAGGAAGCTAATAACAAGCTGTAGCATGATATGGACAGGGAGCTGATAAGCTGTAGCATGCTAAGGATTTTACATCCACAGAGAGCTGATAGTAAGGTGTAACATGCTAAGGATGTTACATCCACAGGGAGCTGATAAGCTCTAACATGCTGAGGATATTACATCCAGAGGGAGCTGATAACAAGCTCTAGCATGCAAGGATGTTACATCCAGAGGGACCTGATAAGCTGCAGCATGTTAAAGATGTCACACCCACAAGAAGCTGATAACAAGCTGTATCAAAGTAAGGTTATATCCACAGGGAGCTGATAATATGCTGTAGCGTGCTGAGAATATTACATCCTAAGTGAGCTGATAACAAGCTGTTGCATCTTAAGGATATTGCATCCAGAAGGAGCTGATAACAAGCTGTAGCATTTGAAAGATATTACATCCATAGGGAGCTGATAAAAAGATGTAGCATGCTAAGGTTGCTACATCCACAGGGAGCTGATAACAACCTGTAGCATGTTGTGGATATTACATCCACATGGAGATGATAATCTGTAGCATATCGAGGATGTCTCATCCCCTAGGAGCTGATAACAAGCTGCAGCATGTTGAGCATGTTACATCCACAGGGAGCTAATAACAAGTTGTAGCATGATAAGGATGTTACGCCTACAGGGACCTGACAACAAGCTGTAGCATGTTAAGGATTTTACATCCACAAAGAGCTGATAATAAGGTGTAACATGATAAGGATGTTACATCCACAGGGATCTGATAACAAGCTCTAGCATGCAAGGATGTTACATCCAGCTGGACCTGATAACAAGCATAGCATGCTGAGGTTATTACATCCACAGGGAGCTGATAACAACCTCCAGCATGCTAAGGATGTTACATCCAGAAGGACCTGATATCATGCTGTGCATGCTAAAGATGTTACATCCAGAGGGAGCTGATAGCAAGTTGTAGCATGCTAAGGATATTAAATCCACATGCAGCTGATAACAGGCTGTAGCATGCTGAGGATATTACATCCCGAGGGAGCTGCATATAAACTGTAGCATGCTAAGGATGTTACCTCCACAGGGAGCTGATAGCAAACTGTAGCATACTGAGGATATTACATTCACAGAGAGCTGATAACAAGCTGTAGCATGCAGAGGATATTACATAAACAAGGAGCTGATAGTAAGCTATAACATGCTAAGAATGTTACATCCAGAGGGAGCTGATAATCTGTACCATGCTAAGGATATTACATCCACAGGGAGCTGATAATCTGTAGCATGCTGAGGATGTTACACCCACATGGAGCTGATAACAAGCTGTAGCATGCTGTGGATATTGCATCCACATGGAGCTGATAAGCTGTAGCATGCTGAGTATGTTACATCCACAGGGAGTTGATAACAAGCTGTAGCATGCTAAGGATGTTACAGCCACAGGTAGCTGGTAACAAGCTGTAGCATGCCAATGATTTTACATCCACAGGGAGCTGACAACAAGCTGTAGAATCCCAAGGATGTTACATCCACAGGGAGCTGAAAACAAGCTGTAGCATGCTGAGGATGTCACATCCACAGGGAGAAGATAAGCTGTAGCATGCTTAGGATGTTACAGCCCCATGGAGCTGATAACAAGTTGTAGCATGCTGAGAATATTACATCCACTGGGAGCTGATACCAAGCTATAACATGCCAAAAATGTTACACCCAGAGGGAGCTGATAACAATCCATAGCACACTAAAGATATTACATCCACAGGGAGCTTTTAACAAGGAGTAGCATGCTTAGGATATTACATCCACATGGAGCTGATAACAAACTGTGAACTTCTAAGGATATTACATCAACATGAAGCAGATAACAAGATGTAGCATGCTGAGGATGTTACATCCACAGGGAGCTGATAAAAAGCTGTACCATGCTGTGGATTTTACATTCACAGAGAGCTGATACCAAGCTCTAACATGCTAAAAATGTTGCATCCAGAGGAAGCTGAAACAATATTTAGCATGCTAAGGATATTACATCCACAGGGAGCCTTTAACAAGGAGTAGCATGCTTAGGATATTACATCCACAGGGAGCTGATAACAAACTGTGAAATGCTAAGGATATTACATCCACAAGGAGCTGATAACAAGCTGTAGCATGCTGAGTATGTTACATCCACAGGGAGCTGAAAACAAGCTATAGCATACTAAGGATGTTACATCCACAGGGAGCTTGTAACAAGCTGTAGCATGCCAAGGATGTTACATCCACTGGGCACTGGTAACAAGCTGTAGCATCCCAAGTATGTTACATCCCTGGCAGCTTATAACAAGCTGTAGAATGCTGAGGATGTCACATCCACATGGAGCAGATAACAAGCTGTAACATGCTAAGGATGTTACATCCACAGGGAGCTGATAAAAAGCTGTACCATGCAGTGGCTATTGCATCCACATGGAGCTGATAAGCTGCAGCAAGCTGAGTATGTTACATACACAGGGAGCTGATAAGAAGCTATAGCATGCTAAGGATGCTAAAGCCACAGGTAGCTGGTAACAAGCTGTAGCATGCCAAGGATTTTACATCCACAGGGAGCTGAAAACAAGCTGTAGCATGCTGAGGATGTCACATCCACAGGAAGAAGATAAGCTGTAGCATGCTAGGGATGTTACATCCCCATGGAGCCGATAACAAGCTGTAGCATGTTCAGGATTTTACATCCAGAGGGAGCTTTTAACAAGGAGTAGCATGCTTAGGATATTACATCCACAGGGAGCTGATAACAAACAGTGAAATGCTAAGGATATTACATCGACAAGGAGCTGATAACAAGCTGTAGCATGCCAAGGATGTTACATCCACTGGGCACTGGTAACAAGCTGTAGCATCCCAAGTATGTTACATCCCTGGCAGCTTATAACAAGCTGTAGAATGCTGAGGATGTCACATCCACATGGAGCAGATAACAAGCTGTAACATGCTAAGGATGTTACATCCACAGGGAGGTGATAACAAGCTGTAGCATGCAGAAAATATTACATCCACAGGGTACTGATAACAAGCTGTAGCATGCTGAGGATGTTACATCCACATGGAGCTGATAACAAGCTGTAGCATGCTGTTGATATTACATCCACATGGAGATGGAAACAAGCTGTAACATATTGAGGATGTAACATCCACATGGAGCTGATAAGTACCTGCAGCATGGTAAGGATGTTGCATCCACAAGGAGATAATAAGCTATAGCATGCTAAGGATGTTACATCCACATGGAGCTGATAACAAGCAGTAACATGCTAGGGATGTTGCATCCACAGGGAGCTGATAAAAAGCTCAGCATGCTAGGGATGTTACATACAGAGGGACCTGAAAACAATCTCTAGCATGCTAAGGATGTTACATCCAGAGGGAGCTGATATCAAGCAGTAGCATGCTAGGGATATTACATTAACAGGGAGCTGATAAGCTGTAGCATGCTGAGGATATTACATTCAGAAGGAGCTGCTAACAAGCTGTAGCATGCTAAGGATGCTACATTCACAGGGAGCTGATAATCTGTAGCATGCTGAGGATATGACATCCACAGCGAGCTGATAACAAGCTGCAGCATGCTAAGGATATTACATCTACAGGAAGTTGATGACAAGCTGTAGCATATTAAGGATGTTACTTTCACAGAGAGCTGCGAACAATCTGTAACATGCTAAGGATGTTGCATCCACAGTTAATTGATAACAAGCTGTAGCATGCTGAGGATATTACATCCACAGTCACCTGACAAGAAGCTGTAGCAGGCTGTGGATATTGCATCCCCTGTTAGCTGATAACAAGCTGTAGCACGCTGAGGATATTACATTCATAGGGACATGATAACAATCTGTTGCATGCTATGGATTTTACATCCCCAGGGATTTGATAACAATCTCTAGCATGCAAGGATGTTACATCCAGAGGGACATGATAACAACTGTAGCATGCTGAGATTATTACATCCACAGGGAGCTGATAACAATCTCCAGCATGCTAAGGATGCTACATCCAGGGGGACCTGATATCAAGCTGTCCATGCTAAAGATGTTACATCCAGAGGGAGCTGACAGCAAGTTGTAGCATGCTAAGGATATTAAATCCACATGGAGCTGGTAACAGGCTGTAGCATGCTGAGGATATTACATCCAGAGGGAGCTGCATATAAGCTGTAGCATGCTAAGGATGTTAGTTCCACAGGGAGCTGATAGCAAGCTGTAGCATGCTGAGGATATTACATTCACAGGGAGCTGATAACAAGCTGCAGCATGCTGAGGATATTACATCCACAGGGAGCTGATACCAAGCTATAACATGCTAAGAATGTTACATCCAGAGGGAGCTGATAACAATCTGTCCCATGCTAAGGATATTACATCCACAGGGAGCTTTTAACAAGGAGTAGCATGCTTAGGATTATACATCCACAGGGAGCTGATAAACTGCGACATGCTAAGGATATTACATCCACAGGGAGCTGATAACAAACTGTAGCATGCTGAGGATGTTACACCCACAGGGAGCTGATAACAAGCTGTAGCATGCAGTGGCTATTGCATCCACATGGAGCTGATAAGCTGCAGCAAGCTGAGTATGTTACATCCACAGGAAGAAGATAAGCTGTAGCATGCTAGGGATGTTACATCCCCATGGAGCCGATAACAAGCTGTAGCATGCTCAGGATTTTACATCCACAGGGAGCTGATAACAAGCTGTAGCATGCTGAGAATATTACATCCACAGGGAGCTGATACCAAGCTATAACATGCTAAAAATGTTACATCCAGAGGGAGCTGATAAAAATCTGTAGCAAGCTAAAGATATTACATCCACAGGGAGCTTTTAACAAGGAGTAACATGCTTAGGATATTACATCCACAGGGAGCTGATAACAAACTGTGACATGCTAAGGATATTACATCCACAGGGTGCTGATAACAAGATGTAGCTTAATGAGTATGTTACATTCACAGGGAGGTGAAAACAAGCTATAGCATACTAAGGATGTTACATCCACAGGGAGCTGGTAACAGTTGTAGCATGCCAAGGATGTTACATCCACAGGGCACTGGTAACATGCTGTAGCATCCCAAGTATATTACATCCCAGGCAGCTGATAACAAGCTGTAGAATGCTGAGGATGTCACATCCACAGGGAGCAGAAAAGCTGTAGCATGCTAAGGATGTTATATCCACAGGAAGGTGATAACAAGCTGTAGCATGCTATTGATATTGCATCCACAGGGAATTGATAACAAGCTGTAGCATGCTGAGGATGTTACATCCACATGGAGCTGATAACAAGCTGTAGCATGCTATTGATATTACATCCACATGGAGATGAAAACAAGCTGTAACATGTTGAGGATGTAACATCCACATGGAGCTGATAAGTACCTGCAGCATGGTAAGGATGTTGCATCCACAGGGAGATAATAAGCTATAGCATGCTAAGGATATTACATCCACATGGAGCTGATAAGTAGCAGTAACATGCTAGGGATGTTGCATCCACAGGGAGCTTAAAAGCTGTAGCATGCTGAGGATATTACATCCAGAAGGAGCTGCTAACAAGCTGTAGCATGCTAAGGATGCTACATCCACAGGGAGCTGATAACAAGCTGTAGCATGCTGAGGATATGACATCCATAAGGAGCTGATAACAAGCTGCAGCATGCTAAGGATATTACATCTACATGAAGCTGATGACAAGCTGTAGCATGTTAAGGATGTTACTTTCACAGAGAGCTGTGAACAAGCTGTAGCATGCTAAGGATGTTACTTCCACAGTTAGTTGATAGCAAGCTGTAGCATGCTGAGGATATTACATCCACAGGCAGCTGACAAGAAGCTGTAGCAGGCTGTGGATATTACATCCCCAGTTAGCTGATAACAAGCTGCAGCATGCTGAGAATATTACATTCATAGGGACTTGATAAGAAGCTGTAGCATGCTATGGATGTTACATCCCCAGGGAGCTGATAACAAGCTGTAGCATGCTAATGATGTTACATCCCCAGGGAGCTGATAAGAAGCTGAAGCATGCAAAGGATGTTACATCCACAGGGAGCTGCTAACAAGCTGTAGCATGCTGAGGACATTACATCCAGAGATAGAGCTGATACAAACTGTAGCATGCTAAGAATGTTACATCCACAGGAAGCGGATAACAAGCTGCAGCATGCTGAAGATATTACATCCACAGGGAACTGATAACAAGCTGTAGAATGGTGAGGATATTACATCCACAGGGAGGTGTAGCATGCTAAAGATGTTACATCCACAGGGAGCTGATAACAAGCTGTAGCATGCTAAGGATTTTACATCCACAGAGAGCTGATAATAAGGTGTAACATGCTACAGATGTTACATCCACAGGGAGCTGATAAGCTGTAGCATGCTGAGGATATTACATCCACAAGGAGCTGATAACAAGCTCTAGCATGCAAGGATGTTACATCCAGAGGGATCTGATAACAAGAAAAAGTTGGTCTGATGAAGCGTATGTTATTCCGAGAAAGCACTTACCTACTACAATAAAGGACATATTGATCTTCACTGCTGTGTGGAACCAGATTATTTTTCTTTTTCTTGTATTCTCTGTTTTTTGCATCTGATTCCTTATTTGGTTCAAGGACTGTTTTCGTTTGGATCTGATAACAAGCTGTAGCATGCTGAGGATATTACATCCAGAGAGACCTGATAACAAGCTGCAGCATGCTGAGGATATTACATCTAGAGGGAGTTGATAAAAAGCGGCTGCATGCTAAGGATGTCACACCCACAGGGAGCTGATAAGCTGTAGAATACTGAATATATTACATCCACAGTGAGATGATAAGCTGTAGCATGCTAAGGATGTCACATCCACAAGGAGCTGATAACAAGCTGTATCAAGCTAAGGATGTTATATCCACAGGGAGCTGATAACATGTTGTAGCATGCTGAGAATATTACATCCTAAGTGAGCTGATAACAAGCTGTTGCATGTTAAGGATATTGCATCCAGAGGGAGCTGATAACAAGCTGTAGCATTTTAAAGATATTACATCCATAGGGAGCTGATAAGAAGATGTAGCATGCTGAGGATATTACATCCACAGGGAGATGGTAACAAGCTGCAGCACTCTAAGGATGTTACATCTACAGGGAGCTGATAACAAGTTGTTGCATGCTAATGATATTATATCCACAGGGAGCTGATAAGTTATAGAATGCTGAGGATGTTACATCCACAGGAAGCTGATAACAACCTGTAGCATGTTGTGGATATTACATCCACATGGAGCTGATAATCTGTAGCATATTGAGGATGTCACATCCCCTAAGAGCTGATAACAAGCTGCAGCATGCTGAGCCTGTTACATCCACAGGGAGCAAATAACAAGCTGTAGCATGCTAAGGATTTTACATCCACAGAGAGCTGATAATAAGGTGTAACATGCTAAGGATGTTACATCCACAGGGAGCTGATAAGCTGTAGCATGTTGAGGATATTACATCCACAGGGAGCTGATAACAACCTCCAGCATGCTAAGGATGTTACATCCAGGGGGACTTGATAGCAAGCTGTGCATGCTAAAGATGTTACTTCCAGAGGGAGCTCATAGCAAGTTGTAGCATGCTAAGGATATTAAATCCACATGGAGCTGATAACAAGCTGTAGCATGCTGAGGATATTACATCCAGAGGGAACTGCATACAAGCTGTAGCATGCTGAGGATATTACATCCACAGGGAGCTTTTGACAAGGAGTAGCATGCTTAGGATTATACATCCACAGGGATCTGATAAACTGTGACATGCTAAGGATATTACATCCACAGGGAGCTGGTAACCACCTGTAGCATGCTGAGGATGTTACACCCACAGGGAGATAATAACAAGCTGTAGCATACTGTGGATATTGCATCAACATGGAGCTGATAAGCTGCAGAATGCTGAGTATGTTACATCCACAGGGAGCTGATAAGAAACTGTAGCATGCTAAGGATGTTACAGCCACAGGTAGCTGGTAACAAGCTGTAGCATGCCAAGGATTTTACATCCACAGGGAGCTGACAACAAGCTGTAGCATCCCAAGGATGTTACATCCACAGCGAGCTGAAAACAAGCTGTAGCATGCTGAAGATGTCACATCCACAGGGAGAAGATAAGCTGTAGAATGCTAAGGAAGATAGATCCCCATGGAGCTGATAACAAGCTGTAGCATGCTCAGGATTTTACATCCACGGGGAGATGATAACAAGCTGTAGCATGCTGAGAATATTACATCCACAGGGAGCTGACACCAAGCTATAACATGCTAAAAATGTTACATCCAGAGGGAGCTGATAAAAATCTGTACCATGCTAAGGATATTACATCCACAGGGAGCTTTTAACAAGGAGTAGCATGCTTAGGATATTACATCCACAGGGAGCTGAAAATAAGCTACAGCATGCTAAGGATGTTACATCCACAGGGAGCTGGTAACAATTTGTAGCATGCCAAGGATGTTACTTCCAGAGGGACTTGATAACAAGCTGTAGCATGCTAAGGTTATTATATCCACAGTGAGATGATAACAAGCTGTAGCATGCTAAGGATGTTACATCCACAAGGAGCTGATAACAAGCTGCAGCATGCTAAGGATGTTACATCCGCAGGGAGCTGATAACAAGCTGTAGCATGCTGAGGATATTAAATCCAGAGGAATCTTATAATAAGCTGTAGCATGCTAAGGATGTCACATCCACAGGGAGGTGATAACAAGCTGTAGCATGCTGAGGATGTTACATTCACATGGATCTGATAACAAGCTGTAGTATGTTGAGGATGTAACATCCACAGGAAGCTGATTACAAGCTGTAGAATGGTAAGGATGTTACATCCAGAGGAGCCTGATTACAAGCTGTAGCATGCTAAGGATGTTACATCCACATGGAGCTGATACCAAGCTGTAACATGCTAGGGATGTTGCAACCACAGGGAGCTGATAAAATATGTAGTATGCTGAGGGATTGTACATACACAGGGACCTGAAAACAAGCTGTAGCATGCTAAGGATGTTACATCCAGAGGGAGCTGATATCAAGCTGTAGCATGCTAAGGATATTACATCCACAGGGAGCTGATAACAAGCTGTAGCATGCTGAGGATATTACATCCAGAAGGAGCTGCTAACAAGCTGTAGCATGCTAAGGATGCTACATCCACAGGGAGCTGATAACAAGCTGTAGCATGCTAAGGATGTTACATCCACAGGGAGCTGATAACAAGCTGTAGCATGCTGAGAATATTACATCCTAAGTAAGCTGATAACAAGTTTACTGCATCCAGAGGGAGCTGATAACAAACTGTAGCATTTTAAAGATATTACATCCATAGGGAGCTGATAAGAAGATGTAGCATGCTAAGGATATTACATCTACAGGGAGCAGATAACAAGCTGCAGCATGCTAAGGATGTTACATCCACAGGTAGCTGATAACAAGCTGTAGCATGCTATATTACATCCACAGGGAGCTGATAAGTTCTAGAATACTGAGGATGTTGCATCCACAGGAAGCTGATAACAAGCTGTAGCATGTTGAAAGTATTACATCCACAGGGAGCTGATAACAAGTTGCAGCATGCTAAGGATGCTACATCCACAGGGAGCTGATAACAACCTCCAGCATCTTGAGGATATTACATCCACAGGGAGCTGATAATCTGTAGCATGTTCAGCATGTCACATCCACTGGGAGCTGATAACAAGCTGCAGCATGCTGAGGATGTTACAGCCACAGTGAGCTAATAACAAGATGTAGCATGCTAAGAATGTTACATCTACAGGGAGCTGATAACAAGCTGTAACATGCTAATGATGTTACATGCACATGGAGTTGATAACAAGCTGTAGGATGCTAAGGATGTTACATCCACAGGGAGCTGATAACAAGCTGTAGCATGCTAAGGATATTACATCCACATGGAGCTGATAACAAGCTGTAGCATGCTAAGGATGTTACATCCACAGGGAGCTGATAACAAGCTGTAGCATGCTAAGGATGTTACATCCACAGGGAGCTGATAACAAGCTGTAGCATGCTGAGGATATTACATCCACAGGGAGCTGATAACAAGCTCCAGCATGCTAAGGATGTTACATCCAGAGGGACCTGATAAGCTCTAGCATGCTAAGGATGTTACATCCAGAGGGAGCTGATATCAAGCTGTAGCATGCTAAGGATATTAAATCCACAGGGAGCTGATAACAGGCTGTAGCATGCTGAGGATATTACATCCAGAGGGAGCTGCAAACAAGCTGTAGCATGCTAAGGATGTTACATCCACAGGGAGCTGATAACAAGCTGTAGCATGCTGAGGATATTACATCCACAGGGAGCTGATAACAAGCTGTAGCATGCTAAGGATGTTACATCCACAGGGAGCTGATAACAAGCTGTAGCATGCTAAGGATGTTACATCCACAGGGAGCTGATAACAAGCTGTAGCATGCTAAGGATATTACATCCACATGAAGCTGATAACAAGCTGTAGCATGCTGTGGATGTTACATCCTCAGGGAGCTGATAACAAGCTGTAACATGCTCAGGATATTACATCCATAGGGAGCTGATAACAAGCTGTAGCATGTTAAGGATGTTACATCTACAGGGAGCTGCGAACTAGCTGTAGCATGCTAAACCATCTACATCCACAGGGAGCTGATAATAAGCTGTAGCATGCTAAGGATATTACATCCACAGGCAGCTGACAAGAATATGTAGCATGTTGAGGATATTACATCCACAGGGAGCTGGTAACAAGCTGTAGCATGCTGAGGATGTTACATCCACAGGGAGCTAATTACAAACTGTAGCATGCTAAGAATGTTACATCTACAGGGAGATGATAACAAGCTGTAGCATCCTGAGGATGTTACATCCATAGGGAGCTGATACCAAGCTGTAACATGTTGAGGATGTCACATCCACTGGGAGAAGATAACAAGCTGTAGCATGCTAAGGATGTTGCATCCACAGGAGCTGGGAAGAAGCTGTAGCATGGTAAGGATATTACACCCACAGTGAGCTGATAACAAGCTGTAGCATGCTAAGGATATTAAATCCACAGGGAGCTCATAACAGGCTGTAGCATGCTGAGGATATTACATCCACAGGGAGCTGATAAGCTGTAGCATGCTGAGGATATTACATCCACAGGAAGCTGACAACAAGCTCTACCATGCGAGGATGTTACATCCAGAGGGACCTGATAACATGTGTAGCATGCTGAGGATATTACATGCAGAGAGAGCTGATAACAAGCTCCAGCATGCTAAGGATGTTACATCCAGATGGACCTGATAAGCTGTAGCATGCTAAGGATATTACATCCAGAGGGAGCTGATAACAAGCTGTAGCATGCTAAGGATGTTACATCCACAGGGAGCTGATAACAAGCTGTAGCATGCTAAGGATGTTAGATCCACATTGAGCTGATAACAAGCTGCAGCATGCTGAGGATATTACATCCAGAGGGAGCTGATAACAAGCTGTAGCATGCTAAGGATGTTACATCCACAGGGAGCTGATAACAAGCTGTAGCATGCTGAGGATATTACATCTACAGGGAGATGATAACAAGCTGTTGTATGCTAATGATGTTACATCCACATGGAGTTGATAATAAGATGAAGCATGCTAAAGATATTACATCCACAGGGAGCTGATAACAAGCTGTAGCAAGCTGAAGATGTTACATCCAGAGGAACCTGATTACAAGCTGTAGCATGCTAAGGATGTTAGATCCACAGTGAGCTGATAACAAGCTGTTATATGCTGAGGATATTACATCCACAGGAGCTGATAACAAGCTGTAGCATGCTGAGGATGTTACATCCACAGGGAGCTGACAACATGCTGTAGCATGCTGAGGATATTACATCCAGGGGGAGCTGCAAACAGGCTGTAGCATGCTAAGGATGTTACATCCCCAGGGAGCTGATAAGCTGTAGCATGCTGAGGATATTACATCCACAGGGAGCTGATAACAAGCTGTAGCATGCTAAGGATATTACATCCATAGGGAGCTGATAACAAGCTGTAGCATGCTAATGATGTTACATCCACTGGGAGCTGATAACAAGCTGTAGCATGCTAAGGATGTTACATCCACAGGGAGCTGATAACAAGCTGTAACAATGCTAATGATGTTACATGCACAATGAGTTGATAACAAGCTGTAGCATGTTAAGGATGTTATATCCATAGGGAGCTGATACCAAACTGTACCATGTTGAGGATGTCACATCCACAGGGAGCAGATAAGCTGTAGCATGCTAAGGATGTTACATCTATAGGGAGGTGATAACAAACTGTACCATGCTGAGGATATTACAGCCATAGAGATTTGATAACAAGCTGTAGCATGCTGTGGATGTTACATCCTCAGGGAGCTGATAACAATCTGTAGCATGCTAGATATTACATCCCTAGTGAGCTGATATCAAGCTGTAGCATGCTAATGATGTTACATCCACATGGAGCTGATAACAAGCTGCAGCATGTTAAGGATGTTATATCCATAGGGAGCTGATACCAAACTGTACCATGTTGAGGATGTCACATCCACAGGGAGCAGATAAGCTGTAGCATGCTAAGGATGTTACATCCATAGGGAGGTGATAACAAACTGTACCGTATTGAGGATATTACATCCACTGGGAGCTGATAACAAGCTGCAGCATGCTAAGGATGGTACAACCACAGGGAGCTAATAGAAAGCTGTAGCATGCTAAGGATGTTACATCTACAGGGAGCTGATAACAAGCTGTAGCATGCTGAGGATATTACATCCACAGGGAGCTGATAACAAGCTGTAGCATGCTAAGGATGTTACATCCACAGGGAGCTGATAAGCTGTAGCATGCTGAGGATATTACATCCACAGGGAGCTGATAACAAGCTGTAGCATGCTAAGGATGTTACATCCACAGGGAGCTGATAACAAGCTGTAGCATGCTAAGGATGTTACATCCACAGGGAGCTGATAACAAGCTGTAGCATGCTAAGGATGTTACATCCACAGGGAGCTGATAACAAGCTGTAGCATGCTGAGGATGTTACATCCACAGGGAGCTGATAACAAGCTGTAGCATGCTAAGGATGTTACATCCATAGGGAGGTGATAACAAACTGTACCGTATTGAGGATATTACATCCACTGGGAGCTGATAACAAGCTGCAGCATGCTAAGGATGGTACAACCACAGGGAGCTAATAGAAAGCTGTAGCATGCTAAGGATGTTACATCTACAGGGAGCTGATAAGCTGTAGCATGTTAATGATGTTACATCCATATGGAGTTGATAACAAGCTGTAAAATGCTAAGGATATTGCATCTGCAGGGAGCTGATAACAAGCTATAGCATGCTGAGGATATTATATCCACAGGGAGCTAATAACAAGCTGTAGCATGCTAAGGATGTTACATCCACAGGGAGCTGATAACAAGCTGTAGCATGCTGAGGATATTACATCCACAGGGAGCTGATAACAAGCTGTAGCATGCTAAGGATGTTACATCCACAGGGAGCTGATAACAAGCTGTAACATGCTGAGGATATTACATCCAGAAGGAGCTGATAACAAGCTGTAGCATGCTGAAGATATTACATCCACAGGGAGCTGATAACAAGCTGTAGCATGCTAAGGATGTTACATCCACAAGGAGCTGATAACAAGCTGCAGCATGCTGAGGATATTACATCCAGAGGGAGCTGATAAGCTGTAGCATGCTAAGGATGTCACATCCACAGGGAGCTGATAACAAGCTGTAGCATGCTGACAATATTATATCCACAGGGAGCTGATAACAAGCTGTAGCATGCTGAGGATGTTAAATCCAGAAGGAGCTGATATCAAGCTGTAGCATGCTAAGGATATTACATCCACAGGGAGCTGGTAACAAGCTGCAGCATGCTAAGGATGTTACATCCACAGGGAGCTGATAAGCTGTAGCATGCTAATAATATTACATCCACAGAGAGCTGATAACAAGTTCTAGATTGTTGAGAATGTTACATCCACAGAAAGCTGATAACAAGCTATAGCATGTTGAGGGTATTAAATTCACAGGGAGCTGATAACAAGTTGTAGCATGCTAAGGATGTTACATCCACAGGGAGCTGATAACAAGCTGTAGCATGCTAAGGATATTACATCCACAGGGAGCTGATAACAAGCTGTAGCATGCTGTGGATGTTACATCCTCAGGGAGCTGATAACAAGCTGTAGCATGCTAAGGATGTTACATCCACAGGAGCTGATAACAAGCTGTAGCATGCTGAGATATTACATCCAGGAGCTGATAACAAACTGTAACATGCTCAGGATATTACATCCATAGGGATTTGATAACAAGCTGTAGCATGCTGATGATATTACATCCATAGGGAGCTGATAACAAGCTGTAGCATGTTAAGGATGTTATATCCATAGGGAGCTGATACCAAACTGTACCATGTTGAGGATGTCACATCCACAGGGAGCTGATAACAAGCTGTAGCATGCTGAGGATATTACATCCACAAGGAGCTGATAACAATCTGTAGCATGCTATGGATATTACATCCACAGGAAGCCGACGACAAACTGTAGCATGTTAAGGATGTTACATCCACAGAGAGCTGATAACAAGCTGTGGCATGCTAAGGATGTTAGATCCACAGTGAGCTGATAACAAGCTGTAGCATGCTGAGGATATTACATCCACAGGAGATGATAACAAGCTGTAGCATGCTAAGGATGTTACATCCACAGGGAGCTGATAACAAGCTGTAGCATGCTGAGGATATTACATCCACAGGGAGCTGATAACAAGCTGTAGCATGCTGAGGATATTACATCCACAGGGAGCTGATAACAAGCTGTAGCATGCTATGGATGTTACATCCTCAGGTATCTGATAACAAGCTGTAGTATGCTAATGATGTTACACTCCAGGGAGCTGATAACAAGCTGTAGCATGCTATCCATGTTACATCCACAGGGAGCTGATAACAAGCTGTAGCATGCTGAGGATATTACATCCACAGGGAGCTGATAACAAGCTGTAGCATGCTAAGGATGTTACATCCACAGGGAGCTGATAACAAGCTGTAGCATGCTAAGGATGTTACATCCACAGGGAGCTGATAAGAAGCTATAGCATGCTAAGGATGTTACATCCACAGGGAGCTGATAACTAGCTGTAGCATGCCGAGGATATTACATCCACAGGAGCTGATAACAAGCTGTAGAATGCTAAGGATGTTACATCCACAGGAAGTGGATAACAAGCTGTAGCATGCTGAAGATATTACATCCACAGGGAACTGATAACAAGCTGTAGCATGGTAAGGATATTACATCCACAGGGAGCTGATAACAAGCTGTAGCATGTTAAGGATGTTACATCCACATGGTGCTTTTAACAAGTTGTAGCATGCTAATGATATTACATCCACAGGGACCTGATAATTTGTAGCATGCTAATGATGTTACATCCCTAGTGAGCTGATAACAAGCTGTAGCATGCTGAGGATATTACATCCACAGGGAGCTGATAATAAGCTGTAGCATGCTGAGGATGTTACATCCACAGGGAGCTGATAACAAGCTGTAGCATGCTAAGGATGTTACATCCACAGGGAGCTGATAACAAGCTGTAGCATGCTGAGGATATTACATCCACAAGGAGCTGATAACAAGCTGTAGCATGCTAAGGATATTACATCCACAGGGAGCTGATAACAAGCTGTAGCATGCTAAGGATGTTACATCCACAGGGAGCTGATAACAAGCTGTAGCATGCTGAGGATATTACATCCACAGGGAGCTACTTACAAGCTGTAGCATGCTAAGGATGTTACATCTACAGGGAGATGATAACAAGCTGTAGCATGCTAATGATGTTACATCCCCAGGGAGCTGATAACAAGCTGCACCATGTATAATGCTGAAGATATCACATCCATAGGGAGCTGATAACAAGCTGCAGCATGCTGAAGATGTTACAGCCACAGGGAGCTAATAACAAGATGTAGCATGCTAATAATGTTACATCTACAGGGAGCTGATAACAAGCTGTAACATGCTAATGATGTTACATGCACATGGAGTTGATAACAAGCTGTAGGAATCTAAGGATGTTACATCCACAAAAAGTTGATAACAAGCTGTAGCATGTTGAAGATATTACATCTACATGGAGCTGATAAGTTGTAGCATGCTGAGGATGGTATCTCCACAGGGAGCTATTTACAACCTGTAGCATGCTGTGGATATTACATCCACATGGAGCTGATAATATGTAGCATGTTGAGGATGTCACATCCACAGGGAGCTGATAACAAGCTGTAGCATGCTGAGGATATTACATCCACAGGGAGCTGATAACAAACTGTAGCATGCTAAGGATGTTACATCCACAGGGAGCTGATAACAAGCTGTAGAATGTTAAGGATATCACATCCAGAGGGAGCTGATAACAAGCTGTAGCAGGTGGAGGATATTACATTCACATGGTGCTGATAAGAAGCTGTGGCATGCTGTGGATATTACATCCACAGGGAGCTGATAACAAGCTGTAGCATGCTAAGGATGTTACATCCAAAGGGAGCTGATATCGAGCTGAGGCATGCTAAGGATATTACATCCCCAGGGAGCTGATAAGCTGTAGCATGCTGAGGATATTACATCCACAAGGAGCCGATAACAATCTGTAGCATGCTATGGATATTACATCCACAGGAAGCCAATGACAAACTGTAGCATGTTAAGGATGTTACATCCACAGAGAGCTGATAACAATCTGTAACATGCTGTGGATATTACATCCACATGAAGCTGATAAGTTGTAGCATGCTGAGGATGTTATTTCCACAGAGAGCTGATAACAAGCTGTAACATGCTGTGGATATTACATCCACATGGATCAGATAACAATCTCCAACATGATGAAGATGTTACATCCAGAGGAACCTGATTACAAGCTGTAGCATGCTAAGGATGTTACATCCAAAGGGAGCTGATATCGAGCTGTAGCATGTTGAGGATGTCACATCCACTGGGAGCTGATAACAAGCTGTAGCATGCTAAGGATGTTACATCCACAGGGAGCTGATAACAAGCTGTAGCATGCTGAGGATATTACATCCAGAGTGAGCTAATAACAAGATGTAGCATGCTAAGGATGTTACATCCCCAGGGAGCTGATAACAAGCTGTAGCATGCTGAGGATATTACATCCACATGGAGCTGATAACAAACTGTAGAATGTTAAGGATATCACATCCAGAGGGAGCTAATAACAAGCTGTAGCAGGTGGAGGATGTTACATCCACAGGGAGCTGATAACAAGCTGTAGCATGCTGAGGATATTATATCAACAGAGAGCTGATAACAAACTGTAGAATGTTAAGGATATTACATTCACATGGTGCTGATAAGAAGCTGTGGCATGCTGTGGATATTACATCCACAGGGAGCTGATAACAAGCTCCAGCATGCTAAGGGTATTGCATCCAGAGGGAGCTGATAACAAGCTCCAGCATGCTAAGGGTATTGCATCCAGAGGGACCCGATAACAAGCTGTGCGTGCTAAGGATGTTACATCCAGAGGTAGCTAACAATCTATAGCATGCTGAGGATATTACATCCACAAAAAGCTGATGACAATCTGTAGCATGCTAAAGATATTACATCCACCTGAAGCTGATGACAAGCTGTAGCGTCTTAAGGATGTTACATCCACAGGGAGCTGAAAACAAGCTGTAGCATGCTGAGGATATTACATCCATAAGGACCTAATAATAAGTTGTATCATGACGTGGATGTTACATCCCCAGGGAGCTGATAACAAGCTGTAACATGATTAGGATATTACATCCATAGGGAAATGTAACAAGCTGTAGAATGCTGGGGATATTACATCCCCAGTGAGCTGATAACTTGTAGCATGCCAATGATCTTACATCCCCAGGGAGGTGACAACAAGCTGTAGCATGCTAAGGATGTTACATCCCCAGGGAGCTGATAACAAGCTGTAGCATGCTGAGAACAATACATCCACAGAGAGCTGATAACAAGCTGTACCATATTGTGGATAATACATCCACAGGGAGTTGATAAGTTGTAGCAGAATGAGGATGTTACATCCACAGGGAGCTGATAAGCTGTATCATGCTAATTATATTACATCAAAAGGGAACTGACAATAAGCTGTAGCATGCTGATGATGTTACATCCACAGGGAAATGATACCAAGCTGTAGCATGTTGAGGATGTCACATCCACTGGGAGCAGAAAACAAGCTTTAGCATTCTAAGGATGTTACTTCCACAGGAAGTTGATAAGCTGTAGCATGCTGAAGATATTACATCCACATAGAGCTGATAAGTTGTAGCATGCTGAGGATGGTATCTCCACAGGGAGCTGATAACAACCTGTAGCATGCTGTGGATATTACATCCACATGGAGCTGATAACAATCTGTAGCATGTTGAGGATGTCACATCCACTGGGAGCTGATTACAAGCTGCAGCATGCTGAGGATGTTACATCAACAGGGAGCTGATGACAAGCTGTAACAAGCTAATGATGTTACAACCACAGGGAGCTGATAACAAGCTGTAACAAGCTAATGATGTTACAACCACATGGAGTTGATAACTAGCTGTAACATGCTAAGGATGTTACATTCACAGGGCACTGATAACAAGCTGTAGTATGCTAAGCATATTAAATCCACAGGGAGCTGCAAACAAGCTGTAACATGCTAAGGATGTTACATCCACAGGGAGCTGAAAGCACACTGTAGCATGCTGAGGATATTACATCCATTGTGACCTAATAAGCTGTAGCATGCTGTGTATGTTACATCCTCACAGAGCTGATAACAAGCTGTAGCATGCTGAGGATATTACATCCATAGGGAGCTGATAACAAGCTGTAGCATGCTATATATGTTACATCCCCAGTGAGCTGATAACAAGTTGTAGCATGCTAATGATGTTACATCCCCAGGGAGCTGATAACACACTATAGCATGCTGAGGATATTACATCCACAGGGAGCTGATAACAAGCTGTACCATATTGAGGATATTACATCCACAGGGAGCTGATAAGTTGCAGCAGGCTGAGGATGTTACATCCACAGGGAGCTGATAACAAGCTGTAGCATGCTAATGATATTACATCAAATGGGAGCTGATAATATGCTGTAGCATGCTAAGGATGTTACATCCACTGGGAGCTGATAATAAGCTGTAGCATGCTAAGGATGTTACATCCACAGGGAGCTGATAATAAGCTGTAGCATGCTGATGATGTTACATCCACAGGGAAATGATACCAAGCTGTAGTATTTTGAGGATGTCACATTCCACTGGGAGTGGATAACAAGCTGTAGCATTCTAAGGATGTTACATCCACAGGAAGTTGATAACAAGCTGTAGCATGTTGAAGATATTACATCCACATGGAGCTGATAAGTTGTAGCATGCTGAGGATGGTATCTCCACAGGGAGCTGATAACATGTAGCATGATGTGGATTTTACATCCACATGGAGCTGATAATCTGTAGCATGTTGAGGATGTCACATCCACTGGGAGCTGATAACAAGCTGCAGCATGCTGAGGATGTTACATCCACATGGAGCTAATAACAAGCTGTAGCATGCTAAGGATGTTACATCTACAGGGAGGTGAAAACAAGCTGTAACATGCTAATGATGTTACAACCACATGGAGTTGATAACAAGCTGTAACATGCTGAGGATGTTACATCCACAGGGAGCTGATAACAAGCTGTAGCATGCTGAGGATTTTATATCCTCAGGAGCTGATAAGCTGTAGAATTTTAAGGATATTACATTCAGAGGGAGCTGATAACAGGCTGTAGCATGTGGAGGATATTACATCCACAAGGAGCTGATAAGAAGCGTTAGCATGGTAAGGATATTACATCCTCAGTGAACTGATAAGCTGTAGCATGCTAAGGATAATAAATCCACAGGCAGCTGATAACAGGCTGTAGCATGCTGAGGATATTACATCCAGAGGAAGCTGCAAACCAGCTGTAGCATGCTAAGGATGTTACATCCACAGGTAGCTGACAACAAGCTGTAGCATGCTAAGGATATTACATCCATAGCAACCTAATAACAAGCTATAGCATGCTGTGGATGTTACATCCTCAGGGAGCTGATAATAAGCTGTAGCATGCTGAGGATATTGCATCCACAGGGAGCTGATACCAAGCTCTAGCATGCTAAGAATGGTATGTCCAGAGCGACCTGATAGCAAGCTGTAGCATACTGAGGATATTACATCCACAGGGAGCTGATAACAAGATGTAGCCTGCTAAGGATTTTACACCCAGAGAGACCTGATAACAAGCTGTAGCATGCTATGAATGTTACATCCACAGGGAGCTGATATCAAGCTGTAGCATGCTATGGATGTTACATCCTCAGGGAGCTGATAAGCTGTAGAATGCTAAGAATATTTCATCCCCAGGGAGCTGATAACAAGCTATACCATACTAAGGATGTTACATCCCCAGGGAGTTGATAACAAGTTGTAGCATGTTATGGATGTTACATCCCCAGGGAGCAGATAAGAAGCTGTATCATGCTTAGGATGTTACATTCCCAGGGAGCTGATAAGAAGCTGTAGCATGCGGAGGATATTACATCTACCAGGAGCTGCTATCAAGTTGTAGCATGCTAAGGATATTACATCTACAGGGAAATTATAACAAGCTGTAGCATGTTAAGGATGTTACATCCACAGGTAGCTGCTGACAAGCTGTAGCATGCTGAGGATATTACAGCCATAGGGAGCTGATTACAAGCTGTAGCATGCTATGGATGTTACATCCCAGGGGGCTGATCACATGCTGTAGCATGCTATGGGTGTTACATCCCCAGGGAGATGATAACAAGCTGTAGCATGCTAATGATATTGCATTCACAGGATGCTGATAACAAGCTGTAGCATGCTAAGGATGTTACATCCACAGGGAGCTAATAAACTGTAGCATGCTAAGGATGTTACATCCACATGGAGCTGATAAGATGTAGCATGCTGAGCATATCACATCCACAGGGAGCTGATAGCAAGCTGTAGCATGCTATGGATGTTACATCCCCAGGGAGCTGGTAACACTGTGAAAATCTTCTTCTGGTGCTGTACAATGCATAGAAGCTGTATCTCCTATACAACTGTGAGGGACCTTGTGTGATTTACAGGAACTCTAGTTAGCCATCAGTCAAAGATTCCTTCTCTCTAATTATGTTCCCTCATGCAGAATAGTAAACAAAGAATGGAAATCCATCTGATATTTTTTTTTAGTATGGCAATGTACTCTTTGGAGCCAGACCTATATAGAACTATGGTGAATAAGGAGTCATTGACACACAAATTTGACACTGTCTAGAAGTTCAGGGGTTAATCAGGGGCATGTCAGTGGTGCAGAGAGGTTTGTCTATCAAACCTACACTACCTGCCCGATATAAATATATCCTGCATGTACCGGATGCCTGGTGCTGCACTCTGGGAACAGCTGGCATGGCTCCTATAATGTAACAGAGATGTCCAAGGAGAAATAGGAAAGCTGGAGTTATTGAAGAATTTCACATTCTAATGAAAGATGTCTGAGCTATGAAAAGGCATGATGCCATGTTGCTTCATGTACCCCTGGATACATTGAGAGAAATAAAACAAAGATCTCTTAGGATGTGTTATTGTTGGAAAATTGGCTCATGCACTTATGATTACTACACTCTCAAGGTCGGTCATTATGAACTGAGGTCTGTAGGGAGGTGGTATTTATCCAAGAGGTCAAGCAGCATTGAACACATACTATTATGGAGAAGTTTTATTACTCATGAGAATATATATCAGTCAACACATCTCATGTTATCAGTGATGTTAAGGAAGTGATGCATGCTATACAGCTGTTAGAGAGCACAGCTCTTAATCACATATGTGCTATCAATAAGCCACATAACTGCTGAGCTCAAATTCCTAAGATTGTCTGGTGTTGAAGGCATTAAAGAAGTTGTTGATGAAGGTGCCAGAGTTAATGGTCCGGGTCCGACTGGAGGCTGTGAACTTTAGCAGAGTGTTGTGCTGTTGGGTAATAGTTTTATCTGCATTAGCCAGTGAATTCTGTGCACCAGAGCATGACATACAGGAAGCTGGTTTGTAACATCCACTGTCTTGGCATCACACATCTCCCTTCTCCTTTAGCAGGGTGGTTCCATGCTGCCTGTTACTCCTGTTTGGAGATCTGTAAACGGGGTATTCATGCTACCTTCTGTGGCATCAGATAGTTGATGGTGTACTCTGGAGTGGTATACGATCATAGGATCATAGGAAGTTACTAAGGCCCTTACAAGCCTAGCCAAGAATTTAGCCCAAGTTCTGACAAGTTAGCACCCAATGCCCCTGTCCAGCAGGAGCACAGGTGGAATCCCAGTGGTGTATTTTCTGTTCCCCACCCAGTTATCCAGGTTGCACTTATAAAGGGATAATGTGGTAGTCTGCTTGACATGGAGAGGGAGTCTATTCCACAGAAAGGGGAGTCCCTGAGACATAAATCTGTCCCTCCAACAAGTCCTATTCATGTCACAGAACAGGCTGAGGTCACGTGTGCAGGTTACTCAAGTGGTGCTTGACTTGCAGATATGCAGCAGTCCCATCAAGGTGAGGTCTGAAATTGCTTTGTATGCCAGACATATGTCACCTCTGAGGAGTCTTTATGAGACTAAGTAAAGGGACATGGCTTTTAGCCTATCTGTGTAGGGTAGATGTTTGAGGCTCTGTATTCTCCCAGTGAGAAACCTATGTGGTTTCTCCAGCTGCTGCATGGATTTTGTGAGTTACATGTTGAAAAGGAAATTGCATTCAATAATGGGTCTTATAAAGGAAGAATACAGGGATGTTATGACCTCCATCGACCTGAATGAGATGTCCTTAATAATGAGGTGGGCCATGTAGAAAGTTTTCCATACAACGGAGCCAATATGGTGATCAAAAGTCAGGGTGCTATCAACCTGGATGTCTAAGTCCTTCCCAACTGATAGCATGCTTAGGACCTTGTTATCAATGTGATAATTTGTGGGTGCATCACTCTCCCCAAAGGGGATGATGATGATGCATTTTTTGCCATTCAGTTTGAGGCCATATTTCTGGCACCAGTCATTTGTTTGGGTGAGACCTTCTTGGAGGATCTCCACATCACTAGGGGACTTGATGACAGTGCCCAGCTGCAGTCATCTGCAAACTTGGTCAGCCATAGCCCACTGGTTTTGGACTGAACCTCAGAAAAATATATCCCAAACAACAGAGGCTCCAAGACCAGTCCCTGGGGTACACTGTTCATTATGGGTCTACTGCTTGAAGTGGCTTCCCCTATTTTTACCAGGTGAGTTCTATCAGTGAGTCATTTTGCTACCCATCTGGTAACATATGGATTGATTCCTAGTTGAGAGAGTTTGTCTATTATTCCTGAGTGGTGAATAGTATTGAAGGCTTTGGCCAGGTCAAGATAAGTGGTGTGCACTGTCTTCCCCTCTTTCATGGCTTTGATGACTGACTCAAAGAATTTAATCAAGTTTAGCAGGCATGACCTCCTCTTGATGAAACCAAACTGTGTTGGACTGAGTGTTTGGAGGTTGCCAATGTCCTTGTTAATGATGTCCATGATAATCCATTCCATGGCCTTGTAGATCAGGTTAGTTATGCTGATGGGTCTATAATTTCCTGGAATGGTGGCCACTCCACCTTTCTGCAAAGGGATGACAGTGGCTGTCCTCCACTCAGCTGAAATGAAACTGATACTCAGGGTTTAGTTGAATAGGGTGCCTAATGGTGCTGCAGGTTCTTGCCCGAGTTCATGTAGGATGTAGCCTGGAATGTTATCAGGTCCCATGGAGGTTGTATGTTTTGCCTTTGAGAGGACAGTGATGACTTGCTCCCTAGAGATAAGGGGAGGGGGAGAAGGTGCTGGGGATGTCTAGATTTACTGATGAGGCAGAGGGGTGAAGTTTTCATTGAACCTGTCTGCTAGCAGGTTTGCTATATCTATGTCATTTGTGTATGTGGTGTCCTTGACCACCAGTTCTGAGCAGATTTGAGTGTTTCCTTTGAGATTGCGGACATATGTGAATAATGGAACTGAAGTTTACTTAGAAGGATTTCACTAGTGCTCTTATTTGCTTGTTCAGGCTACAGAGAGATTGTTTCCAATTTAGGCACCTGCTACTTCTTGGTCCTGGACAGCTAACTTTTCCATTTATTATAGAGTTTATTTATTGTAGATGTCCAACAGACAGGTTTACTCTTCCTTGATGAGTATGATTTTGTCCTGTCAGGTATTTCTGATTCCATGCAGCTATATAAATGCTTGTATAGTACTTTGCTGTAGGTTTGTGCCAGTTCCTATTGAGAGGGATGGAGATGGGGCTGTAAAGCTGTTTACACCTTCCCTCAGGAGGTTGTAATCAGCTTTGGAAATTTTTTTTTTGTTTGACCCTGGCTGGGGGGGAGGGGGGGGTCAGGTGAGATGGTGACTTCAAAAGCAACAGCTTTGTAGTCTGATCCTACCAGGAGGATGACACTGTAGGGATGCTGCAGTGGTTACTCATGTTGGTTAATACCAAGTCCAAGATATTATCACCACTTGTGGAGGTGTTGACCAGCTGGTCCAAGGCAT
This sequence comes from Protopterus annectens, assembly GCF_019279795.1. NCBI lineage: Eukaryota > Metazoa > Chordata > Ceratodontiformes > Protopteridae > Protopterus > Protopterus annectens. The sequence goes on along the minus strand of NC_056741.1, from coordinate 172,886,448 downwards.
TTCCATTGACAAAATCAAAGAATCTCTGGGCATTTGTGTTTTGGCATGAGTAGTTCTTCCATTCTATGGTTGGATAGTTAAAATTTTCCAGTAAAAGGTTTGATTCAAAGAGGTCCAGATAGGTGGAATGGGCATCTTCAGTCAAAGTTGGGGGCCTGTAGCTAGCAATGATTTGAATGGGGGTCTTTTCAATGGTTAATTGCACATGGAGTGTCTCCTGTGTGTCATACTGCTTGACCAGCCTGGAGATGTGTATATCTTTATCATATATTGAAACTCCACCTCCTTTTGCTTTGCTTGCCTACAGTTTGGGGTCTGAATGTATGATAGGCTGTGTAACCTGGTATGGTTGGGGGGTGCTTTCTGCAGCTTTGAACCAGGTTTCTGTGACTGCACAAATCTCATCATATTCCAGGGTTAAGAATACATGCAATAAGTGCACTTTCATGTTTAGACTTCTAGTGTTTAGCAGCATGACATTAAATTTGTGTTTGATGAAATTTTCATGTTGGTAATTTTGACCTTATGGCATTGCCTAAAAAAAGCACTATAGGGAGGCAAGAGCCTTTGCCAGAAGCCTGAAGCCCAAGGCAGACAGATGCAGGCCATCTCTGGCAAAGCATTGTGGTCTGTTGATCATGTCTTCCCAGGCTGTCAGGTACTGGATCCCCTAGGAATGACACCAGAAACTAAGCCAATTGTTAAACTGTCATTTTCTGTTTGCACTGAGGCATTATTTTGAGTGACGGTAGAATTCTGATTAAGGCTAGGGACATACCTGCCTGGACACATATTCAGTGTGCCCAATCATGTATAGTCCAGAGATGTACATCTCAAGTCATTCATGCCAACATGGACTATGACAACATCATAACAGTACCTGTTCAGAGACTTGAGTACATGTATGATATGGCAGATTCTGGCACCTGAGGAAACAACTAACTGTGACTTTCTGCTTATCCTGCCTAGTGAGGGCCACATTTTTGTATATCACAAAGGCGTCTCCTATGACTAATACTTTGGGTTTGTAGTTAGGCCTTCATGGCTGTGAGACACAGGTGTGTGGACTATGTGTGGTGTGTGGTGTGGTGGGCTGTGGAGTTCACATGTATTTTTGCATCAGAGATCTCTTTTGTTTGGGTATGTTTTTGTTGAGGACCTCCACAGATGTTGGCGTGTGTTGTGTAGGTGTGCGTGGTGTTTGAGATGTGGTGTTTGTGTTGACAACCTTCTCAGTGGCAGATATACTGGTTTGTGAGGGAGAGAGCATAGACTCTAGGTTCTTAATGTAAATGCATCTTTCACAAATTGTGTTCCTAGGTGGTAGTAGTAGAGGGTTGTCAATGTACATGAGGCAGTTACTACACTGTCTCAGGATGCCCATATCAGGAAGACTGCAAGAGAAACTGTAGGAAATTGTCCATCCATATTTGTTTAAAGTGTGGAAGGTCTAGGATGTGTACTACTAGGTGACCACACAAGTGCTACTAAGGGAAAATTTGTAGCTGAAATACCTCACAATGGATTAAAAACAGTGCAGCTGCAGTGAGCGATGCCCAAACCAGCTCAAATGTGGGGTTTAAATATGACAAAAAATAGAAGATTCTAGTAACACAAAAATTTAGCCAATCCTGCTAGCCCCTGCTCTCTTTAACAATCAGGTTGTGCCAAACAAGGTCCAGGCAGCCCCCTACTCTCACTAGTAGATAAGATAGGCCCCTACCTATACAAGATGGCTACCAGAAACACAGAAGGCAAAAACAAACAGCTCTGAATGCGGCAAACCTATATCCAGACTATACTAATCAATTTAAGAGTTAAGAACAAAGTAAAACTCACAGAAAAGCACAGATTAACCACCAAGACAAAAACAGAACACTGTATGATAAAATACAGTTAAACAGTAATGAAATGCAGTAAAATGCAGTTAAACACTAATGAATTGCAATAAATAGCAAAGAAATACAGTTAAACAGTAATGAAATGCAGTTAATTGGTAATTGCTTTGAAACAGTGCAAATACAATAAATTATCTATAAGGCACAAATAAAAAAATAGGCAAGTGCAAATGCAATAAAATAAGAGAACATAAATGAAAAAGCACTTAGACTGGTCTTGGATCCTCAGGAATTTTGTGAAACATACCAGAGATGATGCATCTCAACAGAGCCTGGTTCAAACAAGTCCATACCAGCTCAAATCCAGGGTTTAAATACCACAAAAAATGACCTTAGCAGCATTGGGTGAGTGATGTTTTTCTTTGAAATGAAGTAGTTCTTCTCCATTGGCTCTAGGAGCATCAGGTGGGTGGTGGTGTCCTGTGGAGTGGAGCAGTACTTCACCTTTGGATCTAGGCACAGTGATGGCTGATCCACTGTAGTGCCCTATGCCTTTGAGTCAGCAGGCCCAGTACACCCTTTCCCTTCAGTGATTTCTCTGTATTAGATATGTAGCCATCAGTTAACATGAACTTCTTTTTAGTTGGCTTTTAGTATAGCCATACAATAAGTCGATTGTACCTGGCTGCGCATCTGTCTCCAAAGGTTCTTTATCTCTTGCTGCTTCTATGTTTTTGCTCTTTCTACTTGTTCCCATCCACTGTCACTGTGCCTTTTTATAGGGCTGGCTGATGTCTTGCATATGGCTGTATACGTCCTGGGCACAGTCCATGCACCCCTATGGATGTAGATGTTTTCATATTTGTTTGTGTTACCCATCAAACCTTGTTTCTTTCTACTGCAGTGACCCTTCTTTTTGCTATGAGGGGGAAAAGATCACAGCTTTCTGGGTCATATTTGTCATGTCAGGGGGACACATTGCCTTTTTTACATTTGACTTTCTCAGTGTGTGTGCATGTTTATTTTTTTGTTTTCTGTCAGAATGTTGGGGTTTTCTTGACACTCCATTCTGCCATTTCTCTGTTTTGAAAGCATGACTGTCTTGCACATCACCATGTTCCAACTGACACTACAATTGAGACTTCATGTTTATGAGTGTGTCCCTCAGTGCAGATGTTCTGCATGTGGGCTTATGGAAGGTTGTGTCTCTATCAATCTGTGGCACCTCATCCCTGAAGAAATTATTTTATGGGATCACCTTATAAGTAAGGGCATGGTATCCAGAACTGAGGGTGTCATAGTACTGCTGTAATCAGCCTGAATCAGACAAATAATGGAGTACAATGCACCCTTTGGCATGTACCAAGCCAGGCACATGTAACAGTTGGAATGTCATTAGAGGTTTCTCACTAAAAATACAGGGTATAACCAACATGCTACATGCTGTTTGATTAAAAGCCCAATCGCTGCATTCAGTTTCCTTCCCATTAGTGAAGGGTGAGCTATGTCTGACCTACAAGGCAGTCTCTGACCCAGCCCTGATGGAAATGTTACATATTTGCAAAACTAACTGTATGAGGGTTACCCACTCCAAGTATCTAAACCTGATCTCTGACATGAATAAATCATGCTGGAAAGACTGATATGTGTCCCAGCTATTGCCCCTCCTCTGGAATAGGCTTTCTATTCACATGAAGCAGAGTCCTTTCCTGACCATCTTCAAGGGCAATCTGGACCAATGGGTGGGAAATTGCAAATTCACTCCTGGGGTGACACCCATGTCCCTTATGGACACAGGCAGTCTGTAAAAAGTGTCAAAACCCTGCTTGCTGACCTTTGTTATCTTTCCTCTAGGGATCGAAACTTGATAAAATCTGGATAAAACTGGCTAGACTTGTAAGGGCTCTTGAGCCATTAGCCTAGTAATCTATGAACCTTTGCACTAGGCTGTTGATCTCTGAGAATCTTAAGAAGCCTAGTCTTACATTCATGTGGTAGTTTTTAGCCCTTATATTTTGCATATGAATATCCCAGACGTAGGCAGAACAAAGGTACATTGGTGCATTTACTTGCTGCCCCTATCCATGAGGGACATTAGTGCTAAAACAGGAAAACACTTGCAGTTTCACATTCATTCTTCTCAATTACATTTGAATGGAGTGAGAAAAGTACTTCACTTTATATGGAATCGAAGACAGTTCCTTGGAAGATGTATTTTCTTTGATACATACCCTCAACATGTTCTATTTATTTTTGCAAAATAGACTCAGATCTCTTAAGCTGGTGTCCAGGCTACCACTGGACTTATGAATGTGTAATAAGCCTGACAGGATAGGGTCAGTCAAGGCTCTATACACAAAACAGACATTGCCTGTTAGTTAGTCTGTATGATAGTGAGTAGAGGAACAAGGTTTTGCAATGGTCTGCATAAGTTTTGTGATTCAGGCCATTGATTTTTTTTTTTTTAAGTGTGAAAGATTTTTAGTGCCTCCAGTTGTGGCAAATGTTGGGGCATATCGGATAGGGCATTATATTCAATTCTCTCTCTAATTAGAAATGAGTAAAGTGAAATGATTACATCCCTGGATCTGGATGCCATAACCTTAGATATGCAATGAAAAGGATTTCCTGACAAATGGTCTCTGCTACTTACTGGTTCTGTTTTCCTAAGTATATTTCTATTCCTTTGAGTAATGCACTGGGATGCCATTCTCTGGTTCTGTTTATCTGTGTTAGTTTCACTGTTGTTTAAAGCTACTTTGCATATGCCAGTGTTATAATTTCAGACAATTATTTGTTTAATATTTGTTCTAAATTATTTGGTGTTGCTTTATTTTCAGAATTTTTTAAAATTAAGGTCAAAAGGAAATACCTGGATTGGCATGTCAGATATAGATGAGGAAGGAAAATGGATCTGGACAGATGGAACAAGTGAGAACATAAAACCTGGGTAAGGAACTAATCACAAAATTGTAAGACTTAGCCCATTTATTATTGCATATTTCCTTCTGATAAAGCAAGATAACACTGTAGCAAAATATTACAAGCTAATATATGTGATGTCAATAAATATAGGTACATTCAAGCTATAACAATAAACAGGATGAAATGGTGATCTGAAGATACTTTTTCCTTCGGTGATTCAGAAAACTGCACACATATATTGAGGAAATGTACCCTTTTTCCAGCACTGGCTTTCTTAAAGGGACAGAATTCCTATTAATATATACTGCATCTCTCTTCTCAAGATAAAGAAAAAAGTATGCACAAGGTAAAGGAAAACTAATTTACATGTTGAAAAATCAAAACCACTCTTACTGAAAATAGTTCTGAATAAACACTTTTGCGAGAAGTTTTTGATAAATAAATGAACAATAATGCATTTCAGTCTATAGTTCAAGTGTCTGAATACTTCATGGCCTTCCCAATAATTACCTCCTGGATGACTGAAACACTCTGCCCTACCTTGCTCTGTATATAAGGGCTGATATTAGTAACAGCTTATGAGATGATCTCTGAGGTTTTGGAGTTTGGGTCCTTGAGACAGGGCATACTGTTAGAGGACTTATGACCAGGCATGTGTAGCTCTGAAGAGTTTTGTTCCTGAATGTATGGGGTGCCATTTTCATATCCAAGTTATGAGATGAAAAGCATATAAAAATGGGAAGAAATCCTGACTTTTGTTTGGCAATTAAGACTATGTGCTGTTAGCAAACTGTTGCCTATAGTCTAGAGTTTGGCTCCCCAAACCTCCATTTGCCATTGTTAGACTCCAATCTCTGGCAAAATGAAATATGGGCTTTTCTCTTCAATGGTCTTCTATACTACATGCCTGGTAACTATGAAACAGTTTTCTTCATTATCTTCTTGTATGTCAAACAATGTAGCACACTTCCATCTTTCAATTTCTTCTTGAATCACTGGATGGACATCCATATGTTTTGCAGTAAATAGTATGACCCTCAGTGAGTAGGGTAGCAAATTCACACACTAATCTCTCTGGGTTTCATGTCTAAGCTATTGCCACCCAGGCAACCTGTCAAGTAAAAACCTAAGAACCTATGTCCTTGGGTTTCTGTGACAAAGCTACAGAGCTGAGAATGTTTACCAACTGATGACCCTTCTTTCAGCTTAAGAAATGTATTCAGCATGAGTTTTTATTTTGCCCTCACCTTGAAAGGACATCTGGGGAGTAAATAGTGTGGGAAGAAATAGCCAGGGAACTGTTATGGCTAGGCTTGTATAGGCCCTAGGGCTGATAGCCTAGTACCAACCTATGAAACTATGAACCTATGAACCTATGTATTTTTATTCTCTCCATTCTTCCTATCTGTTCTTCAAATTGGCTTTTCTAAGTTGAGCTGCTGACGTCTTTATAGGTTCATAGTTCATACTAGGCTATCTGCCCTAGGGCATTTACAAGCCTAGCCAGAGGGTGTTTGGCTTTCACCACCCATTTTAAAATGAATTTTGCTATGCCCTTAGTATACTGTGCATCTGTCTAACAGTGACACAGAAGTTATGCCCCCCATCCACTCATCAAGATTTCTCTTGAAGAGAGGGATTCTGCCTAACCTGGACTGGGATTTTATTCCAGTTATGAAACTGTCCCTCCAGCATGTCCTATTTATTTCAGTGCTGAGGTTCAAGTCTCGATCGATGGGATTTGGATTTTCTGAGGTGCAACATGTCCATTAATTCCGGGTTGGACATGGCTTTATACGTTAGGCACAGATCACCTCTGAGCAGGCGGTATGCCACTGAGTAGAGCTGGAGTTTCTTTAACCGGGCAGCATATGGCATCTGTTTGAGCCCTTTGATCCTCTTGGTGAGGTACTTTTGGGGTCTTTCAAGTTGCTGCAGGTGTCTGGTAAGGTACATCCCAAAAGGGGCATTGTACTCAATTATGGGCCTGATGAAGGATGAGTAAAGAGGCACAATGATGTCCCCTGATCTAGATGTGAATCCTTTCATGATTAGGTGGGCTATATAAAATGATTTTCTAACCACTTTGGCCACGTGGTTGTCGAATGAGAGATTGCTATCAACTTGGATCCCCAGATCCCTAATTACTTCTTCCATACTTAATGGATTACCATCTATGTGGTAATTTGTGGATGACTATACACTTTTTGGCGTTTAGCTTGAGGCCATGGCTCTGGCACCAGTTGTCTGTTTCTATGAGGCCCTTTTGTAGGATGCCTGTGTCGGCTGGAGAGTTGATTATGGCACCCAGTTTGCAGTCATCTGCGAACTTGGTCAGCCACAGTCCTTCCGTGTTGGCCTGTACCTCCGATATATACCGAACAAGAGAGGTCCCAGGACTGAGCCTTGTGGGATGCCACTTGTAACTGGTTTGGAGTCTGACATGGCTCCAGCAATTCTAACCATGTGGGTTCTGTCCTTGAGCCAGTTTGCAACCCATCTAGTGACATAGGGGTTTATGTTTAAGCTGGTGAGCTTATCTATAATGCCTGAGTGGGGTAAGGCTTTGGTCCAGGTAGGATGTGTGGACCACCTTCCCCTCGTCAATGGCCTTGGTGACTGTTTCAAAGAAATTGACCAGGTTTAAGAGGCAGGATCTGCCCTTAACAAAGCTGAACTGGGTAGGATCCAGTGTCTGTAGGTCCCCAATATCTTTATTTATGAGGTCCATGATGATCCTTTCCATAGCTTTGCAGACCAAGCTAGTCAGGCTTATGGGGCGATAGTTTCCAGGATCCGTTGAGGCACCACCTTTGTGGAGAGGGACCACTGTTGCTGTATGCCACTCTTTGGGTATGTATCTTGTAGTAAGGCTGAGACTGAACAGTAGTTTTATGTTTGGGTTTAGTTCTTCATGGAGTTCATGTAGGACACAGCCTGGGGCACTGTCTGGTCCCATTGATGCTGTATTTTTTGCTTTGGAGAGGGTGGCTCTTACCTGAGCATCTGAGATGTCAGTGGGGCAGCACTCTGCTAGGATAGATATTTGTCCCTTTGATAGGGAAGGGGGGGAGATGTTTGTGCTGAACCTGTCAGCTAGGATGTTGGCAATGTCTGTAGGTCCGGTGCATTTTTTATCATTTTGGACTAATTTTGAGCATATCTGGGAATTCCCAAATACATAACTAAAGAAAGCCTTGTGATTATCCTTAGTGTCCTGTGCAATTTTTCTCTCTAAGCTGGCCTTAGACGATTTTATGAGTGCCCGTAGTTTTTTGCTAATACTGATCAGAGATGCCTTCCCTTTTTGGGATTTTGCTCTATCATGTAGTAGCTTCCTCCTACTATTGTATAGTTTGTTTATGCCTGGGGTCCACCAGACAGGATGCCTGCCTTTGGAGGATTGGGTCTTGGTTTTGTTTGGGATTGCATGATCCATGCATTTCTGAAGGTGTTCATAGAATGCGTTTATAAAGGATTCTGTGGTCTGGGCCGTAATTTCCACAGGCCCGGGGGCTTTGAAGGATTCCACCTCGGTTTTGAGGAGTATGAAATTTGCTTTAGAGAAGTTTTTCACTGTGGTTTTCTGGGCAGGGGCTGGGGTCGGGATGTGAATATCTAGTGAGATTAGTTTATGGTCTGATCTTACCAGTGAGGGATACACTTCTGGTCTGGAGCATAGAGTCCCCATGTTGGTGATGATCAGGTCCAGTATGTTTTCCCCTCTTGTGGGAGTGGTAACAAGCTGTTCCATAGCATTTGAGTTTATAAATTCTTGGAACCTTTGGGCTTGGGTGTTGGAGCTAGAGTAATGCTCCCAGTCTATGTTTGGGTAGTTGAAGTCACCCAATATAATGGTGTCTGGAGAGACCTTCATATTTTCCACTGTTCTCAGGAAGGCCGAGTGGGGTTCCTGGGTTTGCGAGGGTGGTTTATAGCAGGCTATAGACTGGAAGGCAGTTTTACCCACTGTTAGTTGCACATGGATAGTCTCTGATGCTTCGTGCTGTGCCACCTACCTGGAGGTGTGGGTATCTTTGACGAATATTGGTACTCCCCCTCCTTTTGTGGTTCGGTCCAAGTTTTGGGGCCAAAAAACATGGTATGAGGTATAACCTGGTAGTGCTGGGGTGCTCTCTGGAGCCTTGAACTAGGTTTCTGTTACTGCACAGATATCGATGTTCTCCATGCTAAGGAGAGTTTCGAGTGCATGCATCTTGAGGTTTAGACTTCTGGCATTGAGTAGCATTACTCTTAGTTTCTTATCCCTTGTGATACCTATGGAGGTGGGTTTGTCTTTTGAGCCTTGCCTAAAAAAGGCACTATGGGGGTGGCAAGAGCCTTTGCCAATATCCAAAAGCCCAGGGGTGACAGGTGCAAGCCATCCCTAGCGAAGCATTGTGGCTTGTCGAGCATGTCATCCCAGGCTGACAGGCATTGGATCCCCTTTGAATGACACCAATACTTAAGCCAATTGTTGAAATTGATCATCTTGTCTTCATATTATGGCATCATTCTTGGTGAGGATAAGATGCTACTCAAGGTCAGGGTCATACCGGCCTGGGCTACATGCTCAGAGAGCTCCTCTATGTCTCTTTTCATGTAGTCCAGGGCTCAGGTCATTCACACCAGCATGGACAATGACTGAGTCATACTGGTACTTGCCTTGGAGTGACCTGAGTGATTGTGTTATGTGGCGGATCCTAGCGCCTGACAGGCAGCTCACCGTGACCTTCTCCTTGTTCAGCCTGGTGAGTGGGACATCAGTGTGCCTGATGATAGAGTCACCTATTACAAGTGTATCAGGTGTGTTGTTTAGCCTTAAGGGCTGTGACTGTTCAGCACACTGGCTTTGTGGGCTATGTTGCACATGTTTTGCTTTTTGCTTGGGTGTCTGCTTTGGAGGTCTCTGTTGCTTAGGCAGATTTTTATTTAGAGCCTCTGAGTATGTTTTTGTGTGTTTATGTTTTTGGTTTGCTGTCATGGTAGGTCTATGTGAGACTGGAATTGTAGTGAGTGTGGTTTCCTTCTCCTCCTGACTGGTTACGCCAGTACTGAGTTGAGAGAGCTTAGCCTCCAGTTTGGCTATATGATTGCATCTCTCACATGTGTTGGAATTTGTTGGGAGGAGGAGAGGGTTGTCTGTGTACATGAGGCAGTTGTAACATTGCCTCAAAATTCCCAGATTCACCAGCTGGACTGGAGAGGAGATTGACAACTGACCTTTGGACATGCTAGAATAGTATTGGGAATTCCTTTATAATTGAAAAAAGGGCCAATGGGGAACAAGGTACTCAAGGGGGGTTTGTGAGGGTGTTGTGCTTTGAATTTTTTAGTGCTGACATATATAATTGCTTTAGTGAGCAAGTGCCAGACTTTAGAGTAGGAATAGGGTGTTTATTATGAGAACTAGATCAGTTCTAAGGAAAAAGTGAAGAGCAGACTTTGTGGAGCCGAGAATGGTTTAAACCCAATTAAATCAGCCATGCTAAAGCGAGTTTTATACAAGGGGGACTTGAAAGAGCTAGAAATTGGCCCAAAATGGCCAATAGACTACCAGATTCTTGTGCTGGGAACACTCCTCCAGGGATAGATAGGCTGCTCTAAGCTCTCCACTGCCACTCGTGAACAAAGAAGCCTCCCTTTATCCAAGATAGGAAATGGGCAACACAGGAACTTTCCAAAAGTCCAGAATACAGCAAAGCCTGTATTTGGACTACTCTATGTCAGGAAAGACAGGAAACAAGGATAATTTTGTTTTTTTTTTGCAACAAACAGCAGGAAAATGCAATAAATATGTAACACAGGCTAGCGCACTTGAGTGTGTAGCCTCAACAGGTAAATGCAACAAACAGGGCAAATTTTAAAAGTGCAGGTGCAAAAACAACTTTAAACAGTTTAAAACAGTTCAAGAAGCAGAAATACTTGCAGTTTAGCTAGATCGGACAGTTGCCCAGGTAATAGCAGCAAAAAAAAAACACTTTTTTCAGGTTAGCAGTCGCTCTTTTAGCCTCTCTGCTGCTAGCACTACTTTGCAGGACCACGAGGAGCTTGGCTGAGTAGTAACAAGCGCAAAAACTGCGCCAAAGTGGGTTTTATACAGGGGGACTTGAAAGAGCTAGCTTTGTTTAACATGTTTAAACCTATTGGTTGTTTGCTAGCTCTATTTGCTTATCATTGGCTGCCTATATTTTTTGGGTTGTTTTAGCTTCTTCTGAAACATGTAGCTCAGCTGTTTATCATGCAAAACTGTGTGGTTATATTACCAGACTGCAAACCTTTGACCCCTAACCTACTAAGAATGTGCCTAAATATACAATTAATACTTGTGGCACTTGTGTAAAACCATTTGTGCTTAAACTGCTCATCTACCAAGATTGTCATTTTTATCACATTAGAAGACTGCTGTTTTACTTCTGAGAGATGGCAGCAAGTATTATACTAATGTGTTTAAGAGTATTGTCTGTTGCTGCATTTTCAATATATTTGTATTGAAACAAATTGTCTAGCCTAACTCTCATTTTCTATCATTGGAGATTGTGGATTTTCTTGTGAGAGAATATGGTAAGCTTTGTTTAACATGTTTAAACCTATTGGCTGTTTGCTAGCTCTACTTGCTTCTCATTGGCTACCTGTATTTTTGGGTTGTTTTAGCTTCTTCTGAAACATGTAGCTCAGCTCTTATCTGTGCTGAACTGTGAAAAATGTCACCATGTTGTACACCTTGACTGCTGCACTACTGCATTGACTGCAAAACTCTGAGACCAAGAACACCAGGGAAATGACTAAATATATACATGTATATTTTTCTTATGGCAAAGCTATTTGTGCTTAAACTCTTTACTTAGCCTGATTCATTTTTTTCTCATTGGGAAGACTAGTACTTTACTTGTGAGAGAAGGGAACAAGATTAGACGTGTTTATGGATATTGGCTATTCCCAACAGTAGTTGCTTCCCATTCATTGCCTTTTTTTTCTACTAATATTTGCATTGATACTACATTGTGCAGCTCAGTACTTATCTGTACTATGCTGCTGAATACTATGCTTTGCTCGGCACCACCAGCCTTTGCTAAACTCATCATTTGGAACCCATGCACATACTACTGTGGTGCCTGTACCTGTCCTCTTGTGTTGCTTGCTTACTGCAGTGCTGTGTACCTGTTAGCTATTTTGCTGTGCTTACAGCAGTAGCTTGCAACCTTGCAGCATACAGTGTACTCATCTGTGTACGTTTATTTAACATCAGCATTAGTTTAAAGAAATAAACTGAGCTGATAAGTTTAGTGGCACTCGTGTGGCTGAAACCTAACTTGTATCTGCTGTATAGTACTTACCAAGTTTTGTTACTACTGCAGATAGCTTTACATGGTTGTTAATTTTTCTGGCACATATGCCTAAAACCTGAGTTATGTCTGCTGTACACTATGTAGCATCAGCACTAATTTAAAAAGTTATTACGAGTTGCTAACTTTTATAATACCCATACCTGAAATCGTAGTCATATCCGCAACATTTGACTTACCAAGTCTTGTTACTACTAAGTGGTTATACTGTGCTGCTAACATTTTGTGGTATGCATGCCTGAAACCTGTGTTGTGCCTGTGGGCCACTTATTACTTGCCAATTTGTTACACAGTGTCATTTTCCTGCCAACTAGTGATGAGTACATTATCGCCTGTATCAATTTTTTGTTTTGATTGTGTTTCTCCTTTGTACCATACCAAGTATAATTTCTATTTCTCATAGCTGTTGGCTAAGCATCTAAACTACTGTTGATAGCACTTTACTCAGAACCCACTGTATTAGTCTCCATCACCTAATTTACAGACACCATGGGATCCCAGTATGCTTGCACCCCTTCTTGTTGCCACCCTACTCTTTAAGTCAGTTTAGGAACTGCCTCATACACATCAACAATCCCTTATAGTTGTCAGATGAGATTCTGCTAGTGTAAAATGCAGATATATGTATTCAAACTAATGGCAGACCTCTCACATCCTGCATTCTCCAAGGCTGTCAATTCTCAAAACAGAGATAATCCAGAAAGCTTGCGTCAGGTCTGGCATCCCACCTGTGACCTACAGGATAACAGGAGTAACAAGGAACAGAGTATAAAAGACTAGTCCAGATAAAATCACTTTAGCAAACAGATTTATGTGACATTTTCTCTGATACCCTCACTGTGGGAGCTACAAAGATATCTTGGTGAAGTTTCAAATTCAAAGTATGTGGATGGATGAATGTTCTTGTTCTGTCTTTATTGCTCTGACAGGGTTTTCAATTCTCCCTACATACATACATCACATCACTAACACCAAATCTACATATGCAATGTACTAAAATCCCTCCCAAAGCCTCCTGGGTCTGCTAAGTAAAATATAAATGTGGTCTATATTAAGCTCTCGAACATTTATAAATTCGAATATCATATGATCATCACCATATGATTGAACTCATAATGTTCGAAAACATAATAAAAAACAAAAAAAAAATAACTCTCAAACATCTTAAGAAGGGGGGAAGCCCCCCTGAATCCCCACATAGGGGACAACCCCCGCTACTTAAATATACCAAGTCTGAGATCACACTACAGTGCAGAAAAGGGAAAATTTTCCCATTCTGCTCTGTAATGGAGATCTCCATTGACATGCTCACACATCGAAAAATTCTAACATATGGTGCTGACCATGTGACGTTTTAATTTTTGTTGTGCGATAATGTGATACAGAGCCTATAAATGTACCCAGTCCTCAACAGCAAAACCACACAAAACCAACTAAACACAATACAGTTGATACCATAAGCACTGGTTACAAAAGCAGCATGCAAAAGCCCCTGAAACAGTCAAATCATACTGCTGCACATGAAAATGTCCTTGGCAAATGTAATTCAATAGTTAACCATAATGATGCACCACTCACCAAGCAAAGCAAGAAACGAGTGACATGTTGGCATAATGGTTAAGGTATTTACCTCGCAGACATAGGCTACATGGTTTGACTCTTACCTCTGAGGTTCATAGATATTTATTAGGCTAATGGCCACAAGGGCCTTTTTAACCCTAGCCATGCCAAATCTCTGACAAGTCCTGATACCATTGATCAGTGTAAGCATGGGCCTGGGAGATGAACTATTTACAGGTTACTTGTGTCCATTAGAGGCATAGGTGCCAAACCAGGGATGAATTTCTGGTTTCCCATCCAATTGTCCAAGTTGTACTTCAATTGGGTTAGGGAGGAGCTCTGCTTCACATGGATGGGGAGCGTGTTCCATAGATGCGGTAGTCTTTGAGATACATACCTATCTCTCCAGAAGGTCCTATTTATATCACAGGCAAGGTTTAAGTTTTTAGAATGGGTAATTCTGGTGCTGTTTGTTTTGTGGATATGCAGGAGGTACATCAGAATGAGGTCTGGCAATGCCCTGTATGCCAGGCATAGATCTCCCATCAAAAGCCTGTAGGAGACAGAATACAGGGATAGGGCCTTGAGGCAGTCTGCATAGGACATTTTACTTATGCCCTGTATTCTTTTAGTGAGGAACCACTGTGGACACTCCAACTGTTGGATATGCCTGCTTACATACATACCAAAGGAGGCATTGTACTCAATGATAGGTCTGATGAATGCCAAATACAGTGGAACAATGACTTCCTTGGACGTAGATGCCATAACTTTGTTTGTAAGTTGTGCAACATAGAATGATTTCTTCACCACTGAAGACACGTGATGGTCAAAGACTAGATTACTATCTGTGTGTGTCCCTAAGGCTCTGACTACTGGATCAACTCTAAGGGGTGTGTTTCAATATGATAGGTACCAGGGATGGCTGACTTCCCAAAGGATACTATTATGCATTTCTTGCCATTTAGATTTAGTCCATGGCTCTCACACCAGTTCTTTGTCTGTGTCAGCCCCTCCTGGAGAAAATTTATGTCAGTGTGAGATTCAATGATAGCTCCTAATTTGTAATCATCTGCAAATTTAGTCAGCCAGAGACCACTTGACATTGGCCCTGACTTCTGAGAAGTAAATGTCAAAAAGGAGCAGCCAAAGGACTGATCCCAGGGGGACTCCACTTGTGACTGGCCTCTTTGTAGAGGTGGACTCCCCAATTCTAACTTCCTGGGTCCTGTCTGTGAGCCAGTCGGTTATCCACTGGGTGACATATGAGTTTGTACCTAACCTCTTGAGCTCATCAACAATGCCCTATTGGGGTATTGTGTCAAATGTCTTGGCCGGGTCAAGGTAGGCAGTGTAAAGGATTTTGTCCTCATCCATTGCTTGTGTGACCTTCTCAAAGAAGTTCACCAGGTTGATAGGCATGATCTGCCCTTGACAAAGCCAAACTGGATTGGGTCCAGTGTCTGGAAGTTTACTGTATCTCTCTTGATCATCTCCATGATAATTCTTTCCATGGCTTTACAAATAAGACTAGTGATACATGGGTCTGTAGTTTCCAGGGTCTCTGTAGATGACCCACGTCTGTGCAGAGGGATGACTGTTGCCTTTCTCCATTCATGAGGCCGGAAGCTTGTTTGGAGGTTACAGTTAAATAATAATTCCAGAGGCCCTGATAGGTCATGTCTCATGTGATTTAGATGGCATCCTGTAAATATTTTCTGGGGCCACTGGTGTAGTGTTCTTGGGCTTAGAGACAGCATTAAGGATCTGTTTCCTAGTGATAGCAGGGGGAGTTATATTTGATGATATTTCCTGAGGGAAGGTTGAGGAGGAGAGAGGAGTAAAGTTGGAGATGAACTCATCAGCCAGGAGTTTAGCTATATCTTCTGGATCATTATATGTGGCACCATTTACAATGTGCTCTGCACACAATTGTGTATTGCCTTTGAGGCTGCAGGCATAGCTAAAAGATGCTTTGTGGTTGCCCTTGGCCTGGGAGGCCAAACTTAACTCAAATTTGGCTTTGGTAAACTTTATTAGTCCTTTGAGTTGTTTGTTTAGTCTGATGAGAGTGCTTTTATCTTGCTGGGTGCTGCACCCCCTAATTTTTGCCAAGATTTTCTTCCTTCTGTTATACAGCCTATTGCTTTTGTGATTCCAGCAGGGTAGCTTGTTTTTTGAGTTAGTTCTGTACTCCTTCCTGGTGGGTACAGTTGTCTCTATGCAACTGTTAACATGCTTGCACAGGGTTTCCGTGAACAGTTCTGCATAGGTAGCAGTGTTCTCAGGGTTTATGGGGATTTTAAATTTTGCCAAGTTCTCACTTAATAGCAGCAGGTTAGCCTTAGAATAGTTCCTGAATTTTCCAGGTTTAGCTGGTGGTCCAGGTTTTATTTTTACTTCAAAGGAGACAATTTTGTGATCTGACCTTACCAGGGAAGGCATTACAGTAGGGGTGTGCAGCAGTCTCCCATATAGTGAGGACCAGATCCAGTATGGCTGTAGCCCTGGTTGGTGTATTGACTATCTGCTCCAGGGAGTTTGTGTTTACAAAATCAAGGAATCTCTGTGCATGTATTTGGTGTCATATAAGAATCCCAGTTAATAGTGGGGTAATTAAAGTCATCCATGAATATGGTACTGGGTTAGATGGTTAGTGTTTCTAATAAGTTTAAATACATGGTGTGGGTTTCCTGAGTCATAGAGGGGGACCTATAACTTCCAAGGAAGTGGTTCTGGATTTTACCTATGATGATTTGAACATGAAGAAGCTCAAGAGCATTGTCCTGTTTGACCAACCTTGAAGTAATGTTTATTTATTTTTGATGTAAATAGAGACGCACCCACCTTTAGTCCCTGCCTGTGAAGTAGCTGGTCTAAATGTGTGGAAGGCATTATAACCTTTGCTAGGTTTAAAATAGCTTGCAAGGGTAGCTAGCCTAGTACTTACCTATCTACCAGAATTTAAGATATCACCAATGATCTTACATCACCTCTTCCCAACATGCATATGGCCTGTTCATTGCACATATTACAGTAGACAACCTTCAATAGCCAGGCTAGATGATATGAAAACATACTTGGGTACACATTCTATGTATGACTTAGATTCTGGTACACAACTACTTTTTCCAACATCTTTATTACATTTTCACATATGAAAAAGGCAATCTTACATTTATGTAAATGAAAAATATACAAAATGATATCACTTTAGTTGCAAACAGTTTACATCACAGACACTCCTGAAACAACTGTAGCTGTTGTTGTGTATTTCGGCTTTTCCCGGTTAGGGTCGCCACAGTGGAACTCCGGTCCGCTAATGACTGGCAATAGATTTTTACGTGCCAAGTTGCTGGCCCTGACGCACAACCTTCAATGAAGGTACACCCATTCACGCATGTCTCCACACAGAAGACACAAAATTGTATCTTTGTTAGATAAGGAGCTATGCACTGGTATTAATATTAAAGTTATACCTGGTAATGTTGGTTTTATACTTATTTTTATGGAAGGAAAGGGTATTTTATTTGCCAAAATGTACTAGCATTATGGTGACACAAAAGGTTATCCCCTGGATTCACGAATCCTCCATGTAAGACTTAATACGTCTTACTTGGAGGCTACAGTTAAATGGTATGATGTCAGCATGCCATGAATATTCATGAGGGCACGCTGACTCAACCGTAAGTCTTACATGGACCGTGTAGAAAAGCAGGGGGCATGACCGACTGCCGAGCAGTCTAAAGGTCCATGCCCCTGCAAGGTTTGGAAAAGTAAAATGGAAGTACACAAGAGCGAGTCCGCTCAAAAGTCCTTGCACCCAACACCACACTCCAAATAATCCTAATAAGGCTCAATGACTAGAAAAACAATTACAAAAGTATCCAGTCACAGGCAGCAATAATGCAACACCACACTCCCCTGACATTGTAAACCCCCATCACAGTTATAAAAAGTAAAACACTAATTTTATTTTTTTTAAATTCCCAAAATAGCTGCCCATATTTGCGCATGTGTGCACAGGTGTGCCCATTGCTTAGCTGTAGTTAGCAATTCCGACATGGAAGAGCATAAGAAAGAATGTTTATGCAAATCATGCCAAATAGCAATAGCATAATGGTAGAGCGTTCACACAACAAAGAGGCATTCGTGGTTTGCATCCCACCTCTCCCCTTCTTATTTATGTTTTAAATCAGTACATGGAATAATACCTGACAAATATGATTAAAATATTAGTAAAAAGCAGTGAAATGGCCAATGTATCAGTGAACAAAATATATATTTTTAAAGGATCCTGATATATAATTGCTTGCAGTTAAGTAGCGCTTTACCCACTGCAAAAGAGTTGCCCATAGTTTAATAGCACTTTACCCAGTGCAATAGAGTTGCCCAAAGTTTAAGAGTGCTTTACCCAGAGCAATAGAGGTGCCCATAGTGAAATAATGCTTTAACCAGCGCAATGTGTTTGTGCGGACGTGCGTGCCGCACCAACAAGGGCACCGTAGGGCACCGTGGAGCAACGTAGAGCAAAGTTGCTTGAATGCAGCCACACCCCCAAGCCTGTCTGGACAGTATGAAAATAAAATGAATGACAAGGTTCGAACCTAGGACTCTATGCATCATAATCAAAGTACAGAACCACTAAGACATGACAACTTAGGAAAAGCAGCCACTGTTAGCATACATATACTTAGTAATGGTAGATTAACCATTACTAAACAGGTCTGCAGTCAGCCAAGAATTTTCAAAAATGGCCAATCACAAAAAAGTGCGGGAAATGCGGCATATTTAAGCCCCATAGGCGGGAATACTCGCCATAAATGATTGTAGCTCACATCTGCAGTTAGAATGGCTGGTGCTAGAGAGGGTACATGCTTCTGAGTGCAATGTTGGGGCATGGAGGAGTTGAAATACAAGGGTTGGCTCCTTGTCCACCGTCATAGGTTCATAGGTTCATAGGTTCATACTAGGCTATCTGCCCGAGGGCATTTACAAGCCTAGCCCATCGTTTTGTGGCTTACGCCACCCCTTTAATATGGGGAACTATACCCATTATTTTGCTGTGCCTCTGTCGAGCAGTGACACTGAGGTAATCCCTGGGGTATATCTGCGATCTCCCATCCATTGGTCAAGATTTCTCTTGAACAAGGCCAGCGAGGTGCTCTGCCTCACATGTACCGGGATTTTGTTCCACAGCATAGGGAGTCTTTGGGTGATGAATCTATCCCTCCAGCACGTCCTATTAATAGCCGTGTCAAGGTTTAAGTCTCCCGCCCTTGTGGCTCTGATGGATCTAGATTTTTTGAGGTGAAGCATATTCATCAAATCTGGGTTTGACATGGCCTTGTATGTTAGGCAAAGGTCACCTCTGAGCAGCGGTAAGCGACTGAATAGAGCTGGAGTTCTTTCAGTCAGGCAGCATAGGACAGATTTTGAGACCCTTTATCCTTTTGGTGAGGAACTTTTGTGGCCTCTCCAGCTGCTGCAAGTGTCGGGTCAGATACATTCCGAATGGGGCATTGTACTCAATCATTGGTCTGATGAGTGATGAGTAAAGGAGACTATGACCTCCCTTGATCTAGATGAGAATCCCTTCATGATAAGGTGGGCAATGTAGAAGGTCTTCCTAACTACTTTAGCTACATGGGTGTCGAATGACAGACTACTATCAACCTGGGTCCCCAGGTCCCTGATAACTTCTTCTGTGCTCAGTGGATTTCCACCTATTTGGTAGCTAGGGGTAACCTTGTTTTTCCCGAAGGGTATGACTATGCATTTTTTGGCATTTAACTTTAGGCCGTGGCTCTGGCACCAGTTATCCGTTTCTGTGAGACCCTTCTGAAGGATATCTGTGTCAGATGTGTTTTCTACTATGGCGCCCAGTTTGCAGTCATCTGCAAACTTTGTCAGCCATAACCCTCCTGTGTTTGCTTGTACTGAAAAGTAGATGCCAAACAAGAGTGGGCCCAGGACTGAGCCCTGTGGGACACCACTTGTGACAGGCTTTGAGTCTGACATGGCGCCAGCAGCTCTGACCCTGTGGGTTCTGTCACTCAGCCAGTTTGCAACCCATCTTGTGATGTATGGGTTGACATTTAAGCTGATGAGTTTTTCAATGATACCCGAATGGGGTATTGTATCGAAGGCCTTAGCCAGATCGAGGTAGGCTGTATGGACTGCCTTTCCCTCATCAATGGCTTTGGTGACTGTTTGAAAAAGTCAACCAAGTTTAAAAGGCATGATCTGCCTTTGACAAAGCCAAACTGGGTTGGATCCAAAGTCTGCAAATTCCCTATGTCTTTATTTATGAGGTCCATTATGATCCTCTCCATGGCTTTGCAGATAAGGCTTGTCAAGCTAATGGGCGGTAATTTCCAGGGTCGGTGGAGGCACGCCTTTGTGAAGTGGTACCACAGTTGCAGTGCGCCACTCCTGGGTGCGTATCCAGAGGTAAGACTTTGATTAAACAGCTGTCCTAGCTGTGGGTTTAATTCCTCATTGAGTTCATGGAGCACACAGCCGGGGACACCATCAGGTCCCATGGATGCTGTGTTTTTGCTTTGGAGAGAGCAGTTCTCACTTGGGCGCTGGAGATGTTTGGGGGCTGCAATCGTTTGGTATAGATATCTCTCCTTTTTGGGGGAGAAGTTTGCACTGAACCTGTCAGCCAGTATGTTGGCAATGTCTGTAGGATCAGTAATCTTCACATCATTTTGAACTAGCTCTGAGCATATCTGGGAGTTTCCTCCCAGGTTTCTAACATAGCTAAAGAAGGCCTTATGATTGTCTTTTGAGTCTTTAGCTATTTTTCTCTCGAAATTTGCTTTGGATGATTTTATGAGAGCTCTTAGTTTTTACTTATAGTGATCAAGGGTGTCTTACCTTTTAAGGATTTTGCTCTATCTTGTAGTAGCTTCCTCCTTTTGTTGTAGAGTTTGTTTATGGCTGAGGTCCACCAGACTGGACGCTTGCCTTTGGTACAAAGAGTCTTTGTTTTGCTTGGGATTGCCTTATCCATGCAGTCCTGCAGGTGCTGGTAGAAGGCATTTGTAAGTGATTCAGCGGCTTGAGTACTGTTTTCCGCACGGCTCGGGGCCTTAAAGGAGACCACACTAGTCTTTAGAAGTGTGAAGTCGGCTTTTGAAGTTCTTTACTGTGGTCTTTTATTTCAGGTGGGGTGGGATGAGGACCTCCAGCGAGATTAGTTTGTGGTCTGATCTCACCAGTGAGGGGTACACCTCCGGTGTTGAACATTGTGCTCCCATGTTCGTGATGATGAGATCAAGTATGTTATCTCCTCTTGTGGGGATGGTGACTAGTTGTTCCATGGCATTTGAGTTTATGAATTCCAGGAACTTTTGGGCTAGGGTGTTTGGGCTTGAGTAGTGTTCCCAGTCTATATTAGGGTAATTGAAGTCACCTAGTATGATGGTGTTTGGTGATACATTTATCCCTCTAGTGTTTTCAGGAAGGCCATGTGAGGTTCCTGAGTTTGTGAGGGTGGCCTGTAACATGCTACAATTTGCAGAGCAGTCTTGCCTATGGTTAATTGCACCTGGATGGTCTCCGATGCATCGTCGTTGCCACCAGTCTTGAGGTGTGGGTGTCCTTGATGAATATGGATACCCTCCTTTCTTGGTATTGTCCAGATTTTGGGGCGGAGCATGACATGAGGTAAAACCTGATAGCTGGGGTGCTCTCAGGAGCCTTGAACCAGGTTTCTGTCACAGCACAGACATCGATGTTCTCCATACTGAGAAGGGCCTCGAGTGCGTGCATTTTGAGATTTAGACTTCTGGCATTGAGCAGCATTACCCTTAGTTTTTCCTTTTTGTGTTCTAGGGTGGTAGGTTTAGAATTTGAGCCTTGCCTAAAAAGGCACTATGGGGTGGCAAGAGCCTTTGCCAATATCCGGAATCCAGGGGTGACAGGTGCAAGCCGTCCCTTGAAGCAGCGTGGCTTGTCCAGCATGTCATCCCAGGCAGACAGACACTGGATCCCCTTTGAATGACACCAGTGTTTAAGCCAATTGTTAAAGCTGATCATCTTATCTCTGTATTGTGGCATCATTCTTGGTGAAGGTAGGATACTGCTCAAGGTCAGGGTCATACCTGTCTGGGCTACATAATCAGAGAGCTCCTCAATGTCTCTTTTCATGTAGTCCAAGGGAGGTACGTCTCAGGTCGTTTACACCAGCGTGGACAATGACTGAGTCATATTTGTACCTGCTGTTGAGAGACCTGAGTGCTTGCGTTATGTGGCGGATTCTAGCCCGACAGGCAGCTTACTGTGACCTTCTCCTTACTCAGTCTGGTGAGCGGGACGTCAGTGTGTCTGACTATGGAGTCACCAATGACTAGTGTGTCTGGCATTGTGTTTGGCCTTAAGGGCTGTGACTGTTTGACACTCTGAATGTGAGGTCTATGTGTTGCAGGTGTTGTGTTCTGAGGTGGTGGTTGTTTGGGGTCTGCTTTGGTGGCCTCTGCTGTTTTGGTAGATTTTTGATCAGAGCCTCAGTATGTCTTTGTGTGTTTATGTGTATGATTTGAGGTTGTAATGGTAATATGTGAGACTGGGTCTATAGTGTGTGTGGTAACCTTCTCCTCCTGACTGGTCTTGCCAGTCCTATGTTGAAGAGCTCAGCCTCCAGTTTGGCCGTATAGTTGCATCTCTCGCATGTATTTGTGTTTTGTGGGAGGAGAGGGTTGTCTGTGTACATGAGGCAATTGTAACATTGCCTCAATATTCCCAGGTTCACCAGCTGAGCAGGAGAGGACACTAGCAACTGATCCTCGACATGCTAGAAGGAATAGACAAAAAAACTTTAAAAAGATTCGGGGGCGTGGGTGACCGAGAAATGGGGTGTTGCCTTTTTGGGGTACTATCTATGACAAGAGTGCCATATCAAGGTAATAAGTACTGTAGGAGCAAGTGCTACGTTTAACAGATAGAGAATAGTCTACTTGGAGTCAAGTAGAGATGATCTTTTTAATTATAGGATACGCTGATTAGATCAGTAGTATAGTTCGAGGAAGGTAGTTTTAAGGGAAAATTTGAACAGTGGACTTTAGGTAGCCCGAATAGTTTAAACCTGCTTAACCGCTGCCCTAGTGTGCAACGGTAGCAACTCGCACTAAATCGGCTAAATCATGCTAATCTTGGCGCTAAAGCGTGCTTTATAGCAGGGGCTGGAAAAGACAGGAAATGACCCAAAATGGCCAATAAACTACAAGTTACTGCCTTAAACCACTCCTCTGAGGACAAATGAAGGAGTTATGGAAATGACCCCTAGTGGCCAATAGAACTACAGTTTCAAGTCAGTAACCACCTCTCCGGGGGGCAGGGAAGCTGCTCAATGTTAGTCACTGCCACTGATGAACACAGAGACCCTCCTTCAGCCCAAGCAAAATGGCCTCACAGAAACTGTCAACCAGTGCAGGAACCGCAAGCCTGTAACTGTACTTTTTTAACGCTCAGGAAAGTGTGAAAAAGCAAGATTTTTTTTTGTTTTGTTTTTACAGAGATAGCAGAGGTTCACAAGTAATATCAAGTTATAACAGTGCAGTAAATGACCCCACACAAGAGTGCTAGGTCAAGGACAGAAAATATGCAAGTTTTAAGAAAAAACGATTTAAAATTAAGTGCAAACAGGAAATTCAGCAAACAGCTTTTGGTTGTGCTCTAAATACAGCTACTAATACAGAAATCAAGTTTAACAAGCCAGAAAATGCTCAAGCTAGGCAGCTATGCAGAAAAACTTAGCAAATAAACAGAGAAAAATACTTAAAATCTCAAAGTGGCTCCTTCTTCTCTCAGCGTTTTTCCTCTTGGGGTGCTTCACCAACAGCCAACAAGCCTGAAAAGACGCTCAAACCACGAGGCAACTAGGTTTTAAGAGGAAGATGAAGGAGTTATGGAAATGACCCCTAGTGGCCAATAAAACTACAGTTTCAAGTCAGTAACCACCTCTCCGGGCGGGAGCGAAGCTGCTCAATGTTAGTCACTGCCACTGATGAACACAGAGACCCTCCTTCAGCCCAAGCAAAAATGGCCTCACAGAAACTTTCAAACAGTTCAGGAACAGCAAGCCTGTAACTGAACTTTTTTAACTCTCAGATAAGTGGGAAAAAAGCAAGATTTTTTTTTTGTTTTTGTTTTTTACAGAGATAGCAGAGGTTCACAAGTAATATCAAGTTATAACAGTGCAGTAAATGACCCCACACAAGAGTGCTAGGTCAAGGACAGAAAATATGCAAGTTTTAAGAAAAAAACGATTTAAAATTAAGTGCAAACAGGAAATTCAGCAAACAGCTGAGTCAAGACTCCTTCAGGGCCAGTTCAAGGGACGGAGTGCAAGGCAGAGGCTTGGAACCGGTTAGCTCATGACCTCACCAGTGTCACAGGCATTCCTTGGACTGGTGAGCAGGTCCGTCACCACCATGCAGACCTGAAGAGACAGAAGCAGGACCGCCTGAACCAATGGATACAGGAGGCCCGTGGGATGCAGGATGCCCCACAACTGAGTAGGTAGCCATGGAATGCAGTATGTAGGAATTGATAATTGATTCTGTATAATGGATAGGTATGCATCAATATCCCTTTATTTACTTTACAGCTGCAGGTGACCATGCTGTGAATCAGCAAGCCTATGCAGTTAGGCTGCTAAGGCTGCGCCACCAGGCAGGTTAGTGATTATTCGGCATGTATTGTTATATAAAATAGGGGAGAGAGCATGAAATAATGTATTGTAGTCCAATAATACAGCCATAAAATGGCCTGAATAAGTCCTCTGCATGTACTGTCAGATAAAAAAGTCAGAGAGCCAGAAAAAGAGTGTAGTAACCCATTAAGAAAGGTAACATATGTCTGGAATAATATCTCTGCAGGTACTGTTATATAAAATAAGTGAGTGAGCCTGAAAAAGAGTGTTCTAACCTATTAATAAAGGTATAATATGTCTTAAATATGTCTTCCATATGCACCGTTATAACAAATAAAGGAGTGAGCCTGTGGAAAAGTGTGTAATGTCATTAATAAAGGTCTAAAACCCGGAGTGTGTCTGTGTCACTTAGTTTGAAATGTTGTTGTACCCTTGCATTATACAAATAGTACTGTTTTAAAAAAGTGCTGGCAAAACAGAGTTGTGCAGTCCCATATAAAGTGGGTGATGGAAGTGCTAGTAGCTGTGAAGCATATATACAGTCCTCAACAGTCAGTTACTGGCTGGCATGCATAAGTAAATCTGGCACACGAGCAGCATGTTAATTTGTTCCCCAGAAATGTGAGTGTGTGTCAAGAAATGCAGGGTTCTGTACAAATAGAAGTGAAAATGTCATGTGAAAACATCCTGATATGTAGATAAAGAAATATAAATGCAATCAAGGAATATGTAGCAGTAACATCTGCATCTTGGACAGTTAGTATGTCAGATATAGGTCAGGCATATATTGAACTAGCCAAACCCATTACACAACCTAATGCATGATGGCAAATGTAATAATACTGGTAGGGGATATACACTTGCAATCACTAGGAATGTAGTGTAGACTAAAAGTAATTATAAGATGTTAATCAAGGTTTTTTTCTACACCTTACTGTATGTGCATAAACCATGCAATTCCACACCTCAATGGGTATGTGTAATCTTAAATATTTGTTGGGACATATGTCCCATTGTTCTATAAATATTTGGATTCATGTTGATGCATGTGCCCTGTTCAAACACAACAATCGTGGTGGCCTGTTGCTACCAAACATCCTTGCATGCTGTTGGAATATCCACTGTTGTTCAATATATGCATGTGTTATGCTTGCTGTTCAACTGTTGGAACCTTGGTGTGTTGGGTTAATGGGAATATTACTGCGTGCTGTTGCAACTAATCTGGAATGCTGTTGTTTATGTTGTAATTAAACACACCTAATCACAGAAAGTATGGGAAGGTCGGTCCCAGTGGACCCACCTGTCCCTCCTCAGCTGGCAAGTGCACCTGGCACCAGCAGGTCCGGTGCCCAGCCTGGTCTCCCCTCCTCCGTTGGTCCTGTGCCACCTTTGGGTGGAAGCACTGCAGAGGATGGGGCTCACCCCCCCCGTGCAAGCGTGGGTGGAGAAGGGCCACCTGTCACCTTTGAAGGGTCTGGGCTGTGGTGCGTAGGGAGATCCAGCGTTCAGTCGCTGATCCCCTACAGCAGCTCGAGGCAAGAGTGGTGCATCTCATGGGTGAGCCTGCCCATCCTATGCAGCCCCCAGCACAGCCACCCTCGGGGCTGTGAAGGTGCAGTGGTGACTGCCCATGGTTGGGGATCTCAGTTCCACTGTTACCATCTGAGAGCTCATGGGCTTGCGATTTTCAAACATCCGACCCGGTCAATTGTGTTCACCCACCCCATGTGTCATACACTGCCCCTGTATGCATCTTGTCTGTCTTGTCTGTTTACCTCCCCGAACATACCTACTCCCTGTACCATACATAGCTGTCCATTTTGCACACATGTCCATTGGACATGTAAACTGATAATTATAATTGGCAGTACAACATAATTTGTTGTCCTCACCCCTCTCCCAGGGGTGGATGGTTTCAAATTTCACTCCTTATTTATTGCATATGCACAGCTGTTGCTGGTAAAGAAATGGGCAGCTATGGACCTTCCCTACACCCGTCCTGCACATCCCAAGCTTGTTTACCTACTGTCTGTCCCTCTTTGTGCCCCCTTTTTCACCACTTTCCTATCTCCCCCTTTTCTTTTCTTTAAAAGGAATTAGCACGGGGATTAGCGGGATTAAGCACTTTTAAGCAGTAATAAGCGGGTTTAAGCGAGTGTGCTCATGTGTGCGCTTAGCTAAGCATTGCTAAGCATCGCGCAAACCCGGGCAAACCCATTTACAACTGCTTAAAAGTGCCTTAGTCACTCTATGGAAGGGCCCTTGTTCTGCTCAGCAGCAAAAGGAAAGACCTCTGCCAGTCTCGAACCCCAGATCATTGACCAATAGACTGCATGAATTACCACTAAGCCACAGCAGATATGCAAATAACTTGGTGCTGAAATAAATATATCATACATTACAATGAGGGAATGTAAATGGGAATTAGGAATGGTATAATGCAAATCCTGTTCTGTGGGTCTTTACCAGCAGTTGTTGTGGAATTGCATGACATGACTGTGAAAAGAGAACCAGCCATCCAAGCAGGGAATAATGGTACAGTAGCACCTTACAAACATCACACAGTATCAGACCAAGATAAATACTGGCAAAGTTGAATAGGGCAGAGGCCAGACACCCCAACTGTGACTGCTTTACAGGGATGTCCCTGATTTGTAAACAAATGTTAGCTGTGCCCCACTGAATCACTCTGGAAAGTACTAACTTTAGGCAGACAAGTGTGGAATCACACATAATGAATAATGTCAATAGGTGAGAGTAGACACTGCTTGCACATCAGAAAAGGTGTAGGTATACATATGCTCTGATTCCCAAGAAAGTCTCAACTGCAATATGTCTGTAATACATTGCAGGTGTATCTAACGTACATGTACCTTTCACTGAGGCCGTTCAAATATATACCTGAGAGTATCTGAGGCCTGGCAGAGGCAGAAACACACAGGCATATCAGCATTACTGCTGATACACACTCTGCAAATAGCTTTGGAAGGAGTTCCATAAGCATGCCCTTATGTAGGAGTACAACACAGAAATATCACAAGATGTAGCCATGTACTGCTAGCAACCAACTGTGGCAATGCCAATGTACCAGTGCTGAAAAGACTGATGTAGTGCACAGACAAAGTATAATAGGCTAACCTCTAGCTACCATCTGAATATGTCCACAGGTGGGAGCTACGCAGACAGACTACTTGCCTTGATAGACTAACAGGTACACAGCAACCCTGTATGTTCAGCAAGATAAACCTCACATGATAATAAAAAATGCTCTTTGCAGTTCCGCACCCCTACCCAAAGGTACAACACACCTGTGTATTCAGGCAAAAACCAGGGTGTAGGTAGGCATACTCAGTACTGAAATATGTCCAGTTGTGTTGAACAGCCTGTGCTAATATCAACACAAACAAACCACAAACTGTTCAGAAGTGAGTAACGTAATAATTATAGTATAGCAGTTCACAAACACTGCATGTGCCACAGGAATACAGTGCACTAACCACATTTGTATGGCAATTAAATGTCTAATTCAGAAAGAAAGTACATACTCCCATGTATCCTGTGTTAGCACTTGGAGGGGTGAGTACATGTCTACACTGAGAAGTGTGTATTAGAAGCAGCAACATTCAGGTTTGAGTAAAACATGCATATCACTGGCTACTACCCTAGCTTCAGATAAGAGACATATACCAACCTTCTGACTGACACAACGGTGTCCAGAGCAAACAAGCATGGGCCCCACCTTGGAAAACTGAAAGGGCTATGCCTACCTAACCTAGCATTTTATAGCAGTGGGCTGCAATTACAGTGAGTAATGCAATCACCACATAGCAGGCTGCATGCAATTACTGAATGGTGGGCAGCAATTGGTGCAGAGGCTGTCACATGCACCAGTGCAGATACCTAGAAATGCAGGCTGTACCTGCTGTCCACACGTGCAATAATATCATTGCAGGTACAGGGAGATAGAGAGCAAGAGCAAGAGAGAGACACAGACACAGACAGAGTCACAGACAACAGAGAGAGAAACAGAGACAGAAACAGAAACAGAGGGAGAAAACCCAAAACAAACAACCAAAAAAAAAAAAAAACTACAAAACTGTAACAGACAGAGCAGGGAAATACAAAGGTAAGGTATGTAACTAATATCTATGTGTTGGCATGTAATAGATGTTCCTGAAGAGTACTCTACACACTGCAAATCATCCATGTGTGGCAGTGGCAGCAGTACATATCTATCTGTATCTGCACATGTGCATAGGGCAAAGGACATACTGCAACTGTTAGTGAAGGGTGGACAGATATCTGTCATTGAAGGTTGTTATGTGCATATATCTATGTAGGTCGTAGTGTGTGGCATACAAAACAGCATGCAGTGCTGATATATGTCATGTGCTGGTTAAACGGTGTTGGACTGATTTGTCAGATCTGCTGTGTTACACCCAGTGAGGCCTGCTAAAGCTACATGGGCCAAGGACACCCACATGCATTCTGCACAACACTGTGCAATATAATCACATAACTGTACATCCCACAACTGTCGCATAACTGACATCCCCACCATGAAAGGTGGACTGTACATGTGCCTATATGTACATCTATGTGTACAGCAATGAATGTGTACATGTATGTGTAGAGATATGTATATATATATATATATATATATATATATATATATATATATATATATATATATATATACACATATAGAGAGAGAGAGAAACATGGGGCCATATGTACTGCAACAGGTGTGTGGTGACCAAGGCATGGACTGTAGACAAGCATTGATACTGCAGTGCCATCCCTCCTTTCCAAAACACTGTACCCATTAACTACCACATAGGTAGAGATCTACCCAACACCAAAGGTGTGATAAGGGAACATGGGACACAGGTGGACAGTAGCCACCTCTTTGATAAAGACAGTGCCACACTAGACCTGTAATCAGTCTGTGTGGTATGTGTCATGACAACAGGTGTGTCATCTAGGGAAATATAGGTCAGTGTTCCCCTCTACTCATCACAATGCCCTTTGTGGTATGTACCTCACATGACAACTACAGCAGGTGTAAAGGCCACAGTCATACCTCACAAAGGGTAATATTGGCCACAAACAGATGCCCTATGCAGGCTGACTCACAAAACCACATCTAGACTGTATTGCATACTGGCCACACAGAGGTGACCTCTGCCAGACATACAGAGGTATGTCACACCCATAGCTATGTGACAACCACCATGGCAACATATCACAATCCCTCTGGGATACACACTCTAGGGCCCTAAACCTCATCAGCTCACTAAACAGCACATGCTGGAGGGATAGATTCCTATCTCAGAGATATGCCATACACTGGAATAGACCACCTAGCAATAGCAAACAAGGCTCCTCATTAGCAGTTGTCATAAATACCCCTGATGATTGTTTAGGAGATTGGTAATACACCTCAGGAACCCCTTCTGTGGTTCTGGTTGGCAGGGGCAAGTGAAATCAAAGTACATGTGTGTCAAAGGCCAGGGTAGCATATGGCTAGGCTGCTGTAGGCCCTAGGGCCAATAGCATATTACCTACCTATGACACTATGCACTCACACATGTACTCAATACAATACCTGCTATGTGAGATTGAATAAGTGTAATGCTGAATGTGTGCAAGGTCTGTAAAGGTGTGATAGGTTAGTGTGAAGTTGTATCTGACATGGTAGTGTCTATCCTAGCTGTGACGCTAGCAAAAGATGTGTATTGTACTGTTAGGCAGACATAGTAGTATGGCATACAATGTGACATAGTTCCTTAGTGATGACCGTGGTGTCTCATTGTAGGTTAAAGCAATACATGTATGCTTAGTAAGTGGTACTGCTGGTGAATCCAACTCCCATATGAACTGTAGCACTACCTGAAGCTGTAAGCCTAAACAGCACAGTATGGTATGTGTTCACATTGCTTGGAAACACTGTCTTGTGTGTTTCCTGTAGTCTGCACAGAGGACAAAAGTCAGGCATAAGGGTTTGTAAGTAGTGGCACACAGTACTGTATGGTACACAGGTAATGCTCATCTGTGTTGGCATACAGTGGTGCGTTGTATGTTTTGTCTGATGTGTGTGTAATTATGCCTGTACCATGGCTGCAATCATATGTGTGTTATAGGGTATACATGTGTATCCAGCAACATATATACTCTGTTACAGCAGTATGCCACCTATAGTAACAACTGTACACATATGTTAGGCAGGGCTATGGCATCAATGACTAGGGTGGTTGACTGGTACTACTGTAACTGTACTTTACATTCATTGCAATGGATGACATCTCTGTTTGTGCATTGGTGTGATATATACCCCTGTGTCGAGGTTGTGCATTGTGTCTCAAACAGTGTGCCAGGTACTGTTGTATAGTGGTGTGATATACAGAGTGTGCCAGGCACTGTTAGTCAGTTGTGGCCTGAGAACCAATAAGTGGTATTGAACGTGTGTAACCTCTGACAGACAAATGGATGGTATATATGTCAGTAAAGTGATATCTGTGGTTAAAGGTATAAAGTGTGCCACAGGACTCGCTCACACATATTGTTCATATCTTTTTCAGCCAGATGGCCCACCAATGCAACCCGTCGTACACAGCAGTGGAGGAAGATGAGATTGTGCAAAGCCTGGTGCAGCAGTACACAATGCTGTTTTCCAAAAGCAGCCATCACCAGCAGGAGCAGACTGCACTGTGGCAGAATCTTGTTCATCGGGTAAATGACATAGGCATGCATAACCGGACATATGAGCAGGTACGCCATCACTGCAGTGATTTGATTAGACATGTCCAGCGGCGTGCATATGATATCCAAAGACAACAGCTTGCCACAGCTGGTGGGGTGGCCATTTATCTCCCCCTCAACAAAGTGGAGGAGCTGCTCTTAAGCATGGTGGCTCCTGGACAACAGCAGCAACAACCTCTGACATGTGTTGTCATGGAGGCTGGAGCCACCCAGCATCTTCACATGGAGCGAGCAGGTGATGTGCTCTATCTGTAGACTACAGTTAACTGTATTGTTAGATTATGTCTACGTGAGATGTGTACTGTGTGTTTAGCAGTTGTGCTGCCTAGTGTTGTGCAATACTGATATTTGGAATATTATCTCTACACCTGTGACTGTTAACTGTTTTTCTACTGTAGTTTAGCATACTCACTGTAGCAATGCCACAGTTGTGGCCACTGACGGACTCTCTCATATTCTCGTAGGTCCCTCTGGTGTGACAGCAGGGCAGATGATCCATGCTGGTGAGTGTGGTATAAATGCAATGTTGGTAATGAAATGTGCATGTCATAGGTGAGATGTAGGCCATGTACACGTAACACGAATATGCATAATGCATGCCGTGCATGTTTGCTGTAAGACATTGCACAGCTCAGTAATGTCAGTAGCTGCCTCAATGACGTGCAATACACAGAGCATCAGACATAGTTGTGGCAACACCGTACTGCACATTGGATAGGCATAGTTGCTACAGCTGTACACAACATAACACGTTTATCATACGCAGTACACAAAAACATGCTACATATGGCTATTACCACACACCCACTGTAAAGTCACATTTCAGTATCCCACATGTCATACACACACACATGATGAACCTCAGGGGTAGAGGCCTATCATGGGGCTGTGCAACACTCTTCAACACATAACACAGTTGTGTTAGGCAATGCTCCCTATTGGGCACCTCACACACCCATGTACAAAGTGGCTGTGTAATTGTGAACATAGCCACGACACTGCAGTTCAGGTACAGCATGCTGGGCAGTGGTCTGTTTCACATTAGTAGCCATGAGTGACCACAAGATGCATGATGATGATGGCACATGGTACTACACCCCATCCAGTTACAGTGACCACAGTACTACACATAGCAGTCATTGCTTTGCACCTCAATGTTGTGTGTGTGCAAACATATGCACCTATACACAATATGCATAGCATGTTGTGTGTGTGCTTACATATGTCAGTATACACAATATGCACAGCAGTCACCATCTGTACAAAGTGTCACATATATGTCCTGGAATGCTATTGGGTGTATAGATCACATGACACACATTAGGTATGTGTGGTGTTTAATGTTGCAGTCATGTAGCATGCCATGTCATGGCTGGCACCAACATATCTGCAATGTGTCCCACACTCACCATAACCACTGTACAAGTGCCATGTTGAGCACTGAGATTCCTTCACGTCTACATGCACCACTCATCTCGTGTGTGTACATAGCATGCATGTGCTACACCTGTGCCCACTATTATCTGCTATGGACACAGACACTGTAATCACACATGGCAATCTATGTGTCACACAGATAACACATGCAGCCATGGTATGTATACCTGTGAGTGATGGTGCACAATACATTGCAGAGCTGATAATACATGCACAGCAATGTTGTGTCCATGTACACATTGTGTTCCAGGGTGTATCCAGTCACTGAACAACTACACACATGCATCAAAGCCATGTATAATGTCATTAAATAGGGCCGTTTACACTTGCACTGCATGGTCTTGAGTGACACATAGTCTGCATGCTGACACATGTGAGGTGACTGTTTGCCTTGTGATACTGTCGCCCACCTTCACCCACTATTGAGTATGTGTTGGATTGCTGGTGTGTGTGTGTGTGTGTGTGTGTGTGTGTGTGTGTGTGTGTGTGTGTGTGTGTGTGTGTGTGTATGTGCTGTAGTGAGGAGTGTATTTGTGTGCATGTGTGCATGTGTTCATGTGTTCATGGGTGCATGTGTGTATGTGTGCATGTGTTCATGTGTGCATGTGTGCATGTGTGCTAACATCATGTACAGATTGTAAAGTGTGTTTCCTGTCTTCCTCTCACAGGTGCTGAGTATGGGGTGGCTGAAAGAAGCAGGGAACCTGAAGTCAATGTCACTAATAGTGGAGATGATGAGACATGTATTCTGGCACAGGAAGGTTTGACAGGGTCTGTCATTGGTCCACCAATCGACAGTACACAGCATTCAACCCCATCTATGCACACACTCATACTGTCAATACATCCCTCATCACCAATGGCCTTAGCTGAGGGACAGCATACAGTTGGCATTGACCAGGAGGGTGTGGTACCCATGGCACTTGCATCTCCTCACTGCAGCCATAGCCGGATTCCTGGAACGGTACCACATAGGCGGATGTTCAGGGATTATCGGGGGAGCACCACTGGTTATATTGCCCCTGGCAGACGTGCCCCCAGAGGTATTCAACCTCCAGTATATTCTGTGCTGTAATGCAGGCACAGGCACGTATGGAATGGTACACCAGACAGGGACTAAGGGTGCAGAGGGCCCATTACAACGTTATCAATGACAGCATCCATGACCTTTCCGGTGCCATCCAGAATTACACTGAGGTCATTGATATACATTGGGGGGAGACATTACATGCCCTCCACAATGTGTCTTCCATGAGCCAGGACCATACGGGACAGTTGAGACATCGGCGCGGATGCATGCCAGTAACAGCAACAACTGGCAGTCATCACGGATGGCACACAGATCACAGCCGCTCCCGTAGTGGCAGTACCAGCCCAAGCATTGCTGGGGCTGGCCTGTCTATTGACCATCCTAGTAGACCATGTACACGTGGCTCTGGCCAGTCCCAGCAGGGACATGGATCCAGTCATCATACCTCTGCCTCTGATGATAGTACCCAGTCAGGGTTGGTACCCGATACTGCCCGTAGCAGTGTCCATGCCCAGAGACAGTGATCTATACAGCCTAGCAGGTACAGTCTGTGGCTGTCCCACAACCTCCTGTATATGGCAGCTACATGGTGGAGCTGTGTGCATGCAGACACACACACATTAACCAAACAACTAAGGCTCACACATACACAGACACATTACATCAACATTGGCCCATGCTGTACTGTTGTCCCTCACACACACACACACACACACACACACACACACACACACACACACACACAGACATGTCGATTGGATGGGTCAATGTCGGGCTGTGGCAAACCAGCAACACACCCTGTGCATATGATGACACCTGTGCCACCTTCTGTCATCTGTAACATTGATGCAGGAACAGGCTAACATGGTTCTGATGCACAGGGTGACATTATAGCAGTGTAGCAATATTAGCAAGTTGTCAACAGGAAAGCGTAATGATATCCTTGTAGGTATATATGAGAAGGCATTATGCATCACAGCTCTGATTGTCAATGTAGCATTGTTTACACCAGTGTTAGGTCTGAGTATGTATTGTCCACACATGTGCCACTTGGCTGAAGTGTACAGTGTTGCCAGCATGTGTTAGTGAGTGGACAGTACGTGTGTGATGTGTGCATTACAGATTAGCAGGTGTACATCTGTGAACATGGTGGGTGTGCACTGTCTGCATGTACGTGCATAGTGGACACATGGGATGTGTGACATACCCTGTTGTACACATTGCTAACATCTCATAGTATCTTTCGATGGCCAGTATCCATTCTACTACAGATATGTACTAACATGGGTACACATGTGTGTATGACATGGGTTGACACTATGCTGTGGGTGATACTGTTAATACCTGTCAATGATTTGCAGTCTGGTAGTATACACAACCTTAACAGCATGACTATAACCAATCATTAGATGCCCTGACAAATGACACACAGTTGTAGGGAACTCAGTAACAGATGGATCCTTCTGGTACTATACTATAACAGTAACCAGTGGTATTGACCGCCATCCGTTCCTGGGACCACACCTGTTTGGCATATAGCCCTCTGGTACATGCAAACACACTAGGGATATGTCCATCCACATCTGGAAATGCATGCATTGGCCTACAATGCATTTCCTGGATGGGACGCATAGCCTACACAAGGGTATCTTACAGACAGATACCTGTTGTCCAATACATGCTGTATAGCAGTAAGCCAACTATGGCATAGTCATTCACATTTACTATACATAATATCCCAACAGTACCACATAGGTGGTAGCCCTCAACATGTATGTTGGGTACCAATGTGTACATACAGCCATGTGTTATGTCATGTGTCCCTTGGTATCCACATATCCATAGGTATTGTGGAGTCCCTCGGTGTGTCACATAAGACATTAGGGGCCTGAATGCATATCCACAGGGCTGTCGTACACCTATAATGACTGTCCATTATTGCCAGTCATTGTTGTGTATGAACATGTCTGACATATACCCCAGACATGTACCCTCACTCACAGTATTCTATAGTAACTGTCATGGATGTGTGTGGCACAGATGACCTTGGACACAGATCACTACAGTGGCCGGGCTTGTCACATACATACATATGAGACCTACAATCTGAGAAGCAGAAGTACAATCTGTCAAAGGAAACAAATGTAGTCATGTAGTATGTAGGCTTCACACCTATGTACTGATTGAGGTCACATGTACATATTTATTTGCCATGCAGATACCTGATGTGTGCAATACACATACTGTTTTCATCATGATATATCATACCATAGTAAAAGCAAAACCCACACTGCATTGACCAACTGTGTCACACACACACACTCAGTAATTGCAGGATTCAAGCCTCTACCTAAGTATGTTATGATACTAGAGAAATAGGCATTAACACGACACGCTATATGCTTTTCTGGGTGGCTTCTCTTCTCCTGCTATATTTGTAGGATGCTGACATCATCAGACTTTCCAAAGAGGAATGTACCTCTTTTAATGTGTTTTCCCAGTCTCCAAAAAGGGCACTCCTCTCAAAGGAAATCACACACATAACCCCCCCCCCACACACACACACACACACACACACACACAGTCAGCGTTTGCAGGATTCAAACCCCTGCCTAACTATGTTATGATATTAGAGAGATACGCATTAATACAGTGCGGTATATGCTTTACTGGGTGGTTTCTATTCTCCTGCTATATTTGTAGGATGCTGACATCATCAGACTGGACATGGTAATGTGTGTACACTTTGTTTTATGCAATCCCAGGAATGAGCCATGTGGGTCGGCAGGTGTCAACAGCTTGAACAGAACCCCATAATTCTTACCTTGTGTGATCTATCTGTGGACACATTGACATTCCTTCATATGTCAACACATATTTATGCACAGAATGTTGGTTTTGTGGATATGACATGTGTCTGGGATGTTGATAAAGAGCTATTCAAAGTCTATGTGGGACATGTGCAGCTCTGTTCAGTGATGTATGTCCTGGGTGTCTACCTTGCAGACAGTTTGGGAAACATGATCTGCACATGAACATACCACAGTTGGTAGGGTTGTGTTTGTCAGCTTCCAATAGCTCTGTTTATGACTTCAACCATGATGGACTCCATGGTCTTGCAGATCAGACTTCATAGGCTTACTGCACTATACTTCCCATGGTGTGTTGTGCACCAACACTTGTGGGGAGTGCCATATGTTGCTGTAACACATTCAACGGTTCCAGATCCTGTGGAGAGGGTGAGGCTCAACAGACTGTTCAGGTGCAGGTTCTGTTTGTTCTGTAGTTCATGCATGACACATATTGGGAAACAATGTAATCCAATTGCTGCCATGCTTTTGACTTTGGGGGGAGCTGTTCAGCCATTCTACATGTGGTATCTCCTGGTATGATGACTGGGACTATCGTCAGTAGGAGGTGAGTATGTCTATATGGGCCTGTCTGACAGGATGTCGGCATTGTCAGTCAGGTACAGTTGGCCCTGTCTCAGGACATATATGAGTGTACATTGCTATTTATGACATAGCTGAAGGAGGTGTCATGATTCAGTCTGGAATCCTTCTCAGCTACTCTTTACAAAACACCAACAAACCTGAGCACTAATCCCTGTTATACTCTTTTACACACTTAACACCCTACTGATCCTTTGTGATCAGGCTACGGAGTATGTCATCATAATATCCTGCCATGTCCAGGGGTCGGTTTCGTGTGTACTCTCCAGTCCAGCTAGTGAATATTGTGGTTTTGACACAATGTCACATCTGCCTCATGTACACATACAACCCTCTCCTCCTCCCAACAAACTCAGATATATGTGAAAGATGCAACAATATTGACATACAGGAGGCTGAGCTCTCTCTCGACCCATGACTGGCATAGTCTATCAGGTGGTGAAGATAACCACACACACCACATATCAGTCTCACATAAACCTATAGCAACAGCAATCAAACCACATTATCACACATAAACATACTCAGAGGCTCTACATAAACTCTGCCTAAGCAGCAGAGACCTCCAAAGCAGACACACAAGCAACTGCTACCCCACTACAATACCCACATATCACATAGTTCACAATGTCAGTGTGCCACACAGTCACTGCCCTTCAGGCTAAACAACACACCTAATACACTTGTAATAGGTGACACTTATTGTCAGACACACTGACGTCCCACTCACCAGGCCAAACAAGGGAATTGTCACTTTGAGCTGTCTCTCGGGTGCCAGGATCCACAACATAACACATGCACTCAGGTCACTCCAAAGCAAGTACAGGACTGGCTCCATCATTGTCCATGCTGGTGCGTACACCCTCAAACGTTCCTCCCTAGACCACATGACATGATACATAGATGAACTCTCTGATCATGTAGCCCAGGCCAGTATGACCCTGACCTTGTCTTGCATCTTACACTCCCCAAGTATGATGTCACAGTATACCAACAAACTGATCACGTTTAACAGTTGGCTAACATATTGGTGTCATTCACAGGGGATACAGTGTCTGTCAGCCTGGGGTGACATGCTTGACATGCCACGTAGCTTCCCTATGGACAGCTTGCACCTGTCACCTTTGGACTTTTGAATACTGGCTAAGGCACTTGCTACCACCATACTGCCTTTTTTAAGCGGGGCTCAAAAGACAAACCCACCTTCATAGACATTACAGAGTACATGACACTGAGGGTAATGCTGCTCAACACCAGATGTGTTACCCTCAAATTGCGACCACTCAGGAATCTCCTCAGTATGGACAACAGCGATATCTGTGCACTAACAGACTCCTAGTTCAGGCTCCCAAATGCACAACAGCACTACCAGGTTATATTTCATACCATGCTTTCTGACCACAAAACTCGGAATGGCCTACACAAATAGGGGGAGTATCCATATACATCACAGATACACATACCTCCGGGTTGGTAGCACTGCACAAAGCATCACAGACCATACATATGCACCTAACATTGTGCAAATCTGCTTTTCGGTTGTTGCCTGCTACAGACCACCCTCCCAAACTCAGGAACCACACTCAGCTTTCCTGGGAACACTGGACAATATGAAGGTCTCCCCAAACACCATTATATTGGGTGACTTCAAATACCCACACATTGACTGGGGATAGTACTCAGGCCCCAACACCCTCGCCCAACAGTTGCTACTATTTGTAAACTCACATGCTATGGCACAACCGGTCACCACACCCACAAGAGGGGACAACATATTGGACATGATCATCACCAACATGGGGACTCTGTGTTCCACACCTGAGATATACCCCTCATTGGTAAGATCAGAACATACATTTATCTCACTGGACATCCATATCCCATCCCCACACCCATCCTGGGTAATCTTGGTAAACTTCTCAAAAGCAAACATCACACTTCTCCAAACCAAGATGGTATCCTTCAGAGACCCTGAGACAGTGGTAAGTATGGCTCAAACTGCTGAATCCTTTACATACACATTCTATGGACACCTAGTGGACTGCATGGATTGTGCTATCCCAGATAACAACTGGACTCACTCCTCCAGTGGCAGGGGACCTGTCTGGTAGACCCTGGCCATTAATAAGCTATACAATGGAAGGAGGATGCTACTACATGATAGAGCACAATCCCAGACAGGGAAGGCATCTGTGATCTGTACTAGCAGACAGCTACAATCACTCATGTATTTATGTCAGGCCTGCTTCTGACGGACAATTGCACCAGACACATAGAACACTCACAAGGCCTTCTTCAGTTAATTCAGGTACCTGGTGGACACTCACTGATATGCTGTGAGTTACTGCATACTGATTAAACATACCCTGAACCCACAGACATTGCCAACATCCTGGCAAACGGGTTCAGTGCAGATGACCCCCCATCCCCCCTAAGGAGCTACTGTCAATCCCAACAGAATGTAACCTCCCCTGACATCACAAATAAACAGGTGAGTGCTGCCTTCCCCACAGCAGACAACACAACATCAATGGGACCAGACGGTGTACCAGCCTGCTTCTTACACGGGCTTCATGACAGACATAACCCTCACATTACATCACTGTTCAATATCAGAGTTACTGCAGGATATGTACCCACAGAATGGCATACAGCGACAGTGGTCCCGCTCCACAGAGTTGCTGCCACAACGGACCACATACAATATCAGCCTATAAGGCTAACTAGCCTGTTCTGCAAAGCTATAGAGTGTATTGTAATGGGACTCATGCACATAGACATCGGGAACCTACAGACACTGGGTCCTACACATTTCAGCGTTGTTGTGGGCAGATCTTGCCTCTTGGACCTGTCCATATTCTTTAAACAGTTACCAGGTCCATCGGTGTAGGGACAGTTGTCCACACTGCCTGCCTGGACCTTGCAAAACCCTTTGACACAATACCCCACTCAGCCATTATGCATAGGCTCACCGGCGTCGATATCGACACATATCTCACACAATGGATTGCTACCTGAATCAGGGATAGCACCCACATGCTCAGTATTGCAGGTGCCATGTCTGACTATACAGCAGTTACACATGGCATTACACAAGGCTCAGTCCTGGGACCTCTCTTGCTCAGTATATATTTGTGTGACGTACAGGCTAACACAGGAGGAATATGGCTGACCATGTTCGCAGATGACTGCAAACTGGGTGCTATAATCAACTCTCCAGCTGGCACATGCATACTCAAACAGGGTCTCACAGAGATAGGATAACTGGTGCCTGAGCCATGGCCTACAGCTAAATGCCATTAGTTGCATAGTCATCCCTTTGGGAATAACAACATGTCCATACATTACCACATAGGTAGTAATCCATTACATACGGTAGTAGTTGTTAGGGGTTTGGGACATGACTTGTTCGTACTCTCGCCTTTGACGATCACGTTGCCAAAGTGGTTAGACAGAACTTTAATCTAGCCCACCTTATCCCATATGGTTTCACATGTTGATCAAGTGAGGTCATTGTGCCCCTATACTCATCATGACCATGCTTGGTTACAATGCCACATGTGGGATGTACCTTACCCGACACCTGCAGCAACTGTAATGGCCACAAATGTTCCTCAACAAGCAGATGTAGGGACTCACATGGATGCCCTGCACAGTTCAGATACAGTAACTCCAGCTCTACTCAGTCGCTTACCACCTACTCGGATGTTTTGTGTGCCTGTAGTTTAAGGAAATATCTGACCCAGATTTAATGGACATGCTCCACCTCAGGATATCTGACTCCCTTGGAGCTACACACTCCAGGGACATATACCTCAGCACAGATGTTAATAGGACAAGCTGGAGGGACAGATTTTTATCCCACAGGCTCCACTCACTTCGGATTGTAATCCCGGTTTCGCATGGGCAGAGCCACCCACTGACCACCCACAGGAGACATCTTGACAAGTGGATGGGTGATCGTATGTTTACCCATGGGATACCTTCTGGGTCCCTGCTAGACAGAGGCATAATACACTAAACATAAATGGGCTATCTTGTGTGACCTACTATTCACAGGCACAGTGTTCTACTTTGACAGGGTTGCGAAAGCCAAACACACTCTGGCTAGGCTTGTACATGCCCTAGGGCGGATAGCCTAGTATCAACCTTTGAACCTATGATAATGTTCAGGATGTACAATATTTATTGCTGATACTGTTTGCAGGTTTTATCGTCTTTGCTTTCCCACTTTCTATGAACAACTTAGGTATCTGCAGAACATATTTGATTATGACAGGGTTCCACTATATTATATATGTGTCTGTTGTCATATAACTGTGTGCACAGGGCAGATTTCTGGATAGTGACAGGTTCCTGGGTTAACACATGCAACTGCCTGATATGTGTGGCCCACTGCTGTACTCCAACATAGCCTAAGGGTGTGAGCATGCCCAATTCAGACTGTCAGTGTTCTGTTGCCTGACATTTTGTCTCATTTATTCAAGTGTGTGAGCATGCCCAGTGTGACCTTTCAGTATGTTGCTGCCTGAGGTCCACTACATTTGTTGATGTATGTGTACATGTCCAAGATTAACATTTCTACTGTATGTGTTGAAAGTCAGGTTCTATTCTTTCTGCGAGACTCACCTTTGTGTCATAACTCGACAAGGATTATGCTGTGCCTGCAGGGTTTCCATGGAATACTTTGCATAGACTTATCAACATTTCTTCATACAGATTGACCACTGCAATACTGTCATGGTTTTGTAGTTCAGTGCTATGACTATAGTGCACAGTATCCTGGGTTCAACGCCCATCACTGCTTTATATTTTCATACTGAGCAGACCAGACTGCTTAAGGGCCAGTAGAGCAAATATGAGCATGTTTGTTTTTGTTCAGCTATGCCCTATTTAAGTTCATAGGTTCATAGGTTCATACTAGGCTATCTGCCCTAAGGCATTTACAAGCCTAGCCAGAGTGTGTTTGACTTTCGCCACCCTCTGAACTGATTTTACTGTGCCCTTTTTAAGGTTAGTTTACTGTGCCTCTGTCTAGTAGTGACACCGAAGTAATCCCCAGAGTAAACCTATGATCTCCCATCCACTCATCAAGATTCCTCTTGAAGAGAGTCAGTGAGGGGCTCTGCCTAACATGGACTGGGATTCTATTCCAGAGTGAAGGGAGCCTCTGGGTTATGCATCTGTCCCTCCAGCATGTCCTAATTATTTCTGTGCTGAGGTCCAAGCCCCTCGAGCGTGTAGCTCTAAGGGATTTGGATTTTCTCAGGTGGAGCATGCTCATTAATTCTGGGTTGGACATGGCTTTATACGTCAGGCATAGATTGCCTCTAAGTAGGCGGTATGCAAATGAGTAGAGCTGGAGTTTCTTTAACCGAGCAGCATATGGCATCTGTTTGAGTCCCATGATCCTCTTTGTGAGGTACTTTTGGGGTCTTTCTAGTTACTGCAGGTGTCAGGTAAGGTACATCCCAAATGGGGCATTGTATTCAATTATGGGCCTGATGAGAGATGAATAAAGGGGCATAATGACCTCCCTCGATCTAGATGTGAATCCTTTCATGATAAGGTGGGCTATATAGAAGGTCTTTCTAACCACTTTGGCAATGTGGTTGACAAAGGGGAGATTGCTGTCAACTTGGGTCCCCAGGTCCCTAATTACGTCTTCCTTACTTAATGGATTCCCACCTATGTGGTAATTTGTGGGCACTTTGTTTTTGCCAAAGGTTATGACTATACACTTTTTAGCGTTTAGCTTTAGGCCATGGCTCTGGCACCAGTTATCTGTCTCTATGCGACCCTTTTGGAGGATGGTTGTTTCAGCTGGAGAGTGAATTATGGTGCCCAGTTTGCAGTCATCTGCGAACTTGGTCAGCCACAGTCCTCCCGTGTTAGCCTGAACCTCTGAAAAATATATGCCGAACAAGAGAGGTCCCAGGTCTGAGCCTTGTGGGATGACACTTGTAACTGGTTTAGAGTCTGACATGGCTCCAGCAATTCTGACTATGTGGGTTCTGTCCTTGAGCCAGTTTGAAACCCATCTTATGACATAGGGGTTTATATTTAAGCTGGAGAGCGTATCTATGATGCCCGAGTAAGGTATTGTGTTGAAGGCTTTTGTGAGGTCCAGGTAGGCTGTGTGGACTACCTTCCCCTCATCAATGGCCTTGGTGACTGTTTCAAAGAAATCAACCAGGTTTAAGAGACAGTATCTGCTCTTAACAAAGCCGAATTGGGTAGGATCCAGTGTCTGTAGGTCCCCAATGTCTTTGTTTATGAGTTCCATGATGATCCTCTCCATAGCTTTGCAGACCAAGCTAGTCAGGCTTATGGGGAGATAGTTTCCAGGGTCCGTAGAGGCACCACCTTTGGGGAGTGGGACTACTATTGCTGTACGCCATTCTTTGGGTACATATCCTGTAGTAAGGCTGAGACTGAACAGCAGCTTTATGTGGGGGTTTAGCTCTTCTTGGAGTTCATGTAGGACACAGCCCAGGACACCATCTGGTCCCATTGATGCTGTGTTTTTTGCTTTGGAGAGGGAAGCTCTCACCTGAGCATCTGAGATGTCAGGGAGGCAGAACTCTGCTGGGATAGATATTTGCTCTTTCGGGGGGAAGGGGGTGAGAAGTTTGCACTGAACCTGTCTGCCAGGATGTTGGCAATGTCTGTGGGTTCAGTGTATTTTTTGTCATTTTGGACCAACTCTGAGCATATCTGGGAGTTGCCACCCAGGTTCCTAACATAACTAAAGAAGGCCTTGTGATTATCTTTAGTGTCCTGTGCAATTTTTCTCTTGAAGCTGGCCTTGGATGATTTTATGAGGGATCGTAGTTTTTTGCTAGTACTGATCAGAGATGCGTTCCCTTTTAGGGATTTTGCTCTATCATGTAGTAGCATCCTCCTTCTGTTGTACAGCTTATTTATGGCTGGGGTCCACCAGGCAGGACGCCTGCCTTTTTATGATTGGGTCTTGGTTTTGTTTGGGATAGCATGATCCATGCATTCCTGAAGGTGTCCATAGAATGCATTTATAAAGGATTCTGCAGTTTGAGCCATAGTTTCCACTGGCCCAGGGGCCTTGAAGGATTCCACCTCGGTTTTGAGAAGTGTGACGTTAGCTTTTGAGAAGTTTTTCACTGTGGTTTTCTGGGCTGTGGGTGGGATCGGGATGTGGATATCCAGTGAGATTGATTTATGATCCGATCTTACCAATGAGGGGAACACCTCTGGTATGGACCATAGAGTCCCCATGTTGGTGATGAC
This sequence comes from Protopterus annectens, assembly GCF_019279795.1. Lineage (NCBI taxonomy): Eukaryota > Metazoa > Chordata > Ceratodontiformes > Protopteridae > Protopterus > Protopterus annectens. The sequence continues at coordinate 172,842,169 of NC_056741.1, read as the reverse complement.
CAGGTCCAGTATGTTATCCCCTCTTATGGGGGTGGTGACTAGTTGTTCCATAGCATTTGAGTTTATAAATTCTAGGCACCTTTGGGCTAGGGTGTTGGGGCTTGAGTAATGCTCCCAGTCAATGTTTGGGTAGTTGAAATCACCCAATATAACGGTGTTTGGAGAGAACTTCATATACTTAGACCTAGCTTATCCAGCATTGCTCAATATTAACCAACATTGCTGGATGTTGCCCAATATTACTCAACATTGACCACAGTTGTGCTAGTTGGTGTGTGCGATTTTATTTACATATACTACATGGTGGTAAATGCTGTTTAGCACTGCTTTATATTGCTCAACACATGGCAATCATGCTTCAGGTGGTGCTGCAGGGCTGGCTATGTTGGATGCACATACTACACTCCCTATACATGTTTGGAAGCAGGTAGTGTTAACTTAGGCATCCCTTTTACTATATGTGCGAGTCAGAGAGAGGTATAATTTCCAGAGTTCCTACTGAGCCAGTGTGTGTGCTATGTGTTGCCTCTTTGCCAAGGCCAAAGCATACTGGGCATGCCTTTTTCTGCCTACTGGGGCAGGCTCAGGTTGTTCCTCCTCCAAGTCACGCTCTGCCTGTGATGGCCTTGGCAATGGTGGGGGACTGTTTGGCCCAGGCCTATGCTGGTTCTGCTGCAGCTGTTTTCGCAGGATCATATTATGTAGCATAGCACATACCATGACAATTTGGGTACATGTAGTTGGTGAGTACTGCAAGGCTCCACCAGATGTGTCCAGGCACCAGAACCGTGACTTGAGCAGCCCAAACACACGCTCATTTACATTTCATGTTTGTGCGTTTGCCTCATTATCGCATTCCTGTTCAGGTGTGTGTGTGCATTTCTGATGGGTGTCATCAGCCATGGCTCCAGTGCATAGCCAGCATCCCTCATTAGGTGACCATGTGAGATGTCCCCATTGGCAAATGTCTGGTACAGCTGCGTCAGATGCCAGATATGGGAATCATGGTAGCTTCCAGGGCAGCCAGCACACACATTCAGTATTTCATCACACATGACCTGGCAGTTGATGGAGAGTAAGCCCTTGCGGTTGAAGTAGACCCTACCCCGCTCACCGGCTGGTGCTTTGATGCGTATGTGCGTGCTGTCTATTGCACCCACTACCTCAGGGTATTCCACTATTTGCTGGAAGAGATGCATATCGCTGGCCAATCCCTCACGGGAATTGGAGAAATATACATGATCACTGACATGTGCTGACATGGCATCCAGGAACTGGTGCAGTACCCTGGATGCTGATGCCTGTGATATCCCCATCATATCACCAGTTGGTCTCTGGAAGGTACCTGTTGCTAATATTCTTAGGCCAGCACATACCTTGGTTTCCATTGGAATGGGTTCCCCTCTGTTGGTTCTGTGTATGAGGTGTGGCCTGCACAGCTCAACAATTTGCTGCAAGAGGTCTCTGTCCACTCTATAGTGCTCCACTATCTCCAGCTCATGTAGCCCCTGGTAGGTTACCCTGGGCCTGTACATTCTTCTCCGTCTCCTCACTGTGGGTTGTCCAGCAGCATTTGCATTATCACCACCATCAGCATGTTGCATATGTTGCCTTATAACAGCAATGGCAGCCCCTATCATTTTTTGTCTCAGTAAAGCTTTTTCAGTTTTCAGTTCTATTAGCTTACTGCAGTGTTGCAGTGTCTCTTGAGAGAAACATAATGGACTGTTGTTTGCAGAGTTTTAAGTGCTGGGCTGGGCTGGGCTAGTGTACTGCCTGTGTAATTGCCTGATTCTGATTGTTTTCACCTGCTAGCTCTGCTAGTACTCCCTGGTAACTTCCTACTATTTGGTGTGCTTCCTTTTCCCTTTCTGTTTCCTCAGGGGGCAGTGCTGCACACACAAGCGCAAACATGCGCACAGCAGCTAACACATGCACACACATGCTTACATGGACTAAAACTTGCTTATTCTTGTTAAAACGTGCGTACACCGGTGCAAATGCGCTTACAACTGTTTACACACCCTTACATATGATTACTCCGGCTTATACACACGCACACACACTAACACGCGCGCATGCTGTCTTACTCAGGTTTACTGGTGCACACACGCACGCATGCATGCTCAGCAAGAAACTTTGGTGTTATCCATGGCATACACCTTCAATTTCTTTACTTTACCTAGCCTACCTGACACATGCTACTCTGCTCCAATGAGCTTCACTTCTTTCATACATGCCCCCCTCGTGATGTCACCTATCTTCTACTCTGTTACTCCCCTTATCCTACTCCTACACTCCACTGACTGTGCTCATTTGCTATGTAAACTTGTGATTCACTATCCTAACCCTCATTTGCATAGGATTGCCTACTAATGCTTGGTTACATCTCTTAGACTGAGCTTTCCCCCTTAGCAACCTCTACTCGGTGGCCATGTTGTCTTCAGTCTGCCATTCACTTGCATTGTAAATTCATATCATCAATAAAATCCACATTTGTATATCTTAATTATTGATTTTCTGGTTTTTAGGGTGCAGCGCGTTTGCACGGCGCTGCGCTACGCTTAAACCCCAGAGATCGGGATGAAAAAAAAAGTTATTTTATTTTTATTTTGCATCACTTCACATTGCCAATGGCCATATTTTTGGCCATTGGCATGCTTCCTCCTGTAAATGCATCCTTTTTTTGGAGCTGTCATGGCTCCGTTTTGCTATTTGCAGAACCGTACTCAGTTGTCAACTGAGTACATTTCTGCAAATAACACTACTCCTACTTGAACAGGTTCAGGTTTCCTGGATCACAAATTTACCTCATTTGCATAGCTTTCGCCTGCAATTGAGGTAATTTGTATACCCAAGCCCTGTCCGTGTAGGACTAGTTTTGAGAGCTCTGTTGCACACCCCTACCGGCTGTTCCTGGATTGCTCGGTGGACATGTTGGCTGCATGGAGTCTTACTCTACTCTTAGACTCCGTGCAAGCCTTCGTGAATCCAGCCCTATATCTCTGTAAGGGTCTACTTTAGAACACAGACACGCCAAAACACAGACGCCGAGAACACTGAGACCGGAACATCGACAGTTCAAAAGCACGAAACTTCACATGCCCAACAAACCACAATCCTGACAACCAACAAAACAAAACAAATACCTTTTCCAAAAAACATACACACACAACACAAGCACACCAAAAACCTTACAAACCTACACTAAACCTTACATACACAACTATCGATGCACTAACCTTAACCCAAACCCTAACCCTAAGGTCCGTCACTATAGCACACTCACCTAACCCACACCCTAACCCTAACTCACTTAATCTGCCCCCAACCCTAAAGTCTGTCACTCTTGCACACTTACCTTACCCACACCCTAACCCTAACTCACTTAACCCACCCCTAACCCTAAAGTCTGTCACTGTCGCACACTTACCTTAACATGTCGGTGTTCTCAGCGTCAGGATTTTAAACTGTTGGTCATCTCATTTGTCGATCTTCCGGTCTCGGTGTTTTCGTCATCGGTGTTTTGGTGTGTCGGTGTTCTAAAGTAGAGCCCTCTATAAGCATACAAGATAAAGCCAGCATATCAACTGAAGAATTGTTCACAGTTTGAGAGCCTTCCAACAATGTATGAAAAGAAATTATAATGCACTGTCACTTTGTGTTATTACACAGACTATGCAAATTAAGCATATGATATTTTAACAGAGTTTCTGAAAATGCAGCATTAATCTACAACATTTGCATGCTAGATGGCAAGTATTACTGATATAATTATGTGTCTAAATGTTAGGCAAACAAAGGCACTATTTGTTCACCTGTAGGTCATACAGCTTTTAGCATTTTAATTCAATTTTAATTCAGTCTTGAAAATATGAATATATATATATATATATATATATATATATATATATATATATATATATATATATATATATGTATATATACTTTACAACACCAAAATCACACTTACCTGACCTTCATAATGCTGAGACAACAATGCTGACAACCATATATCGCCGACATCACGAAACACTGACGCACAACTCCAGGTAAGTAACCTCTTGGCCATGCTAAAAAATAACTTAAACTGAAGCAAATTAAACCCACCCCCTAACTAAATATATCAACTCCAAGATTGCACTACTATGGGGGTAAGGGGCAAAGTTCAACATGGTGGCTGAGTGGTTACCTACCTGGAGTTGTAAGTTGGTGTCCCGGGATGTTGGTGATATGTGGTTATTGGCGTTGCCATCTCGGCATTATAAAAGTCAGGTAAATGGGATTTTGGTTTTCCAAAGTAGACCCATATATAGCTATATCTATATATACATAAATATATAAGACTTTTTTTTCTAGACACTCAGCCCATTAGCTTAGAGGTACAGGATTACCGACTGGTAGATATTGGCTCAAAACCTCTTTGGGGCACAACTAGGCAGCAAATGTATATGTGCAAAAGAAAGGCCTAGTAATCTACCTCCATAATATGCCACAAGAACTCTGTGGTGTCTACCCACAGAGTAACCATGAGTTGATTTGTTTTTACCCCAGACATTTATATGTAATAATGTCTTTGTTTCTCTACCATGTTTTAATTATTACTAATACCCACTGTTTGGATGCCACCATCAACATGAAAATATCACACCATTTTTGAATTATTAATGTAAATACAGAACCATGCCATATGTTTTATAACTTTTTATAAACACTCCTTAATAACTCTAGCCTTGTACATCCCACACTGACCAGTACAATATGCTTGGTTAGTAAATCAAATGAGTTTCTGGATGCCACATTGCTTCCTTAGCTTTAATAATGCATCTCTAGCTGGAGTTTAGAAATAAGACACTGAAAACACTGACAAGTGTACTCACTTCAGGACTTTAGAGAAGTCTCATTCAGATAGACGAATGTATAATTTCTGGATGCAGTTGAACTCTGCTTTCTTAACAGCTACACTATTCTGTGATAGAAAGAGTCAGTGTGGTGCTGCCCAGCTCTAGAAACTTCCACAAAATAGTAACAGTACCCTTTCTTAACCTGGCTTTATTTCTACCACTCTTTCAGAACTTCAACTAAGGCTGGCTTTATCCTGGTGTCAGAGCATTTGTTTTTTTTCAAAAATCCATTACCCATTATCTAACCCTGCAAGACAGTGACCTACAGGTCCTCCTCATCCTAGCAACTACAAGCAAATCTTGACCACTTACAGAACTCCACCCATTATGTCTGCAGCCCTGGAATCCTACCTAAGTAAGTTAGACTCTATTGCTACTGAGCTTAATGCAGTAATTCTGGGTGACTTCAATGATCCATCTAAAAAATAAATAGCCAGCATACACTACAAATAAATATGCATAATGGATCTTGAACATCATAAACTCCAATATTCACAGCCATCTGGTGCAGTCTCCTATGAGAGGTATAAACCTAACAGATCTGGTTCTTGTGAACATGGTACCTTTATGTTCCACACACGTACATGAATCTTACCGCTATGCCAAAGTATTCACCACTAGTTTCTAATCTAATGAAATGTAAAAGATCCCCATCTCAGAAAGACCCCCTAGATATTATACCTGCTTATACCACCTATTCCCACCAAACTCCAGCCTTGATGTTTTCTTACCTAACCCAGTTAACAGAATACAATGCCAAATTCAGGAATAAACCTGTGTGGTGGAAACCCTCCACCAACAAACAACAACAAAAGAAAAAATTACTAGCTTTAAGAAATAAATTCAAATCTTCTCACTCTAAATATATCCTCAAGAGGGTCAATATAGAATGAAAGCAAAAGAGCAAGACCTGCAACTCTAAATATGAGTCAGATATTGCCACTACATCCAAAGATAACAATAAGCATTCTTTAGTTTATGTCAGGAATGTCCGAAACAATATCCTGTGCTCCACAGAGTTCATATAAAATGGCATCACCCATCCTGACCAAGAGGTTATCACAAAGCTATTGGTTGACAAATATAGGTTCATAGGTTCATAGAACATTACTAGGCTAGTGGCCCTAGAGCCCTTACGAGCCTAGCCATGTTTATCCTGAGTTGCAACAATTGTTGGTGGTTAGGTGAGTAAAGTCCACAAAGGTAAGGGTCTATGATAGTTAAAAATGGCTTCCTCTGTCTAACATGGGTGCCACCCTAGTACTGAATTTGACGTCACCCATCCATTGATCTAGGTTGCATTTGAAGAGGGTTAGGGAGGGGCTCTGTTTCACAATAATTGGAAGCTTGTTCCAGAGAAGTGGCAGTCTCTGGGAGATGTATCTGTCTCCAGCATGACCTGTTCATGTAAGAGGTTAGGTTAAGATCCCTGGAGTAAGTGACCCTCATGCAGTTTAATTTACGAATGTGTAACATTTCCATCAGGGCTGGGTCAGAGACTGCCCTATAAGCCAGGCATAGGTCACCACCTAGCAACCTGTAGAAGACAGAATACAGTGATAGGGCTTTCAGTCTTTCCATATAAGACTTGTTTTTTGTACAATGTAAAATATTGGTAAGAAACTTCTGTTGTCTCTCCAGTTTTTGCAAGTGCCTGGTGAGATTCATGCAAAAGGGAGAACTCTTCTCAATTACTGGTCTGATGGGGGCCGAGTAAAGAATGCATGGATCATAAAGGGAAGGCACCTGGCTAGGCTTATAAAATGCCTAGGTGCAGAGCCTTGAATTATAACATCCTTGAATCTAGATGTGATGCTTTTATTTATAAGATATGCCACATAGAATGATTTTGTTACTACTGTGGATACATGATGGTCAAAGTACAGATTGCTATCAACGTAAATACCCAGATCACATACCACTGGGGCTGCTCTTAGGGGGTGCTGTATATAATGTAATTAGCAAGGATGTCAGCTTTCTCAAAGGAAATAATAATGCATGTTTTGCATTTAGCATTAATCCATGGCTTTGGCACTAATCATTTGCCTGTGTTAACCCTTCCTGCAGGATACTAACATTGTCTGGGGACTCAATGATTGCTCCCAATTTACAATTGTCAGCAAATTTGGTCAGCCATGGGCCATCCGTGTTTGCTTGGACTGCTGAAAAATAAATTCCAAACAGTAAGGGGCCCAGCACAGAACCCTGTGCTATGCCACTGGTGTCTGGTCTTTTGCTAGAGGTGAAGTCACCCACCTTGACAGTATGTACCCTGTCAGGGAGCCACAAGACTACTCATCTGGTAATTTAGTGTCAAATGCCTTGGCTAGGTCAAGATAGGTGGATGAACTGTTGTTCCTTCGTCCAGGGCCTTAATGACTTTCTCGAAGAAGTCAACTATGTGTAACACTCATAACCTATCTTTAATGAATCCAAACTGGTTTGGGTCAAGAGTTTGGTGATTACCTATGTCCTTGTTAATGAGGTCCATAATGATTCTTTCCATGGTCTTGAAGATGAGGCTAGTCAAGCTAGTGAAGCTAACGGACCTATAATTCACAGAGTCAGTTGATGGTCTCCCTTTGTGCAGAGAGATGACTGTTGCTGTCCTAAATTCCACCAGAACATAGCCAGTTCACAGGCTGTGGTTAAAGAGAGATCCAAGTGGGTCGGCTAGGTCATGGTTTAAGTTGTTTAAAAGGCAACCTGGGACATTGTCTGGTCACATTGATGCTGTGCTTTTGGCCTTGGAGAGGGCAAAGATGCCCTGCTCTCTTAAGAAAACAGGCCGAGGAATGGTAGCAGGTATACTTTGTGAGATGATTGGAGGGGATGGGGGGATGAAGTTTGTTCCAAATCTCTCAGTTAGCAGGTTGACGATTATGTCCAGTTGAATATGGGTGGTGCCATTCACAACCAGTTCAGTTCATAGCTGGGTATTCCCTTTTAGATTTTAGATGTAGTTAAAGAATGCCTTGTGATTATCCTTAACTAGGGAGGCTAATTTTACTTCATAATTAGCTTTGGAAGACTTGATAAGATCTCTAATTTGTTTGTTTTAGCTAGAGAGAGATTTCTTCCCCTGCTGAGCCAGTTCCCTCTTGTTCTTGGACATTCATTTCTTTCTCTTGTTGTTTATACTGTTTATACTAGGGGTCCACCAGGGTGGCTTGTTTTATCAGCAAGACCTGGTTTTAATCTGGTTGAGTACAGCACTTCTACTCAACTGTTTAAGTGGTTATAGAGGGCAATGGTGTACACCTCTGCATAGAAGTTTGTGTTATTTGTATTTGAGGAGGCTTTGAAACTTTTTATACCATTACTTAAGTAATTTGTAATTTTTTTTTGAAAAATTCTTAAGTGTTTTTGGGCTTGATGGGGTATCTGGGCTTATAAATACATCAAATGAGACTGATTTATGTGTTGATCTTACCAGTGAGGACATCATGGGGGAGGGGATGCAATGCTCTCTCATGTTAGTGAGTACTATGTCCAGGACATTTGAGCCTCTTGTGGGTGTGCTGACTAGCTGTTCCAGAGCATTTGCATTGACAAAGTTCAAGAACCTCTGAGCCAGCATGTTTGTGGTCATGTATGTTTCCCAGTCAATGGTAGGATAATTAAAATTACCCACGAGTAAAGTGTTGGGCTGTATGGCAAGTGACTGTAGTAAGTCCAGGTATGTGGTATGCTTTTCCTGTCTCATGGTGGGGGATCTATAGATAGCCAAGATGTGGTAGGGGCTTTGCCTATAGTTAAATGGACATGGAGTAGTTCAAAAGACTGATATTTGACTAGTTTAGAGAATTACGTATCCTTAATGAAGATGGATACACCTTCTTCTTTGGTTCTTTCATGCTTAAGTTTGTGGTCTGAATGTATGAAAGGCATTGTCATGTGTTTCCCAGTCAATGGTAGGATAAGTAAAATCACACATGAGTAAGGTGATGGGCTGTATGGCAACCAGTTAAGTCCAGGTATGCCATATGCTTTTCCTGATTCATACTGAGGGATGTATAGTTAGCTATGATGTGGTAGGGGGCTTTGTCTATAGTTAATTGAACATGTAGTAACTCAAGAAACTCATACTGTTTGACCAGTCTGGAAGAGTACTTAGCCCTAAAGAAGATGGATACACCTCCTCCTTTGATGCATTCATGCTTAGTTTGTGGTCTGAACGTTTGGAAGGCATTGTAGCCCTGCACAGCCGGGGTACTTTCCATGCCTTTCAACTGTCTCAGTGACTGCACAGATGTCAGCATCTTCCAAAGTAAGGAGTGTTTCCAGGGAGTGCATTTTCTTGTTTAGACTCCAAGGATTAAGCAGCAGTACCTTGAGTTTTTCTAGAGGAGATTTTGTTATGTTGGGAGGTTTGTTATTTTGACACTGCCTAAAAAAAGGTAATGGTTTTGCCAGTATCCAGAAGCCTAGAAGAGACAGGTGCAAACCATCTCTAGTAAAGCAGTATGGCTTATCAACCATGTCTTCCCAGGCAGATATTGGATTCCCTTGGACTGACAACAGCAGCTTAGCCAGTTGTTAGTCAATCATACTTTGTTTGTATTATGACATCACCTTTGGAGAAGGTAGAATGCTGCTTAAGGTTAAGTTTATACCTGTGTATGACACCTAATCTGAGAGCTCAGCCTTGTCCCTCTTGATATAGTCCTGTGAAGTACGTCTAAAGTCAGTAACCCGCACAAGGACTATGACTTGTGGTTCAGTGACTTGAGTGTTTGAGTGACTTGACAGATCCTGGCACCTGACAGGCAGATAACAGTAACCCTCTCCTTATCCAGCCTGGAGAGGAACATCTGTGTGTCTCACAATGGTGTCCTCTATGAGCAATACATTAGGTTTTGTGGTGTTACGCCTTATGGGCTTATTTGTTGAGACACTGGTGTGCGTGTTATTATGTGTTGGGGGTTGCTTTTTGCATTGTTATGTGTGTAAGTGGTTTCTGTCTGGGAGGCCTCTGATCTTTTGATAAGTTACTACTGAGTATGTGTATTTATGTGTCATGTTCTTATTGTGTGTGTGTGTGTGTGTGTGTGTGTGTGTGTGTGTGTGTGTGTGTGTGTGTGTGTGTGTGTGTGTGTGCTGACAGCCTCTTTGGCATTTATTTTGTCCTTATATGAGAGTCTTGCCTCCAACTTCAAAGTCTAACTACATCTCTCACATAGTTGTATACAAAGTATAAGACCCTCTTGTAGTTTCGGTGCTACCAGCACAGTCCTGTCAAATTAACCTATTCCCTTCCCTAATAAAACATACAGTCCGAGCCTGCTATCATGGATGGGCAGTTTTGCCTAAGAATGATCAATAAGGCAACACTGCTCAGTGCTCAACTGATTTGCAACTGGAGCAGCAGAAAAGCTTGGAAGGGTTTCACTGACAGCCATTCAGGGAAAAATTGAGTTTTAAGGCTTTTGCATCTGTACAGGGTACTGTTAACCACCTATAAGCAAAGAACAGCACTACACAAATGCAAGGGTTACATACAAGCAAACAAAAACAAATTTTAAGCTGACTACCAATCAGGAAAGCACACAGTAAGCCTTCCACCAGCAATCTCATACTCTGGCAGGCTAGATCAGCACACTTCTGCCACAAGGGCACAGAAAAACACCTTCTTAATGTAGAATAGCTGGTTTGGAACCCAAGTGTAACAAACCACACAAACTACCTACAAAAGTCCTATAACAGATACAATGTAATACAGTGCAATTAACTTCTTAAAGCAGCAGTAGTAGACATAGTAGACAGCATATTTTTTTGTTTGTTTTTTTTTTTAATTGTCAAAATATGGTTGCGCAGTATATAAGAGAAGTTAAAAAAAATACTTAGAGACCTTTTGCGTGCTTCCCAGCTCAGATAGATCAGGTAAACACCTACTGCCATTAGATGAATAATTCCAGTCCTCCTAATGTAAAAGCACAGTAAAGGCATCTCCAGAGTGAAATGCTACCACAAATGACCTTTAAAATTATGTAATGCTACCACAAATGTAAAGATACAGATGCAGCAGTATACTTTAAACAGCTTATAAATGTGTGATCATTCAGTAAGTACTTCACTTTGTGTAAATGAGCCAAGAGCCACTCAATTGTACAGAATTTATAAAGGCACTAAAACCAAGGTAAGCTGATTAATAAGCCCTCCAGCCATTAGAACTATGTGTAGAAATCTCAAATGTTTCTCCATCCTAAACAGAGCAGGCTACCTTTCAGTGCACTAAAGGGAAAATCCACTGACTTTTTCATGTAAACAAAAGTGCTTTCTGGAGTGTAAAAATACATTACTTTATCCATCATCTACCAAGATAATGAATTCAGAACAAGTAAATAAGAACAGATAATGAGGCAAAATGCATGTTTTCAATATAAGCACACGGAAAGACAAATAATTTGTGATATCTACAGGTGTGTAGAAAGGGTGGAGCATATTAAGCTCAATTTACACTACAGATGGGCAGCTTAAAATCACCAGGTTTAAAAAGCAGATCAAAAACAGGAGGATAGGTGGGAAAAACTAGCAGGGAATCACCAGCAGTGCTTTATTTTATGCAGGCTTGAAATCTTTTTATTAAAGACAACTGCCAGAAATTCTCTGTGTATTTAAGTATCAAGCACTGCAGTGGTGGTGCTTGTCTTGTTCGATTCTCAGCTAAAGAGTCTTCTGTGTGGAGACATGCGTGAATGGGCATTACATTGAAGGTTGGGCTGGCAACTCGGCACATAAAAATCTACTGCCAATTATTAGCAGAAAAAGTCGAAAGACACAACAACTCAAGAGACAATTTAACTAATGGAAAAAAAAACATGTGAAATTTGCAACCTAGATAATTTAAATGTCTGCCTCTCACATCAAAAAAAAAAAAAAAACAGGCCAAGCAGATTTCTTACAACAGAAAACAAAATGGAGTAGGTAAAACAAAAAGCAAGTCACAGACAAAAAATATAGTTTTACTTTCTTCACCCAGCGGGGAGTTACCAGAAGTGCTATAGTTTATGCAAGCTTGAAATCTTTTTAGAAAAGACAAAGGCCAATAAAATCACTGTGAGGTATCACTCAAGAGACAATTTAATCAATAAGAAACATGTGAAATGTGCAGCCTAGATAATTTAAGTGACTGCCTCCATCTGTCCTCTTCATGCTTCCACACAACATCCAGTCAACAACTTCTCTTGTGATTACATCAGAATAAGAACTAAAATCATCTTCAAAACCCCAAATATTGGCTCTACTAGGCCAAACAACATATCATGTGAATTTCTTATTAGCATGACACACTGCCTTACAGACTCCCTTATAAACATTTTACACCTTTTCAAATACAAGGTCTTCACTAGTATCATACCTGAAGCAAGGATAAGAGCTGTTGTCATCCTTCTCCATAAGATGTCCTAACCACTGACACCAGGAACTATTGACTGATTATCCTTATCAGCATAATTTGTAAAGGAATGGAATTATAGGTTGTTAGTGTCATAAGTGTATACTAGGCTAACAACCACTAGCGCCTTTATAAGCCTCGCCATGCAACCCAAATGTATCCAAAGAGTTATTAGGGCTTAGAGGTTATTTTAAGGGGTGTATATTGGGTCATTATTTGGCATCTGCCTCTGCCCATCAGAGACAAAAGTGTCAGATAAGAGGGTGAATTTCTGATTTCCCATCCACTGGTTCAGGTTACATTTTGATAGGGTTAGGGAAGGGCTCTGCTTCACATGGATGAGAAGCCTATTCTAGAGAATGGGGATTCTCAGTGATATGTACCTATCCCTCCAACATCTCCTATTTAAGTCACAAAGTTTAAATCATTTGATCTTGTAGTTCAGGTGCTGTTCATTTTGCAGATATGCAAAAGGTCCATCAGAGTGGGATCCAAGGATGCCTTGCATGCCAGACATAAATCACCTCTCAGCAGTCAGAGAGTCAGAGGACAGAGAGCATAGCTATAGGGCTTTGAGGTGATCTGCATAGGATAATGTGTTTATGCCCTGTATACTTTTTGTGAGGAACCTCTGTGGAATTCCAGTTGTTGTATGTCCACCGAACATGTCCTACATAAGTGGCAGAGTTTAAATCCTTAGATGTCGTAGTTATGATGCTGTTCATTTTGTGTATATGTACAAAGTCTATCAGAGTGGAATCCAAGAATGTCTTTTATGCAAGGTATAAATCAACTCTCAGCAGTCTGCAGGAACCATACTATAGGGATAGCTCTTTGATGTGATCTGCATAGCCTGTTATGTTTACACCCTGTATTCTTTTTGTGAGTAACCTTTGTGGATATTCTAGCTGTTGCATGTGCCAGGTCAGGCACACACAGAAAGGGACATTATACTCAGTCATGGGTCTGGTGATGGTAAAGTACCATGGCATGAAGACTTGCCTAGATCTAGATGCCATGCCCTTACCTATAGGTTCATAGATTAGTACTAGGCCATCTGCCTTGTGGGCAATTTTAAGCCTAGCCAATTATCCCATGTGAGAATCAAACCCTACAACTTGTGTCTGTAAGTTAAACACCTTAATAATTATAACCAAAACACAAATTTGTTAAAGTGCCCTACACAAGACATGGAAACACCTGATAACGGCACCAAGAATGACCACAAGTGCCTATCCAGATAATCCACTTTATTTTAACAACACAAAGCTTAACCATGGCAAAAAAAAAGTGAAAACTACATTAACGGCACTCAAACACTTGCATTTTTGTCTAAGAAGACTTCATCTGATGCTGAATAATTCAAAAATCCTACTAACCCATTTATAAACCATTCATCATATCAAAATTACCAATAGGGCCAAGTATCAATTAAAAATGCTATTAAAAACAGATCCAAAATAAAACTAAGTGTAAACATAACTCAAAAATCAGGAAATAAACTTTCCTGTCCTTAAAAATTGTTTCATATATAAAATACATTCTTACATAAAAAGTCTTACTAGTGTAGCAGTATAGTATTATAATATAATAAAATTGGATTAAAACAAGATGTGTAAATGGAAATGTACTACAGTCATTAACTGCACAAAATTAATGTAATATCACCATCAAGTGGCAGCATAATCCATTATCAATATATCTACCTAGCCATTAAGATAAAAAAAACATCAAAAACATGTTTCCCATTTAATTCTGTTTTAATATTTTTTCCTTTTCTCTGTATTGACCTGAAAAATATTTACTCAAATTCCATACAACCTTGCAGCCCTCAACTTCAGAACAGGGATAAAGAGACAATATCATTGAGACCAGTGGGCTTGCTGGGTTCTAAAATAATCTGCCAATAAACCTTGTGGTACTCTATTCTAGTCTCCCAAAGTCCTCCTCTTATGTCTGTTTGCATTTCTTCCAAAACAAAAAAATAAAAATTCATTGTCAGGACATGTAAAGGCATGTTTCTATGAGTCTATATTATAACATCGAAGTTGTAAAACTTTGAATGTTATAATATCAAACCCATTACATCGAAGGATGAAAATAGCGAAGCCCTGGAATATCGAATTCTTACCTAGGGCTAGATTTCGGTGGGCCATTCCGTGGCTTCTCTATTTCCTCCACTGTTGTGCAATAGTTATGGACCTTAGGGTTCGGGTGCAGGTTAAGGCAAATGGATAGGTAAGAATGTATGTATGGTGTAGTGCAGGGTTGGGTTTTATTAACTGTATGTGTGTTTGTTTATTAATTAGTTTGTGTATAGTTTCGTAGGGTATGTGTGCGATAGTTACGGACCTTAGGGTTAGGGTGCAGGTTAAGGTAAGTGGATAGTTAGGAATGTATGTATGCTTTAGTGTAGGGTTGGGTTTTGTTAACTGTATGTCTGTTTATTAATTAGTTTGTGTATAGTTTCGTAGGGTATGTGTGCGATAGTTACGGACCTTAGGGTTAGGGTGTGGGTTAAGGTAAGTGGATAGTTAGGAATGAATGTATGGTTTAGTGTAAGGTTAGAAGTAGGGTTTTGTTAAGTGTATGTGTATGGTTTATTTATTTTGGTGTGCTTGTGTTGTGTGCATGTTTCACAGAACAGCAAATTTTTCCCTGGGAAAAAATTCGCTATTGTGAGTGTTCAATGTTATCATATTTTGAAAGTCCAAGTTCGAGCTTATGGTGTTCGATATTTTGGAAATTCAGATATATGATATAGACCTGTTTCTGTAACATGCTCTTCACATTTTTGGTGTGTATATCATAGGTGTCTTCATAGATTATTTTTCTCAACTTCCTCTCAGTCTTGCTCACATAGAATGCTGTACACTTGTTACATGTAGCTAGGTACATTAAACCACTAGAATCACAGGAACTACAAAACCTACCTGTTAAATACCTATCCCTTGTTTCCAGCAATATAGCACCCCTATTAATAATAAACCTACACTGTGGGCAAGAACCATAATTAAATATTCCAACCTTCCTCTGTTTACCATAATTTTGAGTAGAACACTCTAGCAAGTCTCTCATGTTAGCACCCCGACTATAAATGATCTTAAGGGGTTATCAACTAAACCACAAGGTCAGATAGACACACAAATCTCTGCCATTCCCTTTACATAATGTTTCTAATAATCCCTGAGTCACCATTAAATTCCATAATAGCAGCACCCTCATAACCCAAATCAGTAATTCATTCCTTGCGCAAGGTTTGATCCCCAGCCTGCTCAGTCAAATCCATGGCTTCTATTCCTAAGAAAGGTTTAAACCTATTACCCCTACCAATCAAAACATCTCCATAAACTTTTTCTATTACCTCTTTGGGGGTAACCCCTTTCCAAAAACATGCCTCTTAAAATTTCACACTCATTTTCAAAGTCTTGATCATTGGAGCACATTCTTCTAATATATGCAAATTGTCCCTTAATTATACCAAGTTTCTGGTGGTAGGGATGTGCAATCATATAATGAAGTCGTAGGTTTGAGTATGTCTCTTTCCTGAACACCTTGGACCTCAAACCCTCCCCATATTTATATAAGGTAACATCCAAATAGTTTATACTGTAAGTCTTGAAATGACATGTAAAACATAAAAAGGTGGTTGTACCAGAAATATAATCTAAAAATTCTTTCAATTTCTCTTCTGTGTCCACCCAAAAAATTATTATATCATCCAAGAACCTTTTGTATAAAATCCAACAATCTTTAAATTTTGAATTGACAATGTACAGATGTTCCCACACCATTAAAATTATATTAGCGTACAAGGAGGCATGCCTTGCCCCCATAGCCACTGCACTTTTTGCTGAAAAAATTAATCCCCGAAAAATATATTGTTTTTCAGGACCATCTCTATAAGTATTAAACTAAGACAAAATTCATCATGAGTTAGATTACCAAACATAATAAGGGCTTGCTCAAACCAATTAAGTCCTTCTGCATGTGGGATACCATTGTCGTTTCCATTTCTCCTGTAAAGCTCATCCCTGGTTTGGTGGCTTAAATAACCCCTTGGTTTGGGATAACTGCATTGCTCTAAATATTCTGTCTTATCCCTTTCAAGCTTCCTTTTCTTTTGGTTAAGAATCCCTTGACACTTTCTATCTACATAATTCCTAACTTCATAATATTTCTTCCTATGTTCTTCCACTGAGAAAAGTAAGTCATTAACTATTTTTTGGTTGACAGTTTTTATTTCCCCCAAAATACAGTTTATTTCCTTCTCATTGTTCCTAATTAAAGCCCTTAACATTTCCATACCACTTCTGTCAAAAGTAGTAATTAGTTCCTTGAGGAAGTCAGACCCCCTCCCTTACATTGTTCGGGTACATCCACATTCTCAAGCCTTTAGGCATAACACCACTTTTTAAACATTCATTTAGGTACAAATTATCAATGTGCAGTGATCTATATTTAAATAAACAAGACTCCAAACTTTTCACATTTTCCATTTACCCATTACTATTGGGGTCTATTTTAGGACCTTGAAAGTTTAATAGCTCAAATGCATATGGATCGAACCATATGCATCGAACTATTAAACAATCGAAGTCCAAAAAAAATATTTTTAACTAGTGCTGCACCCCCCATACCCCCACTACTTAAATATACCAACTCTAAGATCGCACCACATTGAAGTAAATGGAAATCTCCACCTACAGAGATTTTCGTTTGCATTTTCGATGTTTTGCACTTTTGGTGTACTCGTGTCAAGAATATCATATTCGATATTCTCGGACTTCGAGCACATAAAGTAGACCCTACTATTGTTGTTATCACTCTGTCTACAGTCACTTAAAAAATTGTCATTGAAGTTAGATTTTCTTTTAAATCAAGAATTCAAATCTGTATCACCGTTATTCAAACCCATATTATTATAAGAACAGTCACCTTTATCAGTATCCACACATTGCGAAACGTTATCACTCCATTCTCCATGTCCATTTTCTTGGCTCCTTTCTGCAAGCAAACTTGGCGTCTTTCGAAAATCATGCTCCTTTTCTCTACAGACATCGGTATTAAATGTAACACCATTAATCTGAGTAATGGCTCGTTTACTGTGTGTCCCGTTGGTTAGGGGCTGCCACACCTCCTGATTGCCTGATAGTGAATTGACTAAAGATGCCAAAAGAATGGTTGAGCAAATATGAGTCAGCAAATCCATCAGCTGGGCAAGCTGCCCAACCAGCTTCCTAGAATCACCTAAATCTCCGCCTCCTGCAGCCATGTTACCAGACCCCTTTAACGGATAAGTGGTCAATACTCACAAAGAAAAAGCTCAAACCAAAGCACAAATGTGTTAAAGTGCAATACAAAAGAACTTGGGAAAAGCTGATAATGGCACCAAGAATGACCACAAGTGAAAATACAGATAATCGACTATATATTAACAACAGGAAGCTTAACCACTGCAAAATAAAAGCCAAAACTACATTAACACCACTCAAACACTTGCATTTGCATCTAAGAAGACTTCATCAGATGCTGAATAATTCTAAAATCCCACTAACCCATTTATAAACCATTCATCATATCAAAACCACTGATAGGCGCCAAGTATCAATTAAAAACACTATTAAAAACAGATCAGAAATAAAACGCAGTCTAAACATAAATCTAAAATAAGGAAATAAACATTCCTATTCTTAAAAATAGTTTCATATTAAAATGCATTCTTACATAAGTCTTACTAGTGTAACAGTATAGTAGTATAATAAAATTGGATTAAAAGATGTATAAATGGAAATGTACTACAAAGTAATTAACTTCACAAAATGAATGCAGTATCACCATCTAGTGGTAAAATAATCCATTACCAATCTACCACAACCTATCCATTAAGATAAAAAAAAAACATCAAAAGCACATGTTGCCCATTGAATTCTGTTTTAATTCTTTATTCGTTTTTGTCTGTATTGACCTGAAAATATTTACTCAAATTTCCTACAATATTGCAGTCCTCAACTTCTGAACAAGGGTGAAAGAGACAATATCACTGAGACTGGGGGGGGTGGGGGTTGTTGGCTTCTAAAAAAATTATTCTAGTCTCCCAAAATCCTCCTCTTATGTCCAGTGGTGGCTGGTGACGTCAAATTAAAGGGAGGCTGCAGGAGACAGCTGAATGGGTGGGGCCAATGGGAAGAGGTGTGGCCAACTAGAAAGGGGTGGCTCTATGTTCAAAACCACAACAACTGGAATGGGTGCCAAACCATCATTAAGAGAGTCCAATCAAGACAAAATGAAGTGTAGAAGGAAAAAATATTTCAATACATTGGCTACATGACAGCTTACTTAATATCTAGATGGAAACACAAAGGTTGTGAGGCATGAAAAAATAAATTACTTTTTAAATACATTACTGGAATGCCAGTCAAAATCAAGTATAAAAAAACAAGCAGCATTCAACTCAAACCACTTCTCATTGCAGTGCAGTTCTAATTATAATTTATATTCAGCTTTATAAAATTACCAAGTAACATGCTGAAAGTAGCAATCTCTGTGATGCCCCCACTTGTAAAAATGTTTCTTATCCAAAAAAGACCCACTACCTGACAACAACTATCTACTTGTTTCATGGGGAAGACATGATCAAAGTAAAAAATGAACAGCAAACAAGAAACAAGCTCAAGATAAATTGCTTAAAGCCAAGGATTGCTGCACAAGTTATGGACCACACATGATAGCTTGGCAGTTTAGTTTATGGGTAAAGCCTGCAAAGATGACTGCAAGTCTCCAACAAATGTAATGAGCTTCTGAAAATACTGTAATCCTGTCCTTTATTACAAATACTATCATATGCATTTCAGTAAGCCGCAGTGGTGCAGTGGTAGGGTTGTTGCCACACAGCAAGAGGTTCCCCCATTTGATTCTCGGCTGGAGTGCAGAGAGTGCCTTCTGTGTGGAGTCAGCATGTCCTCCCTGCAGTTGGGTGATGTTTGAAAGACATGGATAAATGGGCATGCCTTTATTGAAGGTTGGATGTCAAGCTGGCACCTCAGCATTCATGAAAATCTACTGCCAAGCATTAGCAGACTGGAGTTCTGCTGTGGCGACCCCAAACTGGAAAAGCCGAAAGACAAACAATAACAACTATCATATGCATTTCAATACCTATGGCTTATACGTTATCTAGTTATGTAAATATTCTCTGCATGGCAAGAACAAAAAAGCTTTCACTGTTGATAATTCTTTAACAGTATGCTTATTAAAGCTTACTTGCATCTTACAATCTTTGACAAGCTTACCTGATGTCATTAAAGCATTGCTACTTTAACACAGAGCAACAGGGCACTGTGACAGCATGCATTTTCTGAATAATAAGAAGCATAAATCAAAGATCACACTTCTAAAGACTAGTGTGGTCTCCTTTAAGGCCCCTGAGCCGGCGGTAAACAGTACTCAAGCCGCTGAATCACTTACAAATGCCTTCTACCAGTACCTGCAGGACTGCATGGATAAGGCAATCCCAAGCAAAACAAAGACTCTTTGTAGCAAAGGCAAGCGTCCAGTCTGGTGGACCCCAGCCATAAACAAACTCTACAACAAAAGGAGGAAGCTACTACAAGATAGAGCAAAATCCTTAAAAGGTAAGACACCTTTGATCACTATAAGTAAAAAACTAAGAGCTCTCATAAAATCATCCAAAGCAAATTTTGAGAGAAAAATAGCTAAAGACTCAAAAGACAATCATAAGGCCTTCTTTAGCTTTGTTAGAAACCTGGGAGGAAACTCCCAGATATGCTCAGAATTAGTTCAAAATGATGTGTAGATTACTGATCCTACAGACATTGCCAACATACTGGCTGACAGGTTCAGTGCAAACTCCCCAAAAGGAGAGATATCTATACCAAACAAGTGTAACCCCCCAAACATCTCTAACGCTCAGGTGAGAACTGCTCTCTCCAAGGCAAAAAATGCAGCATCCATGGGTCCTGATGGTGTCCCCGGCTGTGTGCTCCACGAACTCAATGAGGAATTAAACTCGCAGTTAGGACAGCTGTTTAATCGTAGTCTCACCTCTGGATACATACCCAGGGAGTGGCGCACAGCGACTGTGGTCCCACTTCACAAAGGCCATGCCTCCACCGACCCTGGAAATTGCCGGCCCATTAGCTTGACAAGCCTTATCTGCAAAGCCATGGAGAGGATCATAATGGATCTCATAAATAAAGACATAGGTAATTTGCAGACTTTGGATCCAACCCAGTTTGGCTTTGTCAAAGGCAAATCATGCCTTTTAAACTTGGTTGACTTTTTTGAAACAGTCACCAAGGCCATTGATGAGGGAAAGGCAGTCCATACAGCCTACCTCGACCTGGCGAAGGCCTTCGATACAATACCCCACTTGGGTATCATTGAAAAACTCATCAGCTTAAATGTTAACCCATACATCACAAGATGGGTTGCAAACTGGCTGAGTGACAGAACCCACAGGGTCAGAGTTGCTGGCGCCATGTCAGACTCAAAGCCTGTCACAAGTGGTGTCCCACAGGGCTCAGTCCTGGGCCCACTCTTGTTTGGCATCTACTTTTCCGAAGTACAAGCAAGCACAGGAGGGTGATGGCTGACAAAGTTTGCAGATGACTGCAAACTGGGTGCCGTAGTCGAAAACACATCTGACACAGATATTCTTAAGAAGGGTCTCACAGAAATGGATAACTGGTGCCAGAGCCATGGCCTAAAGCTAAATGCCAAGAAATGCATAGTCATACCCTTCGGGAAAAACAAGGTTACCCCTAGCTACCATATAGGTGGCAATCCACTTAGCACAGAAGAAGTTATCAGGGACCTGGGGACCCAGGTTGACAGTAGCCTGTCATTCGACACCCATATTGCTAAAGTAGTTAGGAAGACCTTCTACATTGCCCACCTTATCATGAAGGGATTCACATCTAGATCAAGGGAGGTCATAGTCTCCCTATACTCATCACTCATCAGACCAATGATTGAGTACAATGCCCCATTCGGAATGTATCGGACCCGACACTTGCAGCAGCTGGAGAGGCCACAAAAGTTCCTCACCAAAAGGATAAAGGGTCTCAAAAATCTGACTTATGCTGCCCGACTGAAAGAACTCCAGCTCTATTCAGTCGCTGCTCAGAGGTGACCTGTGCCTGACATACAAGGCCACGTCAAACCCAGATTTGATGAACATGCTTCACCTCAAAAAATCTAGATCCATCAGAGCCACAAGGGCGGGAGACTTAAACCTCGACACGGCTATTAATAGGACGTGCTGGAGGGATAGATTCATCACCCAAAGACTCCCTATAATGTGGAACAAAATCCCGGTATATGTGAGGCAGAGCACCTCGCTGACCTTGTTCAAGAGGAATCTTGACCAATGGATGGGAGATCGCAGATATACCCCAGGGATTACCTCAGTGTCACTGCTCGATAGAGGCACAGCAAAATAATGGGCATAGTTCCCCAAACTAAAGGGGTGGCGAACTATGGGCTAGGCTTGTAAATGCCCTTGGGCAGATAGCCTAGTATGAACCTATGAACCTATGAACCTATGAAGAGTATAAAAATATGATAGAAAACCAGAACACTCTGCAAAATCAAGGACAGATGAAAAGCCACTGTCATACTTGTGTCTACCTTGAATGGGGGAATACTCTGCGCACTTACATTGCATAACTGCTCCATGCCTTGCTTGAACACATCCAGAGTCACTACATGGGGGAGTGGGTGCAAAAAGTATGTCACAGTTTGAAATGTCTCTGGTTGATGGTGATGGCTTTGACACTCATACCTCTCAACCTCAGAGCAAGAAATCTGGACAAAGCCATACACAGAAGTGGGACACAGGCCCCAAAATAAGGACAATTTTTAAATATTGCTCTTATAAAGTTAGAAAGATAATAGAATAGTCGTAGGTCTTGCATTAGTATGAATTTTCTGAAGGGTATGGAATCTGAAACTCAAATGTCTGCCATTATTTTCTAACTTCAGTCTTTAATGATTTGCCACTAATTTGCAAGAAAACCACAATTTTATGAAAAACAGACCAGAAATGTGATATAAAAATATAAAATTCCCACACAATACAGCTGGGACCCTGTCAA
The DNA here is from genome assembly GCF_019279795.1 of Protopterus annectens. Lineage (NCBI taxonomy): Eukaryota > Metazoa > Chordata > Ceratodontiformes > Protopteridae > Protopterus > Protopterus annectens. The sequence goes on along the minus strand of NC_056741.1, from coordinate 172,819,751 downwards.
AGTAGGGACACCTTTTTAATATTAGTACTGTTAACTTAAGCAGCTGACAAAATAAGAGAATCTGCATGCATTTCTGAAATAAAAGTAATCTATAACTCTGATCATTACAGTTATTTATAATTGTAAACCCACCACGTTTTCTTCCAAAATTGCCATTTTGTGGAGGGATTATTAGGGGAGAGCAACATTTTGAGCCAAAATTGGGGACAGTTGAGAGGTTTGGATATTCCTAATTCTATAAAGTGATTTATTTGCATGTACCTCTCAACCTCTTAATACAAGGCCAAATATATTGGGGTACATACAAACAATAGTAAAAATTACTGTTGTATAAACTTAAGACAGTTGATAGAATAACAGGTCTTGCTTTAGCATGCATTTTTCTGAAGGTTATGATGTCTGAAACTCAATGTCTGTCATTATTTAATGACTTCTTTCCTAAATGATTTGCCAGAAAACCACAAATTTTATGAGGAACAAACCAAAAATAAGAAGCAAAAATCTATTCATTCAGCAAAAGAATTTGGACAGTTGAGAGGTATAGTTCAGCCGGGGCTGTCTTTGAGTTTGCTGCCCTTCTCCCCTCACAAAATCATGATCAAATGGGGCCTCCCCCTGCAGCCATTCCAATGTCCCATTCCTTGGTTATTTCACCCCATTTACCATAAACACTGTAATGTGCATACTGCTTTACTTCTGCAATGATTTGGATTTCATTTGAAAGTTTTATTTTGCATTTTACAACACAAACACTAATAGATATCTGCTAAACAAAGCAATGCAGTCTCACAATGAAAATAGACAGCATTAAAACTTCTCTGCCCTTGAAACTCACAATCATTGAAACAGCATTGAAACCCACATTCAAAGAAAATACATTTTGCCAGTGGCAGATATAGATTAACCTTAGGCTATTTTCAAATTATAGGCCCCTTGCACAAGAAACATGTATGTGCTCTTTGATTAACCTTCCTGATTGTATTAAATTATATTCCTTGCACAATACAGTACAGTTGTTAGAGGGCATTTTAATGTATTATTTTGAACATTTTTCCAGTAAACAATGAAACAAAATGCATGCACCAATAATGACAAAACTGCTCATTTCAGAACATTTCCATCAAAAAAGTCTACTCAAACTTCTACAGTCCACCTGTATCAGTAAATATGCACAATCTCTGAAGAAGTAAAAGTCATCTAAATAATTCTACATTAAAGAGATCTGTAACTAATGAAGAGGTTGCTGCTAGCAAACAACTTTATGTTTCATTGTTTAATCTACAAATAAAGTGCCTGTTGTCCTTGAGGAATAAATTGCTAGTAATATTGCAATAGGGAATGGATGACAAACTGATAACAGGTTCATAGTTACTAGGTATCTTTGCCAAAAAGGACTGCAGCATCCACCCTCTTTATAACACAGTACAGTATCAGCAATGCATCTACTTACTGTGAGAGAAGAACCCATAGCCATCTTCATCAAAAGCAAGTATACTACCTGTTGTGCTATGAACAATGCAGGCAGACTCACCATAAGCAGCACTAAACTTTTGTTCCCCTGCAGCTCTCAGCTCCTTGTAAAGTCTACTCAACACTCAGCTGTATCTCTGAACTTTGCAGCACAAGAAATCTGGAAGAAGCCAAAATTTATTGGGGGGGGGGGACAAAAGCCCAAAATCCAAGGACACATTTTAAACATTGCTTGTATAATGTTGGAAAATTGCTAGAATAAAATGCTGTGTTCCCACCATACATTTCACTGCCAAGTCTTGAACCTAGGACCCTGTGCACAACAGTCAGAGCAACATACCACTATGCCAAATCAGCTGTTTTATGAAAGAAAGGAAGACTAAAACTTAAAAGGCTACTATTTAGTGAATTCAGTTCTCACCATAGCTGTCAACTTCTTAGCACAAAACACCTGAACAAAGCAAATAATAGGGGAATACAGCCCCCAAACATATTCAGTGAATTCAGTTGTCACCATAGCTCTCAATCAAAACACCTGGACAAAGCCAATAATGGGGGAATACAATCCCAAAAATAGCAACTAATTTCAAATATCCATCGTATAAACTGAGAAAATTGCTAGAATAAAAGGTTTTGTGTTACCATGTACTTTTGAAGAATATGAAGTCTGAAATTCAAATGCCTGTCATTGTTATTTATTTAACATTTGTTAACCAGGAAAGTCTGACTTGGAACAAAAGCCAATTTTCAGCAGACCCCCTGGGAGAAGCACTCTAGACACACTTCTTTGTAAGATGGGAGGACACCAGAGCAAACACACACAAACACAGGGACAACATGCAGACTCCACATGGAAGGCACCCCAGCCAAGAATCAAACCAGAGAACCTGCAGCTATCAGGCAACAATGCTACCACTGCACCACTGCACAACTAACTGTATAAGGAAACAAAAATACAGAAACCACAGATTTTATGAGGAACAGAACAGAACAAATATGAGACAAAAATCTGCAAACTTTTTACAAATGGTGGTGGGTAGAGAATTCAGGCTCTTGCCACCTGCACCCAAAGTACAGGGTTCAAGCCCACCACCATGTATCCTGAGTTCTCTCTAGCCACCAGTATATAGCAAGTGGGCCATTACATGCACACATTATCCTCCGTTCCCTGAATCCATGTCCCATTCATTGTTCCCATGCAAGCTAATGGCTGGTTCCCCATGAGAGTAAGCTCCTGCTTGCAGATGATGCAGTCCAGAGTTCTTCCATTCTATGTGGTCATCACTGCATAGACTTCTGGGTATCTGCAGGGCAGAGATGCCTTTCCTTATTCACACTGACACAGCGGTCTGGAGTTCTGTGAGTTCCAGGAACTCCAAGCACACATGCACGGAGTTCCAGGACTCGCAATTTGTTTTTGTTTTGTTTTTTTCTTCTTTCTACAGCTGGAGGGGCTGCAGTCCTATACCATGAGCTGACCCAGCTTATGTCTGTTGTTTACTAAAGGGTTTAACTTCATTCCAAGAAAGAAGTGTGCCATTAGTAAACTTGTTATTGACCTGAAATTATTCCTACAGAAAAATAATTTTGAATTGATTTATGGTGGCAATAACAATGGAATGGAAAGTAGTGAATTAAGAAGAAAAAGTAATTACAACCCACCTTTACACCCCCAGTTGAAAAATGTTGAAGTGTTTGTTGAAAATTAATTGAGGAAGGGTGTTTTGGATAATAAAAATGTTTCCAAATTTGTCTGTGGTTGAAAGAAAAGTGATGGAAGGCCTTACGAAAAACAAATTGGTAAGGGTTATGAAACCCAACAAAGGGGGAGGGAAAGTATTAATGAATACAACAGATTATGAAGCAAAAATTATGGAATTACTTGATGAAGTGAATAAATATGGTAGAGTATGTCTTAATGAGATTAATGTAGCTTACTAATGTATATATGTTGTTTTGAAAGATCTACTATTGGAGAGGACTATAGATCATGAGACCTTTTCTTTTCTACATAATGAAAAACCTAGGGTTGCATCAATACTCAGGATCTTCAAGGTGCATCAAAACCCCTTGGACCCCCCCCCCCCCCGAGACCAATAGTTTCAGCTGAGGGTTCAGTAACTGCCCATCTAGTGAGATTTTTAGATGTGAAATTAAAAAAGTTCCCCTTAGGTGACAGAAATGTTTTAAAGGATTCCTGGGACCTTTTGAGAAGTGTAAAACCTGAAATGTATAAGGAGCATTTGGTCTTTGTAACAGTAGATATTATTGACTTGTTTGATTGTATCCTGCACGTGAAGGAATTAATTGGTTTGAGCAAGTCCTTATGATGTTCAGGAATCTAACTCATAGGTTCATAGGTTCATAGGTGTGTACTAGGCTAACAACCCTGGAGCCTATATAAGCCTAGCCCAAGAAGATTCCCTGGCATCATGCCACCCAAAGTTAGTTCCCAGTGCCCCTGATAAACAGAGGAAGGTTGGAACATTTAAACATGGTTCTTGCCCACAGTGTAGGTTTATTATTAACAGGATGCTATACTGCTGGAAGCAAGGGATAGGTATTTAACAGGTAGGGTTTGTAGCTCCTGTGATTCTAGTGGTTTAGTTTACCTAGCTATATGAAACAAGTGTACAGCACTCTATGTGGGCAAGACCGAGAGGAAGTTGAGAAAAAGAATCTATGAGCACTCCTATGAGAAACGCACCAAAAATTTGAAGAGTGTGTTATATAAACATACCCTTACATGCACTGACAATAATTTTTTATTTTTTGTTTTGGAAGAAAGAACCGCAGATATAAGAGGAGGATTTTGGATGACTAGAATATAGTACCACGAGATTTATTGGCAGATTTCTTTAGAAGCCAACAAGTGCCCTGGTCTCAATGATATTGTCTCTTTAGCCCCTGTTCTGAAGTTGATGGCTGCAAGGTTGTAGGAAATTTGAGTAAATATTTTTCAGGTCAATACAAAGAAAAGGAAAACAGAATTAAAACAGAATTCAATTTGGAATCGTGGCTTTTGATGTGTGCGTGTTTTTTTTTTTTTATCTTAATGGATATGAATTGATAACCCCTTAAGATCATTTATATATATCAAATGCAGTCTTTATTGATTTATCTAAAGCTTTCGATATGGACAATCACCAGCTCCTCATAAATATACTGAAATCCCTTTCTCTTGAACCTCTAGCAATTAACTGATTTAAATCTTACTTAGACAATAGACAACAGGCTGTACTATGGGACAATAAACTATCTAACCACCTTCCCATTTCCCTTGGTGTTCATCAGGGCTCCATATTAGACCCACTCCTATTTTCCATCTTTATCAATGACCTTCACTATTCAATTCCTCACACCACCTGCATTCAATATGCAGACAGCTCTACAATAATTTGTTCAGCCACTTCTCCAGCTGAACTACAGTCCCTTACCCAAAATACATTCAATACTGTAGAGCAATGTTTTTTAAACAGCTGCCTCCTCCTAAACGCCCAAAAAACTAAACTTTTACTGTTCACTCCAACCCAAAAGTCTACCCTCATAAATTTCTCACTCACATCTAATAATGGCACCCTCATATCTCCCAAACCAACCACCAAACTTCTAGGAATAACAATAGATAGCAACCTTAACTTCAATTCTCATATAAACAGCACAGTAAAAACAGTCAACAAAAAAATTAGGGTCCCTCTACAGAATCAAACCCTTTCTTACTCCAGTAGCCAGGACCGCTATAGCCAGAACTCACTTAATCTTCACTCAACTCTGTGCTTCACCTATCTGTAATAACCTTTCTAAGAACAACCTAAATAAACTGGCAATCTCCTATAATAATATTGCTAGATTTGCAACTGCCTCTCCTTTTAGAACACATCACTGTCTTAATCTAAAGCAACTTGGATGGCTAGAATTTCCAAACCAAGTTCAATTTCACCAGCTTGCTATATCCCATAAGACCCTATACCAACCCACCAACACTCCAATACTCACTAATATCATTACCCCTTACAAAAATCTTAAGAATTTATGATCCTCAAACAAAGTACTTATCAATACTTGCAAATCCAACAACTTGGCAGGAGACTCCCTGTTCTCTAATGCTGTTGGAAAGAACTGGAATCTTCTACCCACTGAATTCGTATCTCTGTCTTCATTAAATCTTTTTAAACAGAAGCTTAAACTATTCCTCCATATCCATTGGTTATGCCCCTGTACTAACCCTGACTAACTTTCTTCCTTTGCACTAATAAATACTCTTCACCTTTATAGACTTATCCTTAAAAAAACAAAGACTATGTCATGACAATTTAAATTATGTATATATGTATATAGTAACATATCTTGTATATTACCTATTACTATTTGAGGTATACTTATGATGAGTACTGTACTTTATATTACCAACAGCTGTTTAACTTTGGACTGTTGCAACTTTCTGCATTGTGCTTTGTATCTGTCCTGGAGCTTATCTCCCCGTATTTGGTATCTGTCTTGGAGCTTTTCTCCCCGGGCCTCTACTGAAAATGGACATGTATTCAGTTAGACTAGCCCGGTCAACAAATGTAAAATAAATAAATAAATAAATAAAATGAAGACATAGATTGGTAATGGATTATTTTGCCTCTAGATGGTGGTGTTGCATTAATCTTGTGCAGTTAATGACTAGTACATTTCCATTAATACATATTGTTTTAATCCAATTTTATTATATTATAATACTATACAGTTACACTAGTAAGACTTTTTATGTAAGAATGTGTTTTACATATGAAACTATTTTTAAGGATAGGAAAGTTTATTTCCTTATTTTAGAGTTATGTTTACACTTAGTTTTATTTTGGATCTGTTTTTAATAGTGTTTTTATAGGTAGGTTCATAGGTTCATAGGTAGATACTAGGCTATTGGCCCTAGGGCCTATATAAGCCTAGCCAAAAAGGAACCCTTGCTTTCGCCACTCAAGAAAATGATTTTCCTGGGGTGAATTTCTTATTTCCCATCCAATCATCAAGATTTTTCTTAAAGAGTGCTAATGAGGAGCTTTGTTTGGTATAGATAGGTAGTCTGTTCCAGAGTATGGGAAGTCTCTGGGACAGAACTCTATCCCTCCAGCATGTTCTGTTTATTGTGTTGACAAGGATTAGGTCTCTAGAGTGTGTAGCTCGGAGGGATTGGGGTTTCTTTAAGTGGAGCATGTCCAACAGCTCTGGGTTTGACATAGAGGAGCGGACTCAGTACAGAGCCCTAGGGAAGACAGTGGTGACAGACCTCTTTGTGGAGGTGGTCCTCGAATCCTAATTTTCTAGGTCCTGTGTGTGAGCCAATTGGCTATCCAATTAAGTCACATATGGGTTTATGCTTAATTCTGTGAGTTTGTTTATAACGCCAGAATGAAGTATTGTATCATATGGCTTTGCTAGCTCAAGGTAGGAAATATGCACCATTTTGCCCTCATCCATTGCATTGATTACCTTTTTAAAGAAGTCCACCAGGTTCAGTAGTTATGAGCTGCCTTTAATGAAACCAAACTGGGTTGGGTTTAGTGCCTGAAGGTTTCACATGTCATTGTTAATCATTTCCATGAAAAATCTTTTCATGGTTTTGCATACAAGACTAGTCAGACTAATGATTTGTAATTCCCAGGATCAGTTGATAGTCCACTGTTTTGCAGAGAGATGACCATTGCGGTCTTCTATTCATATGCAACAAAGGCTATGCAGAGGCTGTGGTTGAATAACAGCACCAGTGGCCCTGATAAGTCATAATTCATGCTATTTAGGAGGCATCCTGTGATATTATTGGGGCCCATAAAAGCTGTATTCTTGTTCTTAAAGACCACATGTAAGACCTGCTCCTTACTGATAGCTTGGAAAGATTATGTTAGCTGGTATTTTCTGGGAGGCAGCTGGGGATCAGTGGGGGTAAACACATGGCTAACTTTGTCAGCAAGAAGATTTGAAGTATCTCCCCGTTCCATAAAGTCTCCATTTACCAACTGTTATATGCTGTCTATAAAGTTTCAGACATAGCTAAAGAAGGCTCTGTGGTTGCCCTTGACTTTGGACATTATCTTTATCTCAAAATTTGCCTTGTTGGACTTAATTAGTCCTCCAAGTTGTCTATAAAGATTAATGAGATAATTTGTATCTTTCTGGTGTTACAATATTAGCTATAATGTTTTTCTTTTGTTGTACAATCTGTTTAATTTTGAATTCCACCAGGCTTGTTTGTTTTTTTTTAGTTAGTTTTAGGCTTAATTCTGGTAAACACAGCAGTGTCTACGCAGTCATCAACATGGTTGTGCAGAGCTTCTATGAATAATTACACACAGGCTGCTGTGTTATCTGGGTTTGGACAGACTTGATAGTTTGACAAGTTATCACTTAATAAAAGGTAGTTTGCCGTGGAGTAGTTTTTTACTGTTACAGGGTTTGCTGAGGTTACAGAATTGATTCTTATTTTGAAGGACACTGCTTTGTGGTCTGACCTTACCAGAGATAACACAAAATGGGGGTCCAGTGGGGAATGCATCATTCTCCAATATTCATGAATTCCAAGTCCAGTACATTTGTACCTCTAGTAAGTGTATGCACTAACTAGTCCAGGGTGTTTGTGTTTTCAAAGTCTAGGAATCCCTCTGCCTGTAAATTTGAGGTCACATAGGATTCCCAGTTTATAGCAGGATAATTAAAGTCCCATATGTTATGGTATTTGGCTGAATGGTGAGTGTCTCCAATAGGTCTAAATATAAGCTATGGGTTTCATGGGACATAGAGAGTGACTTATCGCTTGCTAGGATATAGTATAGGACTTTGTCTATGGTAATCCGGACATGGAGAAACTCCAGTGTGTCATCCTGTTTAACTGACCTAAGGGTATGCTTATTACTGATGTAGATCAAGACACCTCCACCTTTAGCCCCTGTCTGTGGAGTTGGGGGTCTAAATGTGTGGAAGGCACAGGTATTCTCTGTGGTTGTAAACCATTTTCATTATTCATAAATAACATCTTTGAAAAACTAAAACCTTATCAGTCTAAAAACTCATAGCTTACAGGAAAAAATGCAATGTTCTATAAAAGAATATAATGGTGGAAAGATTATTTGCAGTATCAAACAACAGAAAGGTGGTTATAAATGAAAGTAGGGCTCTCAGAGCTATTTCTTGTCTGAAGATATCACTTTATTTGTAAATACTACTTTACAAGTGGATGAATGCTGCTCGGATAATGTGTTAAAGCTTGTACAGCATGCACTTATTTCAATTGTACAGAGAAGGAGCATTCTTCATGATATGTCTGCTGATAGGGGTAGTGTCATCGGTGGGGGCTGGATCACAGCTGGGTGCGCACTCTAGAACACTGCATTGCCATACAAGTTTTATCTGTTTCCAAACACTTGACAGCTACATTTCAATTGCATCTAATGAAAGATAACATATCCACCCAAAAAATCTTAAACACAAGTACAGCAAACTGTGGGTGAAAAGCAAAATCAAGTCCATTAACAAAAAAAAAAAAACGTATGCCTTAATCTATCACCTTCTACACTACGGTTATGTTATTTATTATAAAACCAATCTAAGTATTGCCTAGGCATGTATACCACCTTCCAGCCAGTTACATTCCTAGCTTAAACCATTATAAATTCATAAAACAAAAAGTATATAAAAAATGCTGGGTATGTTGACCTATCAATAAATACAAAGCCTTCTGCATGAAAAGGAAGTATGTTACCTGTTGCGCTATGACCATTTGCTAACTAAAGCAGTTGTTCAATGAAAACAGACTTAGCATAAGCAGCAGTAAAATTCTCTTCCCTTGAACCTCACAATTCCTTGAAATATCCTGAAACTCGATTCCTTGAAAATGCACAGAAACTTATTTTGTCACTATTTTGGTAGTTGGTGTAGAGGATTCAGACTCTTGTTTCCTGTAAGCAAAATACAAGGCTTGAGCCTGAGGAATTCAATAACTTGCCATCCTTAACTAGGGCACTACACACACTGACACACACACACACACACACACACACACACACACACACACACACACACACACACACACACACACACACACGGATTGGGAAACAGAAAAGGAGTAAGCAACTGGTGCATGCATCAATGCATGCAGGCTAAGACTAAAGTAACATTATTCACAAAGCCCTGGATTTGGTTGGATATCAGCAGACAGTAAAATGATGCCAGAAATATAAATTACATTATCTAGGTAGAACTTTGGCATTCTGCTGAATAGATCTAATAAAATTTCAATTTTGAAATCATGTTTATAATATGGCATGTAATCCCTACATGGGAGCTTCAGGGGGCTTGGTCCTCCGCAAAAACACTTGCTTTTGGTTTAATCCACTCCAGGGTAATTCCTCCAGCATGTGCAGAACATGTCGATGTTACATGTCTCAATGTGACTATGTTGATATTGAGGTCATCGACATTGTGTTCATTGTGACATTGTGTTCATTCCACCAGTTGCCCTACATACATACATACATGTATATAAGAATATTGATGCATTCATGTCGAAAACATATAATGTTTTCACATGCTCTGAGGATTACCCTAGAGCAGGCTAAACCAAAAGCAAATGTTTATGAAGTGTACTTCCTGTGTAGGGGGCTGTGTCCACCATACCCCCTGCTAATTATGTGCACTAACTCTGAGATTGTACAATCCTCAGGGGAAAGGGAATATTCCCCTAGCTAGGCATTGTTGATCTCACACACTTGTTGACCATCTGTTTTAGTCGACTAAATAATGTCGGTTAAAGAAATGTCAACTTTGAGATCATTCGATCGTCTGTCATTCTTAACCCCATAAGTAAAATGAAACTCATTGCTGTAGTAAGATGCTTGAATGAAACATGAGAAACAATTAATCAAGACACAAAGGAAAGGAAGCAGAAGAAGCATTCCTAACTGTTCTTGAATTACAAAAAAAGATTTTAAGTATATCAATAGCAGAGGAGGAAATCTACTACTAGCAACACAAAAACTGATCTCGTAAACAATGGCACAAAGGTCATTAGTACATGGAAGAACTATTAGTAAAGTCAAGTCCTCTTGAAGTGTGGTACACAGTTCAGAAAGTGAATCACATGTGTTGTTTAACTGCATTATATGTCATTATACTCAGCACTACTGTGCCCTAAAACACAATTTCACAAGGTAAATATTTGTGATGACATTTCTTTCTCATGAAACATTGATGACCATTCTTTCTGTATATTGTATGAAAATGAGTGAAATTACCTAAATTCAAATGTAACAGTGATACCCCACTAAGAGTAAGGCCAAGTCTCGAAGGATGTTTACAACAATGGCAGCATAGTACATGTTCTCCTTTAGGGTAAAAAAAGGTATTTTGTATGTGTCTGTGTGTGTGTGTGTGTGTGTGTGTGTGTGTGTGTGTGTGTGCGTGCGTGTGCGTGCGTGTGTGTGTGTTTTCTTCAAATGGCAAATGCAAGCAAGAGCATAATTGCAGGAGATTTGAGTTTTGCAGGATTAAAATGGGAGTTTGGCAGACATGTGACACCATATTAAATGTACATTTAGTAGATTCTTAGCGAAGGGTTAGGCAGGTAATCAATAAGCCAAGTAGGTGAAAAAAATATATTGGATATCTCATGTACTCCATAACATATTTTATGAGACAAATGTCAAATCTTTCCTAATTGGCATGCAGTTGTTATTCTACTGTCAGTGTCAAAATACATATACAGAGCAAAACACTGAAAATAAATATATTTTAACGAAAACTAAAACTGATCACATTGACAATAGGGTATATATCAATATGATACAATAGAAGAACCTATTTGAAGGTAAAAAAAATGCATCTGAAATGTGGACTTTAGCCCCTTTGCACAATATGAAAAAAGAAAAGGAGGGTCTCTCATTTTGATAAGGAAACACGTCAACACAATGAATGCTATGGGATTCTACACCCATAGATCAATTAAAATTAGAAATAAATTATGGAAAGCATCAGGATTGTACAAAACAAGCTCACCAAGGCTAGAGTTAATAATCTAGATACAACAATAAGTAATCCCACCAAAAGGGACCATATGCAATATGAGTTTAATCTTATCAGAAATGTACAAGATAACGATAAACCCTTTGCAAACATCTTAGGTGAGGAAAGGAGGCTAGGTCACAAATAACCTCATTTAAATATGGTGGTATAATGCATGTCCAACTGAATTTACTGCTGTTTTGATTAACGTCTTTGCAGAGTTGTATGTTTGCAGTTCATCTAAGCATTAAGTGGATAACAATGCCTAAAATATAATACTACTACCTTGTCCAAGGATGAGATTCTTAGTTTCTTATAGAAATTAGATTTTCTAATATCAGCTCATAGTGATGACATAACAAAGAGAAACCTGCTGGCACTAAGTGATGAAGTTGTAAAAACAGCAAAAACTGATTTTTTTTTTTTTTTTTAAATATTTTTATTCATTTCCAAAAACAAGAAAACATGAATGCAGGTTATTTATGACAATGAAGTATTTACAAATTATTTAAAAAGGTAGGCTAAAACCTCTAAACAGATATCAAACATTAAAACCAAAATAAAGTATTTACAAGGGTGTCTATTGTTGACATATAATTGACTTTCTATACAATTGTTTCCTGATTATAATCTGCTGCAGTCATTATTCTCCAGTATTTCAGTTACTTTTTGCCATGCTATGTATAATGATGTAGTTCTTTCAGTTCTTCCTTTAATAGTGTTCATTTCCAATTGCGATACTGCTGACACCATATTCATGAATTGCTTAAAAGTTGGAGAAGCTTTGGATTTCCAGTTTGATGTAATGTTCTTCCTTGCAATAGCTAGGAGAGTCCATAAGATTACATATTTTGTTCTTGGCACACAGTCGGGTACAGGTACATTAAACAAAATAATAGATTTGGAAATCTGGAATTTATCATTGAATACCATTTGCAGAAAATAATTTATTTTATCCCAATATGGTTTAATCAAATGGCATTCGTAGAACATATGTTGCCAGTCTGCTTTTATTGATAAATCACATCTCCAGCAGCCAATATTTTTCTTAAACATAAGTTCCATTTTATGAGGGGTTACATAAGATCTCTGTATGAATTGCCATGTAAAAAGTCTCCAATGTAAAGAAAGTGGTGTCTGCTTTGGAGAGAGAAGAATTAGTTTTTTATCTCTGTCATTTGGCACATGTCCATTAACTGATCTATAATAATTCCATATTTTGTCATTATTATGCATTTTTATTTTTTTGTTTGTTTTATAAATAGATGATAGGTATCCCTTTCCAGTAATGGGTTGATTTGTTAGTAATATTATATGTTCTATAAGGTTAGGAACATTTTGTCTTATTGATGGGTGTATTGTTTCTTGTTTGCTTAATATATACTGTCTTAATTCTTGCACATGTAACCATGAACTATCTTCCATATTTAATTTCTGTTTAATCTGGTCTATTGTCAGAGGTTTTCCAGAGTTTGCCAGCATTAATAGGTTCATAGGTTCATATGTGTATAATAGGCTAATGACCACAAGGTCTTTTTAAGTCTAGCCATGCACTCCAAATCTCTGACAAGTTCTTGTACCCTTGATAAATGTAAGCAGGGGCTTAGGAAATGAAACATTTACAAGCATGGGCCTGGGAGATGAACTGTTTACAGGTTGCCTGTGTCAATTAGATGCATAGATGCCAAACCAGGGATGAAGTTCCTGTTTCCTATCCAATTGTCTAAGTTGCACATGAATTAGACTGGGGAGAAACTCTGCTTCACATGGATGGGGAGCCTGTTCCAGTCTCTGGGATACATACCTGTTTCTCCAGCAGGTCCTATTTATATCACAGACAAGGTTTAAGTCTTTAGAACAAATAATCCTCATACTGTTTATTTTGCAGATATGCAAGAGGTCCATCAGGGTGGAGTTAGGAAATGCCTTATATGCCAGGCATAGATCTCCTCTCAACAGCCTGTAGGAGACAGGACACAGGGATAGGGCCTTGAGGTGGTCTGTAGAGGTCATGTTAATTATGCACTGTATTCTTTTAGTGAGTAACCTCTGTTGATGTGCCAGTTGTTGGATGTGGCTGGTTAGGTACATACCAGAGGGAACACTGTAGTCAATGATTGGTCTGATAAATACCAAATACACTAAAACAATGACCTCCTTGGTCATAGATGCCATAAATGTGTTTATAAGTTGCACAACACAGAATGATTTCTGCACTACTGTAGACATGTTCATAGGTTCATAGGTTCATACTAGGCTATCTGCCCTAGTGCATTTATAAGCCTAGCCAGAGTGTGTGTGGCTTTCACCACCCCTTAGGATGAGAATACTATACCCATTAGTTTGCTGTGCCTCTGTCCAGCAGTGACACAGAGATGATTCCCGGGGTAAACCTACGATCTCCCATCCACTCGTCAAGATTTCTCTTGAACAGAGTCAGTGAGGGCTCTGCCTCACATGGACTGGGATTCTGTTCCATAGTGTAGGGAGTCTCTGGGTGATGAATCTGTCCCTCCAGCACGTCCTATTTATATCCATGTTGAGGTTTAAGTCTCTTGCTCTCGTGGCTCTGGTGGATTTGGATTTTTTGAGGTGGAGCATGTCCATTAATTCCGGGTTGGACATGGCCTTGTATGTCAGGCACAGATCACCTCTGAGCAGATGGTATGCGACTGAATAGAGCTGGAGTTTCTTCAGTCAGGAATCGTATGACATATGTTTGAGCCCCTTTATCCTTTTGGTGAGGAACTTTTGGGGTCTTTCCAACTGCTGCAGGTGTCAGGTAAGGTACATTCCGAATGGGGCATTGTACTCAATCATTGGTCTGATAAGTGAAGAGTACAGGGGTACAATGACCTCTCCTGATCTGGATGTGAATCCCTTCATGATCAGGTGGGCAATGTAGAAGGTCTTCCTAACCACTTTGGCAATGTGGGTCCCCAGGTCCCTGATAACTTCTTCCGTGTTTAATGGATTACCACCTATGTGGTAATTAGGGGTTACCTTGTTTTTCCCAAAGGGTATGACTATACATTTTTTGGCATTTAGCTTAAGGCCATGGCTCTGGCACCAGTTATCCATTTCTATGAGACCTCTCTGGAGGATGTCTGTGTCTGATGGAGTGTCAATTATGGTGCCCAGTTTGCAGTCATCTGCAAATTTTGCCAACCACAATCCCCCTATGTTTGCCTGCACTTCAGAAAAATAAATGCCAAAAAAGAGGGGGCCCAGGACTGAGCCCTGTGAGACACCGCTTGTGACCGGCTTAGAGTCTGACATGGCACCAGCAACTCTAACCCTGTGTGTTCTGTCCTTGAGCCAGTTTGCAACCCATCTTGTGACATATGGGTTTACATCTAAGCTGGTGAGCTTTTCTATGATGCCCGAGTGGGGTATTGTGTCGAACGCTTTTGCTAGGTCAAGGTAGGCTGTGTGAACTGCCTTACCCTCAGCAATGGCCTTAGTGACTATTTCGAAAAAGTCAACCAAGTTCAAGAGGCAGGATCTGCCCTTGACAAAGCCAAATTGGGTAGGATCCAGTGTCTGTAGGTCCCCAATGTCTTTATTTATTAGTTCCATTATGATCCTCTCCATAGCTTTGCAGACAAGGCTCATCAAGCTTATGGGGCGGTAATTTCCAGGGTCTGTAGAAGCACCGCCTTTGTGGAGTGGGACCACAGTTGCCGTACGCCATTCTTTGGGTACGTATCCTGTAGTAAGGCTAAGATTAAACAGCAGCCTTATGTGTGGGTTTAGTTCCTCATTGAGTTCATGTAGCACACAGCCGGGGACACCGTCCGGTCCCATTGATGCTGTGTTTTTTGCTTTAGAGAGAGCAGCTCTCACCTGGGCGTCTGAGATGTTTGGGAGGCTAGACTCTGGTGGGATAGATATTTCTCCTTTTGGGGGGGGGGGGGAGAAATTTGCACTGAACCTGTCTGCCAGTATGTTGGCAATGTCTGTGGGTTCAGTGATTTTTTATCATTTTGGACTAATTCTGAGCATATCTGGGAGTTTCCACCCAGGTTTCTAACATAGCTAAAGAAGGCCTTATGATTGTCTTTTTGTGTCATTAGTGATTTTTCTCTCAAAGTTGGCCTTGGATGATTTTATGAGTGATCGTAGTTTTTTGCTAGTATTGATCAGAGATGCCTTCCCTTTTAGGGATTTTGCTCTGTCATGTAGTAGCTTTCTCCTCTTGTTGTAGAGTTTGTTTATGGCTGGGGTCCAGCAGACCGGGCGCCTGCCTTTGGTGGAAAGGGTCTTGATTTTATTAGGGATTGCTTGATCCATACATTCCTGGAGGTGCTCGTAGAAGGCATTTGTAAGGGTTTCAGCAGCGTGGGTTGTGGTTTCCACTGGCTTGGGGGCCTTGAAGGATACCACTCCAGTCTTAAGAAGTGTGAAGTTTGCTTTTAAGAAGTTCTTCACTGTGGTCTTTTTTGCTGGGGGTGGGGGTGGGATGTGGATCTCCAGTGAGATTAATTTATGGTCTGATCTCACCAATGAGGGATATACTTCCGGTGTGGAGCATTTTGTCCCCATGTTTGTGATGATCAGGTCTAGTATATTTTCTCCTCTTGTGGGAATGGTGACTAGTTGTTCCATAGCATTTGAGTTTATGAACTCCAGGAACCTTTGGGCTAGGATGTTGGGGCTTGAGTAATGTTCCCAGTCTATGTTTGGGTAGTTGAAGTCACCCAATATGATGGTGTTTGGAGAGACATTCATACTCTCCAGTGTCTTCAGGAAGGCTGTGTGGGTTTCCTGAGTTTGAGAAGGTGGTCTGTAGCATGTTACAAACTGTAGGGCAGTTTTACCTATGGTTAATTGCACCTGGATGGTCTCCAATGCTTCGTGCGTTGCCACTAACCTGGAGGTGTGGGTATCCTTTATGAATATGGATACTCCCCCTCCTTTTGTGGTTCGGTCCGGATTTTGGGGCCGGAACGCATGATATGAGGTATAACCTGATAGTGCTGGGGTGCTCTCAGGAGCCTTGAACCAGGTTTCAGTCACAGCACAGACATCGATGTTCTCCATACTGAGGAGGGCTTCGAGGGTGTGCATCTTGAGGTTTAGACTTCTGGCATTGAGCAGTATTACCCTTAGTTTTTCTCTCTTATTCTAACATAAATGTGATGGCCAAAGGCTAGATTACTGTCTTTCTGTGTCCCCAAGTCCCTGACTACTGGGTTAATATCAGGTACCATCTGATTGGAAATCAACCATTACTAAAACTGTTTATAATGTTAAAGGCCTATGTGACAACTTAAAAATTACAAACTAATTAATCAATTGTCAAACAAACAATTATTGGTATTGAATAATTTACCATGTCAGCCTTAAAGCCTGATATTCATCAACATGCCTATATCAAGGACAGGTCAGTTGTTACGTATAATAACATCATCACCACCACCATACAAAAACATGGAAGCTGATGCTGTTTCTATAGTTTTTTGGTTTCATTTTAAACGAGTTGACCAGATGTTGATAAGCATGTTATTAAGAATAGGCCTTTCCAGAAGACAAGTTAGTTGGATTGCTGCATGGCTGAGTGAGAATTTGATACAACTACTTGTTAAACAGTGGAGATCATTTAGGTTACAGAAGGAGGGGACCCTTAATGATATATCTCTTTAGTATCTATATATCTGATATTTCAAATGAATCAGATGTCTTTTTCAGCTATATGCAGAAGCTTTAAGATTAAGTAAGCTCATGGAAAGCAACATAGACAAGGATGTACTTTAATTATGTTTAGTAAATATAGTCCTATGAGTCAACAATAATAGTATGAGGATTAGTGCTGGAAAAAATAAAATGTATAAGGTTTGGAAAGAGTAAATTTACTATGAATATTTAAGCAATCATCAATCCTGTCAGTCAACAATAATAATATGATGATTATTGTTGGAAAAAATAAATTATAACCTTTGAGCAGGATCATTTTAAACATGATTATTTACTCAAGCATCAGGTGATTGATGAGATGAAGCTCTCTAAAGATCATGTACAAGGAGTTTTTACCATTTTGTTTTGCTGTAATTACACTCTCATCATGTAAACTGAGCTCTCTTATTCTAACATAGATAGTTTTTACTTTAGGTATTGAAGTGAAGCTATGCTTGCTGCAGGCTGAGTAGGTGTCCAGTTAATTCCTGATCCCATGTCATGTGACTAGCCCTCTGAAGATTAAGTTATTAGTGTAAACAGATTGCTTGTAGTGAGTAGATGTTTTCTGTAGTCTGTAGCAGATTTTAATATATAAATGCAACACAATCAGTCGTTCACTCAGTCAGTCAGACACTAAATCAACAAAAACATGCATTTATATTCAAGTAAAAGCAAAATGTAAGATAATAAGGTCCCCTATAAAGTGTATAATGCTTTACACACAATGCAGTAACACATATGTAGCGCTAACATTTTTCTAACATTATGTTAATCATGTTTTTATCAGAAAACTAGGGCTATATAAATAATATTTACATTAAAACATTTTTTTCTGTATTACAAATTTAATGGTTTATCACTGGAATGAAATCTTTTGAAATATTCTATGACTATATAAAAATGAAGATGTGATAAAGATAACAACGAAAGTCCAATGATGCTGACAAAGGTGAAATGAAGATAATGAAGATGAAAATTATATGGACAGTGAATGTAATGCTGATGAAGATACAGTGACAGTGAGAATGAAGATGTGATGATGAAGATAGTGATAAAGATGCAGTTGATCTGCAGACAAAGATGCAATGAATATGATGATGAGGAAATGAAAATGCAATGCCATTGCAGATGAAGATGCAATAAGTATAAAGAGAGTATGAAGTAAATGAATATACAGTGAAGTGATAATGTGATTAAGATGACAATGAAGATGTGATGTAAATAATGCTGACTGAAATGAAGATGACAAAGATGATGTTGTCATTGGCAATGAAAATGATGATAAAGATGAATATCAGTATTAAGATGTGGTGACATTAAAAATAAAGAGATGCAATGAAGATGAAAATGACAACAATTCATTACAAATGCAAATTCAACTTCACCATTTTCATTTTCTTCTTCATCATCTTCATCATCAGTCACCATTGCATATTCATCTTCATTTTTAACACCTTCATTAGTAGCATCGTCTTCATTAATGCCATCACTTTCATCAGAATTATCAACATCATCTTAATCATAGTCATCCTCATCATCGTTAGTGCATCTTAACCATATTCCTTGTCAACTAAAATGATTCTTAATCAGCATCTTTGTCATCTTCATCACATTTTTATTGTCAGCTTCAGCTTTGTCATTTTTATCAATTTCACTACATCTTCATTGCCATCATCTTTGTTATCTTCTTTGCATCTTCACTGTCATTTTCATTGTCATCTTCAACATCTCTGAAAATCCATTGCAATTTCACCTGCAATGCCTTTGTATCTTTGAAGATGCAATAAATATGAAGACAGTATGGAGTATTGTAATTGCCTTCATTATTATTATTACTGTCATCTTCATCGTCTTCAACTTCATCTTTGTCAACATTGTCATTAATCAACCTGCATTGTCATATTTGTCACATCTTCATTGTCTTCACTGCATCTTCATTGTCATCTTCCTCATCATTAGTATCAGTTGTACAGACGGTTAAGGCTGCAAGCTGTAGCTCCTGTGGTACAAAGTTTGATTCCCTCAGTCTTCATTTGCCTGCTGTGTGACCTTGAGCAAGTCACTTCACCAAACATTGCTCCAGGGTCACCCCTGAAAATGGACTGAGTGTCCAGTGGATCTCTCTAGTTAACACGTGTTTATTCATCACGTTTTTATCATATTCTTCATATCTTAATCTACAATGTCTTTATATAGACATCATTACTGTCATCTTCATCACCATTGTCTTTATCATCGTGCCGTTATCAATTAATCTTCATAATCAATGTCACTGTCATCATCATGATCTTCATTTTCATCTTTGTCAGCATCGGCATTGCCATCATCAATGTCATCATCATCTAAATTGAATCCTTAGTTTCATACATTACAGGGAATTTTCCAACAGTTTTCACTGTAGCACTAATCCATTTAATGTAGAGCTACCATTGAGATAATTCACCAACCCCTAGTTTTCTTTTTAAAAGTGATTAACCTATGGTAGAAAACTGTTACATCTATGTCATGCAAGTAATAATACCAAGCAGGGTTGTGTGTTATTGTGAAAATAATACACATCCAAGGGTGTTCTGGAGTCTGATGCTAAAGATGGAGGGTGTCTACACCCTTGAAAGGGCATTATTTCTACAATAATACACACCCTGGAAGACACTATTGCACTAAGAAAATGAGCTATCAGTAAAATTGCTTTGAATTTTTTAATTTATTTGATGTAAAATAGATCTTCTGCCTAATGTTTCAAACTCTTGTTGGAGGACATATTTTACATCCAGAATATAAGTTATATAAGTATGTAATGGTTACACACAAACTAATGTGCACACACACATTCAGAAACTCCTACAGGCAGACAGACAGACTCATACACAAACATAGAAACACACAAACATACATACATACATACATACATAGATGCATACACACATATATACTTACATACATAGATGCATAACAATTAACATTCGATTTGTTGAGGGAAACACATCTTTATATGTCTCACTATAAACAAATAAAAGGAAAAAATACATAGAATGCAAGCATTTCAACTTTTTCCTCTCCCCCAAAAAATGTCCCTGGTTTTGCTGCTTAGTGCTGCACATTTCTTTTTCAAGAAAATAGCTAATGAATATATTTGTCAATAACGTTTAACATTAAGAGTATCAGACCTCTGTTTGCAAACAAATACATGCCGATGGACTGCCTGTTGCAAATAGCACAGTCTCTGTATGTGTCCCTCTCACACTCACCTTTGCTTAAGTTCTCACTCATGCAAGCACACACTCAAGCTCAAACATGTACACAGACATAAATGCACAGACACAGGCATACAGAGGCACAAGTTTTTTTTAAACTATCCATGCTTCATGGCAGCTTAGTATGCTTCCTCAGTGCTGGACTATTTTTTTTTTCAGCAGGCATTGCCTGTACATTAACATCCTGCTGGAGAACATTTGTTCTTCAATCAGGTTTGCCCGTTCTCTAATGTACTATATATCAAGCATTATATCCTTTACGAGGGATCTTACTCTCTTCAGTTTTGCCTTTGCTTGAATATAATTGCATTTATTGTCTGACTGAGGGACTGGTTGATTGTGCTGTATTATATGCGGACTACAGAAAACATCTACCAGCTGCAAACTGTCAAACAGTTTGTGTTAACAATGACATCATCAGAATGCTAGGTCACATGTTATAAACTCAGAAAGTAACTGGACAGCTGTTCAATCTACAGTAAGTACATAGGTTCATAGGTAGGGCCTATATAAGCCTAGCCAAAAAGGTACCCTTGTTTTCGCCACCCAAGAAAATTATTTTCCTGTGCCCCAGTCGAGCAGAGCCACAGAAGTGATCCCCGGGATGAATTACCTATTTCCCATCTGAACATCAAGATTTTTCTTGAACAGTGCTAATGAGGAGCTTTGTTTGACATAGGTAGTTTGTTCCAGAGTATGAGAAGTCTCTGGGACAGGAATCTATCCCTCCAGTATGTTCTGTTTATTGTGTTGACAAGGATTAGGTCCCTAGAGTGTATAGCTCAGAGGGATTGGGATTTCTTTAAGTGGAGCATGTCCAACAGCTCTGGGTTTGACATAGTTTTGTATGTTAGGTAGAGATTGCCTCTGAGTAGGCAATATGCGACACAGTAAAGTTGAAGTTTTTTGAGATGGTCTGCGTAGGGCATCTGTTTGAGGCCAGTAATTCTCTTTGTGAGGTATTTCTGCAGCCTTTCCAGTTGTAGATGTCTTGTGAGGTACATACTAAAAGGGGTGTTGTACTCTATAATGGGTCTAATGAGTGATGAGTAGA
Organism: Protopterus annectens; assembly: GCF_019279795.1. Lineage (NCBI taxonomy): Eukaryota > Metazoa > Chordata > Ceratodontiformes > Protopteridae > Protopterus > Protopterus annectens. The sequence continues at coordinate 172,798,259 of NC_056741.1, read as the reverse complement.
GGGGAACAATGACCTCTTTTTTCCTGGATGAGGCACCTTTTGTGATGAGGTGTGCCACGTAGAAGCATTTCCTGACTACTGTGGCAATGTGATTATCAAAGATGAGACTACTGTCCACCTGTGTCCCAAGGTTTCTTATCACACTTTCGGTGTTAAGTAGACTACCGCCTATGTGGTAGTTCAAGGTTACAGAATTTTTACCAAAGGGGATGACAATGCACTTTTTGGCATTGAGCTTGAGGCCATGGCTTTGGCACCAGGCATCTGTCTCAGTGAGGCCCTTTTGTAGGATGTCCACATCGTTAGGAGTTTTGATTATGGCTCCTAGTTTGCAGTCATCTGTGAACTTCATTAGCCAAAGACCTTCTGTGTTAGCCTGTACTTCAGAGAAGTAGATACCAAACATGAGAGAAGCCAGAACTGAACCCTGTGGTACTCCACTTGTCACTGGTTTGAAATCGGATTTTGGGTCTGCTTCTTTCACAGTGTGGGTTCTGTCAGTGAGCCAGTTGGCAACCCATCTTGTGAGGTAGGGATTTATACCTTGTTTAGTGAGTTTATGTATGATTCCAGAGTGGGAGATGGTGTCAAAAGCCTTGGCGAGATCTTGATAGGCTGTGTGAACCACCTTACCCTCGTCTTCGGCTTTGGTGACTGCTTCAAAGAAGTCTATCAGGTTTAGGAGACATGATCTGCCTTTTACAAACCCAAACTGGGTGGAATCCAGAGTTTGGAGATTACAAATATAATGTTATTATACTTACTATACCTAGTTCCTCTGAGGTAATTCCAGTAAATACTAAGCATTATAGAATCAAAAGGCCTACTTTATGTAGTGAAAGCATAATTACAAAAAAATAAAATAATAAGAAAACAAACTGCAAATGATCTTTAAGAACTTGTGGGTTTGGGTAAAAAAAATTCCCTTTTGAATAGCATATAGATCAAATTTCAAAAGATTACAATAGGTTAATAGGTTGTGTCAAAATATTAATTCAATGAGATTGAAGGTAATGAAAATTTATCTCAGCATACTTAGACCCAAAATATAATATGGTCAATGTCTTTGGTCTGCCTTAAAAAAAATCTCAGATCAGCAGATTACAAAGTGCCCAAAGAAAGTTCACTAAACTATTTCAAAACATGCAGAGTAAATCTTGTGAATATAGACTGAAGGATATTGATCTATTCATTACACATTTGCAAAGTTAGGTATGATCTCCTCTAGGTCTACAAGGCAATAAGGATTGAATTTTTATGGGAATATCTGGATTTAAGAAAGAGAAGCATCACAAATTAGATTAGACTATTAAAAATTTATAGAAAGTTCAATTAAATGATTCACTGGTTCTCTGAAAAGGTAGTAAACATCTGAAATTCCTTGCCATCCACTATTAAATCAAGTGAGAACAAATGTTATCCAGCAGGGTGTTAATGTACAATGTACAATGCTTACTGAACAATGAGTCCACCTGTTTACTGCAGCATATCAAGCTGCTGTGGAGCGTGGACTGAGAAAGCAGAATGGCTGCCATTATTTTACGCTCACTAAGCAGTGCTTTTGCTGTTTAGTGAGTGTAAAATGTGAAAAAGAGAAGGCAATTAAAAAAAATGAGTCTTTATGTCTGTGTGTGAGTGTATGCATGCATGTCAGTGAAAGTGAGAGCTAGCAAGCCATTATTTTACACTCACTAAGCAGTGCTTTTGCTGTTTAGCGAGTGTAAAATAAAAAAAGACAAAAATAAAGTGTGTGTGAGAGTGTGTGCATGTATGAGGTTAGAGAGAGAGAGAGATTCATCAAGTGAAACAAGAAAAGCATGTGTGTGTGTGTGTGTGTGTGTGTGTGTGTGTGTGTGTGTGTGTGTGTGTGTGTGTGTGTGTGTGTGTGTGTGTGTGTGTGTGTGTGTTTTTACATAATACAAATTGAAGTATACAATATAAGAATATAAACCCAGTGTGTTCATTTTTTAGTAATTCTGTTTGAATATTCTCATAAGTAGAAATATTGTTTAATCAATTCTGTTTATTCAACCACAGAAATAACGAAAGCAAGAGATATTGGATACAAAGACAGACAGTGTAAATTGAAACTATATTAAGTTAGTAAAAGCATTTGTAGTGTAATGTGGACAAACACATACAAGAACAGACAAAGTTATTGAGATAGTGTTCTTTTAGTACAAATTTAAATGTTTTTAAAGAGTCTAGTTGAGTAAGAGAGAGAAGGAGCGACTTTCAAAGTTTGGCAATGGCATGGGAATAGAGATATTGTCCAGCTCTTTTGTTGGGTTTAGTTATGCTTAAGAGTTGTATGTTCGAGGACCTAAGATGCCGAGTAGGGGGTTGTTTTTTATATATTTTTATGTAAAATGTTTCCAACACTACCATTAACATATACAACAGAAAGTTTTAAAGATTAGGTGGAGGAGCTATTTTACATCAAAAATATATTAAAAAAATAGGATTACTATTAAAACATCGAACATCAGAATGTAAACCATTCAAAAATCCGGTTTACATGTCCAATGTTTAGAATACGAAGTAGGTTGAAATACTGAAAATCAATACAGGCAAAGTCAAATATGACTTCTGAAGTCTGTTGCCCTCTTAACAGCAGTACATATGGACCAGAAACATACTGTACAGCGCCAACAGTAATGTGCACTCTCCCTGTGGGGGGCTGTGCCCCCCACACACCCTGCCACTTATATATATTACAACTCCGAGATTGCACTACAGTGCAGAAAAGGGTAAATCCCCCAGTCAATTGCAATGAGTTAACCATCATTATACAGTCAATCTTCTTGAGTCAACATTTCAGTGTTCGTCAGATTGTTTTTCTGCATTTCAAATCCCGCATATGTCATTGTCCACAAGGTGTGTTCGACATTGCAATTATAAACCAAAAAAATAATATTATACTTTAAAAGAAATAAGTAAGTAAAGCACAACAATTTTAAAGACAGCCCATTCTCTAAGTGTAACAATGCCCTCCATGATGTGTGTTATTGTGTAATTAATGTCCTTCCAGGGGTGTAGAAGCACTCTACCTGTGGTGTTGGGCCTCATAATACCCCTGGGTAGGGGTTAATTACACATTAACACAACCCTGTTGGGCATTATTGCTTACATGACTGTCTATTTGGACATTCAAGGGTTATTGTTCAGGACAAGATTGATGTGCTGAGACAATAAATAACACATTTTGTCTGCATACATGTGAAGTGTGTGCACCTCCTGAAATCTTTTTGCAGTGAAGCATTAACCTGGACTTATTATAATACTATGTGGTTCAGAAAGATAGGAACTCATTTACATGCCTTATTGCCTATTCATACATACATACATACATACATACATACATACATACATCATATCCACATTTATTTGTCATTCACGTCCTTACTATGTGCTGCAGATGTGCAACTGGCCCAAGAATACACATGCATGTACATTGATGGCAGTGGCACACAAACACTGAATCCCAGAAAGCTTGGTGGTTAACATTGGTCATATGCATACAATGGGTCCTGATGTATCAGACATTATTTGCACATAATGCATTCTAAGTAAATGAACCATGAGTATATTTAGGACAGATTTTTGATTATTGTATTGCACAATGCATAGCCGTGACACTCTTTAGCTGTCAACATGAATTTTCTATAGTATATACTGCTGTGCTGTGTGTTAGATTATCTCCTACAGGCATCCCGTGACTTCATGCAGGGATAGTGGTACTGACAGTAGCCATGATCTTTGGAGCAATAATGTCACGAGTTGATCCAGGGATGGAATGGAAACTCTATGTTACATTTATATAACACCACTAGACAAACTTGGGTTTGGTGCATTGTGAATACTAGCTGTTTGCCTGGGGTGTAATGGAGTCTTCCTGAATTGTGTAATGTTATTTAGATATCACACCACCATTTAATTATTTTTTAATATTGTTTTTTTTTTCAATAATCATTTTTTATTATTTTTCACAACCATATTACAAATTCACACATTATATACAATATATACAAAATGCTTCCATTGGTTAATTTCACATATATATCAACCTCATGTATTGATCAAAGGTACAGCACTCACAATCAAAAGGAAAATAATAAAAAAAATCCAACATTAATAAATCCAAGCCAACAATCTGTCTTTTCTGTACATTTTCTATCTAATCTAAGGTTGATTTAGACTATATTCTGGTTAAAGTGGATAGTAACCTCTTAAGCCAAAATAATATTAAAAATTTGCTCCCAGATTTTTATGTTGTTGATATTTTTCTTGTGATCACTAATTAACAGTTTATGCGCTAAGATGTGTTTTATTGCCAACAATCTGAAATTTTCCCACGATGTCTGGGCTGGGTTTAACCAATTTGTGGCTATATATAATTTCATTAATAGGCAAATATTCATAATTACAATCGTTTTTGATTTATTTAGATTCTCCGGGAATATGAAGAATCATAAACTCCCAAGAGAGTGTTGAATTTTGGTAACCCATTTTTTGTAACTGCAATTTTAATGAATTCCACAATTTATAAATGCACTTACAACTCCAGAACATGTGAAGCAAATCTGCTGTCTGATCAAAGCAATGTGGGCATATGGGTGAATTCTTCACATCAAATTTGTGCAAAGTGAGACGAATATAGTATGCATTGTTAAATATCATCAGCTAATACCAATTTCTGAAGGGATACAGACTTTAATGTTAATTTAAATGCCTCCAATATCTTATTGTCATCTGGCAATATCAATTTCTCTCTCTAGTAACTCGATAAAAGAATATAATTATTATACTTCATCTCTTTTATCAATTTATATGCTGCGGTTATATATTTTCTATCCTGCAACAAAATTATTAAATCTTCCCCTTTCATTTCAAAGTTGTTAAAATAGTTTATAACCAAGTCTTTTAGCTGTCTTACTATAATTAAATAGGAAATAGGGAGTTCTATTTCTTTTAAAATATCATGTACTGGTACTCCTAGAAAAGGATATAAATCGAGTACAGTTAACTCCATAATTAAAGGGAATTTCTTTAGATCAATCAATTGACCACCAATTGTTAAATTTGGGTTCCTATGAAACGGTTGGAAAACCATCATATATTTTAGTAAATTTAAGGAAGGGAAAAGAGTTTGAATTGCCATTACATAACTTTTGATGTGCTCCATTAGCTCATATTTACTCATTGTCCAATTATTTCTTCATTTATATGAGAGCACCCATTTGGGTGTCCATTTTCTATTATCACTATCGAAGTAAGACGTCTTTAAAATCCTATTGGCCTGAATCACTAAATAATTTTTTAATATTGTATTCATTTGAAGCTGAATATGGATTCCTTAAATGAGTATGCAATTAACGATTTGCTAATGCACAAATATCTTGCACAGTGTTATAAATGCTATGCATATTTAAAGGTTAACAGCTGATAACACTTGTGATCTGTGTTCCTCGTGTCAAAAGTTGGATGATTTGTTTACCATTGTTAGAAGTAAAGCTAGACTTAATGATGGTGATTGCACTTGTGCAATTGGCAGGGCTTGGAGAACTATTGTTTCATATATTAATGACTGGTCTGATTAATTAAATAATGTTAGGCATAGAACAAATAGAACAGATTTAGGAAATGATGCATCTGTTTTCTGCAAAGATCATTCAACCCCTATGAAACAAGATGATGCTGCTGACAACTCTGGAATTCTGGATGCAAGTATTCAGCAACCTGAGGATCCAGTTTGTTTAGACTGGAACAAAAAAGAAAGAAAGGAAGAAGTTCACAACAAACAAGGAAGAAAAAGAAACTGATTAATGACTGTAAAGGAATGAGAATACATAGTAAAAAGGACACTGCTTTGTTATGTAACACACAGGTTACAGGGAATAATGACATTTTTCTATCAGAAAACCATCAGTCTACAGAAAAAGGCTTCATCTTTCCAATGGAGAATGTAGAAAAAAAGAGGCAAGAGGCAGGTGAAAAGGAAGAAATCAAAATTGAACGTGGAAGGATTGAAGAACATTACCATAAGAAAAAATAAGAGAAAGACAGATGTTGACTACATGGCTCAAGCTGTGGACTTACAACCAGCTGGATGAGAATTTAATACACAATGAAAACAGTGGGATTGATAAGACTGATAGTGATGAAGATATATCCTTCATAACAACTGATAGAGCAGAAATGACTGTATTAGAAGCTGAAGATTGCTCAGAGCTGGCCAGCAAAGATATTCTTGTAATTGAAGATTCAGTTATTAGATGAACTGATACTAATATTTGCAGAGATGATAATGAACATTGAACACTGTTATGTTTGCCAGGAATGAAAATAGAAGAAGTGAGACAAGCCTTGGAATGCCTTAATGTAAGGAAGTATGGATTTGTTTTTATTCATGTAGATACAAATGATGCCACCCGCAAGGATTCTTTGACTGTTAGTAGGGAACTGACTTAGATAGTATGGCTTGTACTGGTGTTAGGACATATTTTTCACAAATCGCCTATAGAAAGGATAGTCAGGTCAGTGTTAATGAAAAGATTTTTTTAGGTAAATACCTACATTGAAAAAATGGAAATGTGTAGAGCATCCAAGCCTTGTTTTAGGCACACACATGTTCAGACAGGATGGTGTGTATTTGTCTAGATCAGGAAAGAGAATTTTTGAAGCAGATATTTTGCAATATTTGACAAACACTAGGAAGGATTTTTGCCATGTCAAAAATTTAACAGCCCACAGATAGCAACATGTGATGCATCTCTGATGGCTGTTAATGCTAGGAGCATTAATAATAAAGTTTTTTTAAGAAAATTTGCTACATTCCCACAAGATTGATATTGTTATTGTTTATGAAATATGGTTAATAAACAGTGACTGAAACTAGTTCTGCCAGAATATAAATGTTTTTACTGTAACAGACATTCTAACAAAAAATCAGGTGGCGGTCTTATGATAGGGATTAAAGATAGCTATGAGACCTGTGATTATTACATGTTCAGTGATAACACCAATACTACAGACTGTGTAACTGTGACAATAAAAACAACCCGGGAATATATAACAATTGTTGGAGTGTATAGACGAACAAAGTCAAGTGCAGAAATTCATACATTTCTTACATGAAACACAGGAGGGAAGAATAATATCAGCTGGGGACTTAAATTTACCAGAAACAGACTGGAATAATATTGATTCTACAATGTTAGTAAGGAAATTATTCACAGCGTATATTCAGGAACAACAAATGCTTCAGACTGTAAAAAACCTACTAGGGGTCGGAACATACTAGACATTGTTTGTCTTCCCAAAGAAATTACTGTAACTTCAAGTCAGGTTTTACCACCATTGACGTGCAATGATCATGGGGTTATAAAGGTTAATTTGTTGCTAGATAAGTCTGCTAAACTGAAATCTAAGCCAATGCACAGAAGGTTAATTACAGATTATATGGAAGTAAAACAGTCACTATGTAAAACTAACTGGAGTCAGGTGTTCAGTGGAAAAACTGCCGATGAAGTGTGGACATTTTTGAAAGAGAAATTATTTGACTGCAAAAAATCAAAAAAATGTTTAACATCAGGATCTAGGCATACAACATCAGACAGATATATTTCCATAAGAACAAGTTATCTAATTAAGGTGAGAGACAAAAAATGTAAGAAATGGAAGACAGGTCGAACTACAACTTTGAAAACTGAAATAAACAAGCTGGACAAACAGATTAAGCATAGTGTGAGACAAGCTCAAGAAAATTTTAAAGAAAATTTATATAAAGATAGTGAGCATAATACAAAACCTTTTTATGGACACATAAGATGTGGAAGGAGTAAAAACACACAAACTGATAAACTGTGTGCAGATTCTAAAATGTATTCTCAGACACAATAGATTTTAAATATATTTACAAAATCTTATGGAAAACAGTTTGGTTCCACAAATGGGATGGTAAGTTGTCTTAGTGATATCCAGGTAACCCCAGATACTGGAATCAAATTAGATTATATTGAAAAGGAACTGTGCAAACTGGATCCAAACAAAGCACGGGGGAGACGGAATTGGTAAAAATGACCCGAGAACACTTCAGCAAGAACTTACAGTACCATTATATTTATTATTCACTAGGCCATATAAATATGGGGAGATTCCTCAAGATTGGAGACATGCACTTATTAAACCTGTTTTTAAGGGAAAGGGGAGTAGGACAAACCCAGAGTCATACAGACATTTAAGTCTACTTTCATGTTGTGGAAAATTAATAGATTAGGTAATATTGGATACGTTATTGTCAGAACTGGATAGGTTGGGACTTGAAATCATATATCAGCGTGCATATGTTGAAAACAGATCTATTACCACCTGTAACATGATGTTCTATATTAATCTATAACAATATAATAAGCTATGAATGAAAAATTATGCTGTGGTGTAATTTATATAGAGTTAACTTCAGCATTTGACAGGGTCATACACAAAACACTGATCAACAAATTAGTACAACTAGGTACTGATGTACTCTTGATAAGATGGATAGTTGCATGGCTTACAAACAGGACATGGCAAATATCATACAACAACCGGACAGGCAAAATCCTTGGTTACAGTCAGGGTGTCCCACAGGGCTCTGCCCTTGGCTGTTACTTGTTTAGATTGTATCTTTCAGACCTAAATTTTTCATCTGATATGTTCTGCAGTCTATATGCAGACAACCTGAAATTGGATAAACTGATTACATGTGTTACAGATAAGGCATTTCTGCAAAATAACTTGACTAATTGACCATTTGGGCACAGGAGAATAATATGCTGATAAATACTTCAAAAACTAAGCATATGAGATTTGGTAGACATAAATTGAAAGGTAAATATTTAATACAGCACACAGCGATTAGAACTGTAGACTCATTTAAGGACCTGGGTATATGGGTGGATTCAGCTATGAGTTTTTCTAATCATATCAATCAATTGGTTAATGATAGTTATAGAACTTTAGGTTATATAAAAAGATTGATAAAGTCTAGGAAATCAGAATAATGAGGTCACTGTTTAGTTACATTAGAGCCAAACTTGAGTATGGAATAACAATATGGAAACCCTATAAGAAAACAAGCATGAATAAACTGGAACAAGTACAATGGAAACATACCAAGAGTATTCATGAATGTGGAAATTTAAATTATTATGAAAGACTAAAATATCTGAACTTGTACAGTGTCTCTTATAGATATCTAGGATGAGATCTTATTCAGGTATATAGGGCATTTAGTGACAACTACCTCTGGGAATGTTTGGGGTTAACAAAAAGTACTAGAGAATCATCAGACAACCTATGTAGAAGATTCTATAGGAATGAAAAGTGTACTAATTGGTTTTCTGACAGAGTAGATGATGCAAGGAACAGACTACCAAATTACATTAAAGCAAGTACTAGTTTAGATATTTTTAAGAACAGCCTGGATACTTATTATGGGAACAAGTGTTTTAGTATATTGGCAAGCTAGAAGGGCATTAATGCATGCGCTTAAAGTATTTGTATGTATGTATGTATTTAATAGCCATTTTAATTTTTCCAAGTCTAGTATGTTTCTAATACTGTGACAAGTGACAAGTGGAGTACCTCAGGGTTCAGTCCTAGGACCGCTCTTGTTTGGCATCTACTTCTCTGAAGTACAGGCCAACACTAAGGGACTCTGGCTAACAAAGTTCACAGATGACTGCAAACTGGGAGCCATTATTGAATCCCCAAATTATGTGGATACTCTACAAAAGGACCTTGCAGAAACATATAATTGGTGCCAGAGCCATGGGCTCAATCTCAATGCCAAGAAATGTATAGTTATCCCCTTTGGGAAAAAACATGTACCCATGAATTACCACATAGGTGGCAGTACACTAAACACTGAATCTGTGATAAGAGACTTAGGGACACAGGTGGGCAGTGGTCTCACCTTCGATAACCACATCGCCACAACAGTCAGGAAATCCTTCTATGTGGCACACCTCATCACTAAGGGCTTTTCATCCAGAAAAAAGGAGGTCATTGTCCCACTGTACTCATCCTTCATTAGACCCATTATAGAATACAACACTCCTTTTGGTATGTACCTCTCAAGACATCTGCAACAACTGGAAAGGCCGCAGAAATACCTCACTAAAAGAATCACAGACCTAAAGCAGATGCCCTATGCTGACCACCTTAAAAAACTCCAGCTATACTCTGCCGCATATCATCTACTCAGCGGCAATCTCTGCTTAACATACAAGGCCATGTCAAACACAGAGCTGTTGGACATGCTACACTTAAAGAAATCCCAATCCCTCAGAGCCACACGCTCCAGGGATCTAAACCTTTGTCATCACAATAAAGAAAAGATGTTGGAGGGATAAGTTCCTGACCCAGAGACTTCCCAGACTCTGGAATAGACTGCCCATACACGTCAAGCAGAGCACCTCTTTGTCCGTCTTCAAAAGGAACCTTGACGATTGGATGGGAGAAAGGAAATTCCCCCCAGGGATCATGTCAGTCACCCTGCTAGACAGGGGTCCAGGGAAGTAAATAGTGTGGGAAGAAATAGCCAGGGAATTGTTATGGCTAGGCTTGTATAGGCCCAAGGGCCGATAGCCTAGTACCAACCTATGAACCTATGAAGCTATGATGCAAATGGACTCCATTTCCTAAGCTAAAGTATGATTAAAGTTTGTAAAATTTGTATTGTTTCAATCTTTGATGTTATTCAAAAGTGGTCTTTGCAACAAGAGCAATGTGCCCAGAACTGGCTCCTTCTGCAAGTCATATGGATTTACACGTATTGGTAGCATATCTAAATAAGACTGTAAATTATTTTTATGAGACCCATTGCACCTACTGCTATTGGAACTGTCTGGGTATCCTTCTTCCACATTGCCCTCATTTCTGCCTGCAAATCCTGGTAGTTTATGACTTTGTGCCTCTCTGTACATAAGACACTGTAGACACTAGGTGTAGCAATTTCAATGAGCAATGATACTTTTGTCTTCTTTTCATGAACTAATATACCTGGTTTTCTTGTATGTATTTTTTGAACTGTTGGTAATGGGTCATCCCTGTGCAGTGTGTACCATGTCTCCAGACCCCTATACAGTATTTTGCTCTGTGCTGAAAACTCTAGGGTAACTATAAATACATATTGTCTTAAAATGAAATAATAAAATTTAACCATTTTAAGATGTGAGAAACCAGGTCATCCTGTTGAACTGTTTGGCATTTCAAGGAGGTGAATACCCTTAAGAACATTTAAAGCAGTTCATGCAGCAAGTATATATGACCAAAGAAGCATTGAAATGTTGTTTAATAGGATTAGCAAAAGAAGAATGTATTAACATCATAAATAATTATTAGGCATGTCATCTGAGAGACCATTCATGAGTCTGATCCAATTTCCCCAAAACACTGACTAGTTAAGTAATTTGCATAGGTGCACATAGGCAAATGGAATGTGAGGGGGATCAAACCTTCAGCTACAGGAAGCAACTCATTACCAATTCAAAGCCTTAATCCTGTGTAGGTTATTGTAGTGTTACTGTATATTCCTGGTAACATTCTGAATACAGAAAAAATGTATATACTGTAGGGGTGAAGTGCCTCCAAACCAAAGTAAAAAAATCCAGGAGAAAAGATCAGAAGCACACCACGACAATCAAAGCCAACCTAAATAACTGATATTTCCTTTATTATGAGTTGTAAAAAGTAAGCGCTTTCACGCCTCACAGGGTGCTTCTTCAGACTTTAATGAAAAAGCAAAAAGTAAAAATCATTATATCTCTATCCAACCCTTTCTTAAGCCAATAAAATCTATTGATGCTAATTGATTAATTCACACTATCAACCTACATTTTCCATGACTTAGAAAAAAATCTCATAGTAGATAATTATTAACAAATAAAATTATTAGTCTACTAAAAACATCCCTAAAATTCTATGGATAATAAAATACATAGTTATATGCATATTATACTTTTATACAAACAAACATGCATATGTAAGTGTAGAGTTCAATATAAAAATATATATACTATATAATATAATAATTATACAAAAATATGTATAGACACATTTTTAAATAAATAAAAATAAAAATATATATGAAAAAAAAAAAAATATATATATAATATGTATATAATATATAAGTATTTAAAGAGATGCTTATACTAAATGCAATATATGTACATATGTACATAATATATATCACATTTCTGACAAACATCTAAATAAACAACCAAAATAAACAACATTTCTGGAGACACAGCTAGCATAGAAATCAAACTCATAGCATACTTGTGTGTCAGGATGTATAAAAGAAATGTCAGAAATGTGATATGTATTATGTAGGTAAAACAAATAGAACACTAAGAGAAATAATCAGGGAACATCTATATGCCACAAGTAAAGAGAATGAGACCAACGCCCTAGCTAAACATGTGATTCAGAATGATACCACACATAAATTTAAGTTTATGGTCCTAGAACTTATACATACCACTACAAGGCTAGGAAACATCAGCAACTTTACTGAAAAGCAAGAGAATAAATGGATAATTAGATTACAAGCTGACACTAGACATGGTCTCAATGATAGAGTTTCTTTAAAACCCTTCTTAAAAGATAGACCATTGAGACATTAACATCATTGTTTTTTCCAAGTTGTATTCTATCCTTATACACATATATAAATACTGTATTTCTTACATATGTACATATATTGCATTTAGTATAAGCATCTCTTTAAATACTTATATATTATATATTATATTATATATATATATATATATATATATATATATATATATATATATATATATATTTCATATATATTTTTATTTTTATTTATTTAAAAATTTTTCTATATATATTTTTGTATAATTATTATATTATATAGTATATATATTTTTATATTGAACTCTACACATACATATGCATGTTTGTTTATATAAAAGTATAATATGCATATAAATATGTCTTTTATTATCCATAGAATTTTAGGGATGTTTTTAGTAGACTAATAATTTTATTTGTTAATAATTATCTACTATGAGATTTTTTCTAAGTCATGGAAAATGTAGGTTTAGAGTATGAATTAATCAATTAGCATCAATAGATTTTATTGGCTTAAGAAAGGGTTGGAAAGAGATATAATGATTTTGACTTTTTGTTTTTTCATTAAAGTCTGAAGAAGCGCCCTGTGAGGCGTGAAAGCGCTTACTTTTTACAACTCATAATAAAGGAAATATCAGCTATTTAGGTTGGCTTTGATTGTTGTGGTGTGCTTCTGATCTTCTTTCCAACATTCTGAATACAGTCAATGTTGCTAATTACAGTTTTGTAGAGTAAAATGATTCCACTTTCCTTAAATAATAATTTGAGCTGATTCATTGTGACCCTGTCGATGTTGTTATACACTCACACACAGATTTTGCCTAAATTGTATGGAAACAGCACATATTGTAAAGTTGTTATAGATAATTCACATATGGGTTCCACATTCACTCACTGAGTGTAATTCCCAGAGTGGAATTAGCCATCATCACCACCATCTTGCTATGAACAAATTGAAAAAGATAAGGTGCTGGATTGAGTATTTCGCAAAAAAATAGAAAAGTTAATAGACCTACAGATGAAGGAGTTACTGTAGCTATTACTGTAAATTGTATAACTGTAGAGAACGTGTACCAGGGTATGTTAACATGTCATGTTATGTTATGTTATGTTACATTATATTATATTATATTATAGGTTCATAGGTAGGTATTAGGCTATCGGCCCTGGGGCCTATATAAGCCTAGCCAAAAAGGTTCCCTGGCTTTATATTATATTATATTGTATTATATTATATTATATTATATTATATTATATTATATTATATTATATTATATTATATTATATTATATTATATTATGTTTAAACTGTGGAAATGCTTATTATAATACAGGATCATGGGTATGGCCATAGCAGAAAAGGATTATTGGAGAGCAACACACTTATCCATCTAACAAATAAAATACTGCATTTTATTACTTTTTTGCCAGTAGCTTCATTTATTCATGGAAATATGATGTCATGGCCTATGAAAAGCATAGTCAACAGGCATTTATAACATCATTAATTATTTCCTGGTAGTTATTTATTTTCAAATTGTCATTCCATCAACTTATTTTATGCAGGTATCAGGATATGTTCATTGGTTCATAGGAAGTTGCTAGGCTAATGGCCCTAGAGCCTTTACAAGCCTAGCCATGTAAAAACCTTTGTACCCAAATTGCCCATAGTTAGATGTCTGTTGTTTGTAGGGAGATTATATGACTAGCACTAGGTGCCCCTGTCCAACATAGAATGTATATGTCAACAACATTACTTGATTAGTATCAACTAACAAAACATAGATTAGACCTCCTTTGTCTGCTTTCATTTGTATGACTTTGAACAAATTATATCTCAAGCTACTAAAACAGATACAACTACAGGAAAGCAAACTATGTTAGACTGAATATTAATCAATTATGCATAGGTCAACTTCAAATACAATGTTTAAACTCCACTATTCATTAACTTGTTGGCTTAGCCATTCTAATTAGCCTCACATTAAATAACGCTCCTCAAATGATGTGATCCACTATTTCAGTTCAAATATTTATTAATACACTGGATTCTATAAGACCAATTAGCAAAAATGTTTCTAACTGATATAAAGAATCATTTGAGCTGATTGTGACTGTCAGGGTTGTTATACAGTCTTACAGATTTTGCCTTAAATCTCACAGAGACATCTTTTATTGTAAATCCAAAATCAAACTCAAACCTGCTTCCTGTTTTGCCCTTGTTTCAAAACACCTAATGAAACTCAATTACAAAGCATGGGAAATTTGATAAGACTATCCCGTAATTGACAATTTCCAAACACTCCAGGCAGCATCTAACCAAGCCAAAAAAAAAGGATTAGGAAGATAAACTTACTTAGTTTGCCAAGTTTCAAGCAACCCACAAACAAACCACCAAAACGTTTTGGTGACATATCATTAACTTTACTAAACCAGTTAAAAAGAAAAAAGAAACAAGCTTCTCTGCATCTTTGTTAGTTTAATTACAACATATTACAACATAACATGCCTGTTTAATATGCACTTTATGGATACACTGACTATCATAGCACAGCACTACACATTATCTGACAAAATAGATACCACTCCAGACAATGACTCATACAACTTCTACACAGCCTCAATTAAATTAAAAAAATACTAAAAAAGTAAAAGATTCATAACTAGCCCCTGATAACACACCATCTGACTACCTATGCATAGCTGCAAACACAAAAGCCTACTCAATCTCAGTATTCACTTAGGTCCATATACATTAAAATGATTTTGTCACTGCAAAATGTGTAATCTAGCTAAAACAATACCAAGCACATGGTCAACACTTATTCTGCAGAACATAAAATATATTTCCCATGTCTTTGCTACAACACTCCAAATAGAACCTTTCAGTACAGCTACAGAAAATTTGTGCTTTATTAAGAAACTGCCTACCTAATGCTTACCTTCTTTTTTCATCTTTATTCCTCTTCACATACAGTTTCTTATTCCCACAATTTGAATTCACTACTATATTCTCAACTTCCTCTCTACGTACATCTTAACTTTCTCTTCTATAATTACTGTGGAGCAATGTAAATCAGTCTTTGAACCACCTACATTTATTTATTTCATTTTTATTAATTTATTAATTTATTTCTATTTGTTGATAGCATAGTTCAGCTGGGCTATGCAAGCGTCATGCATACATTAAGAAATAAAATATATAGTACGATATTATAGAACATATATGAAAATTAAAGCACTAAAGTAGTGCCTATGTAAGAACAGGTACAATATGAAATAGAATAATGTAGGTAGTTCAAGGACAGATCTATGTTGTTCTGCCGATTGTAATTCTGTCCATTGTAGATAACATTTTTGACAATCCAACAAACTTTTAATCTTAAGATGCTTTTTTGTGTTTTGCTTTTGTGGTGCCATTCATAATCTATTTTTCTCCCCTTGTCTCCTTGCTTGCTCTACTGCTATACTGTTCTCCGTTCCTCCTCTTTGCCCCTCTGCCTATTTTCTTACTCCAGTAAAGACAAGATATCTCTGAACCTTGTTGTCTTCTATACTTGTCTGGTTATATCTCTTACCTGCATCCCTTCTGAGCTCTTACGCCTTGCTTTCCTTTGAACTCTCTCTAGTCCGCTGTCAGCTATACTCCCTATGCCTCAGTGACTCTGTTCTCTGCCCTACCTTCTGCTGTACTACTATCTCCTAACTAAAGTTGTTTTTTTCTGTGCTTACTTTACAGCCCTCTAAGCCCTTCTCTCTCCGGTGCCCCCCCCAACCTCATGGAGATTGTATTAGCTGGTTCAGCATTCACTGTCTGTTAAAGACAAATCACCTGGATGGACCCCAAAACCTACTAGTGCACAGCTGCCTATATCAGTGTGTAGGGGATTTTTTTTATCTTCACTTGATGTGTTCCTTGAACAGAATTGTTAGATCTAAACCTGTATATTAGCATTTTCCCGGGGCGTGCACACCATCTGGCCTTTCCCGCCTTACTTTTAAACCCGTTCCCTGCCATCTACTTGACCAAGTAACTGCTTTTCCTTGGAAAAACCACTAGGTGGCAGTATACAATCATATTATCCCAGTTATTCCCCCATATTTCTCCCAAACAGCTATTGCGCAGTGGTACAGCCAGTCCTTGGTTTTCTACATACTAATTAAGCCTCCTTTAAAGTTTTTGTAAAGGTTTAGGCTGCTACCAATCACCTAGCTGAACCTCTACTACTATCCCAGTAACTCAGGAGGAAAGTGACCTACTGTTTCACTGATTGGTTCTGGAGGCTGTGCCTTTCGCCTTCCTGGTTTTACCCACTCCATTCACCCTGCGGGATCACTCTGCTCCTATACCCTGCCCCCAATTCCCACCCGCCCCACTACTCCTACATTTATTCTCACCTGTAAACTCCTCCCCTTCTTTCTCAGTCAATCCAATCACACCACATTCCTCCCACCAATTTACTTCCTCCTCGCCATCCTACCCCATTGTATCCTGTTCTTACTGCTATACCTTTCATTCTCTCACTCTCTTATTCTTATTTCTTGTTTCCTCCCATTCTGTTACCTTACCCCAATCAACCATGTCCCCACATCTACCACAAATCATTCTCACCTCCTGTTTAACCATATTGTTCCTAATTCCTCTATTCCATGCTACCTCATATTCATCCTACAAACTCCCTTCCACCTTTCTACCTCCCACTCCACCACTCATTTCTAGCTCAACCCATCCAAATCCCACTTTCACTATATATCCCCCTCTCTATTTCAACCAAACACACTCCACTACTTTAAACTAAAACTTATCTTCAGTTCATTCAAGTGTCACTCACCCAAATCACTTTCTAACCTCCCACAATCAACTAAGCCCAAACTACAGCTACTATTCACCTCCGCTTACTGCCTTTCCCTAGCAGGAGATATTCATCCCAACCCCGGACCTAAAACTAATACCAACCCCACTCCCCCTATCACAACCAATACCACCAATCCTACTCCTCCTATCTCATCCAATATTACTAACCAAAAATTCCTAAACCTTCTTACTATAAATGCCCAGAGTCTAAAGAACAAAACAGCCCTCTCCCATGCTTGGCTATACCATAACCTGTCAGACACAGTAGCAGTCTCTGTGACTTGGCTAAAACCCCAGATTTCCAACTCTGAAATCCTACCACCAGGTTTTCAGGCTCTTAGATGTGACCACCCAAACAAAAAAGGTGGAGGAGTAGCCTTAATTTACTCAAACCTACACTCCATCTCTCCTTACCAAAGTTCCATTCCTCAATTCAATAATGCAGAATTAGTCATAGGAATATTCAAACTGAATAACTTTAAAAGCATTTGTCTTATGGCCCTTTATATCCCCCCTGGTGACAACACTACCACCCTAGAAGACATTCTTCTATTGGTTTCAACTAATATTAAGCTCAAGACTTACATATTAGGTGATGTAAACATCAACTGGAACAAAATCAATGGCACCAATCCATCTATATCTATTAATCTTTTTAATTTCACTCAACTAACTAATAGCATCACCAGACCCAATAAAAACAACCCCCAGGTTCCACTCTGGACTGGACCCTAGCCTCCCACCCAAATAAGATCTTACACTCAGACACCTTACCAGACACCATGAGTGACCACTACCCTGTCTTTATCCATCGAGCAACCCACTCAGAACCTTACTCTCACCAATACATCGTACTCACAACCTCTCTAACTTTAATCCTTAAAGTTTCTCTAACACCCTCAAACTAACAAACTGGGATAATCTAAGAACCCTTTCCCTAGATAACACTGTAGATTTTTTCAATACAACCTTCTTAGATATCCTAAATTCCCACGCCCCACCTAGAACTAAACAAATAAAATCCAACCCTGCCCCCTGGCTATCTAAGGATACTAAAACACTAATGCAACAAAGAGACAAGACCTGGAAACTATAAGCAACTCTGTAACCTAACCAAAAAACATATCATAACAGATAAAAAGTCTTTCTACACTAAACTCCAGCCCAATCACTCCAAAAACCCCAAACAGTTCTGGACCTCAATCAACTCTCTACTAAATCCCAGTACAAAAAGCAACCCTTGTCCTAACACCACCAAAACTGACACTGAATTGGCCACCCTATTCAACTCCTTCTTTACCAACTCAATAGCTGAACTCACCAAGACCTTACCCATTCTTCACATCTTCCCAACACCCAATCCTAACTCCCCCCACATTTCATCTAAAGCCCATCTCTACAAACTACATAAAAAAACTTCTCTCTAGACTTAAGCCATGCTCCCCAGCCCCATACAATACCCCTTCTCTCTATCTAAAGCTTGCTGTCGATGGCATTGCCATCCCCATCAGCATTCTCATCAATAGATCCATACAGGAGTCTTATGTCCCCAAACTGTGGCATCATGCTTTTATCCTTCCTCCATAAAAAGGGTAAAATAAATAATACTCTAACTAACTTCTGTCCAATCTCCCAATCTTAAAATTAAAAAAAAATTGATCCATGCATCTCCAGCTCATGCCTTGCCTTCTTACCTCCTCTCCCTCCACCACACAACATGGTTTTGGATTCGTCTAGTACAGTAACAGTACTCTCTCTCTTCTCTTAGTAAATAATCATGCATTCTGGATTCTCTGAGATATCTACTATATCTATCCTCTTTCCAAATTCAAAGCATTCATTCAACACTCTCTCTACTACTCTACTAAATCAATCTTCTAATCTCAAGAACACCCTATTATGGTTCAACAGCTACCTATCTAATAGATCCCAGCTGTAAAATGGCAGAGTGTGGAGGCAACCCCAACCCCCCCCCCAACCCCACTTCAGTTCCCAGGGACCACCTCATAGGCCCCAACGCAGTGTATTTATTAATGATATTAATGCCACTCCTGCTGCTTAAAATAGTGCGATATGCAGAAGACTCATACATTAGTTTGCTCTGCCTAATCTCCTCTGCTCCCCCAAGTCCTAAAACTCTTTCTCAGAAAACACTAACTGAAAAATCAAAATCAAAAAAATCAAATCCTAAATGCTAATAAATCCAAAAAAATCAAAATTCTTCTTCAAAACCCCTCAAAACCCTCCACCTTGACAAAAGTATCTTCCATCATATCTCACTAACTTGTCACTATAGAAATTCCCTTCTTCTAATAAAAGTTACCATAGATAGACACCATTCAAAAATTTGACACACATTAAACTATACATTAAAAAATAAAAAAACTTTACATGCTATACTTATATAGACACTCTCAGTTCCACTCTTCTTCCAGACAAACTCTCTTACACTTACTCTTACTTACTACTCCTCTACTTACCAATTTCCTCCTACTTCTCTTCTAAACTAAATCTAAACTAGAAAAATTAAAAATAAAAAAAAAAAATAATTACTCCACCGCCACTGCAAGTCCAAGTATCTGCCCTCCACTCTCTATTTCTTCCTAGCTCTATGCATTTCCTCCAGCTCATTTCCTCATTAGAACTAATTTCAAACCAACTTTATTTCCTGCCAACTCAAAGCCCTAGCAAATCTGCTCTAGCAAACATATTACTGTGCTCTCCCCCCCTGAGCCCTGAGATCTGCACACCAGATTCGCCTCTCTGCTTGAAAGATCCTATCTTCTCCTATTTTCTTCCTTAACCAAACCCTTGCTTACCCTTCTTTCCCTCCTTCTTTCTTCTGAAAAACTATGAATACTTTAAAACTACAGCTTCATTCCTACCTTGCCCACTTATAGCAAAGCCTGATAACCTCCTGCTATTCTCCTGCTTTAAATGCATGCTTCCTCATACTTAAGCTCCTACACCTCTAACCCACTAAAAATCTTCTAATTTTCTACATTTCCTCTAATCCTCACCTCTAAATGTTTTTGTATATAGTACTTTAATATTATATATTTATATATAATGTATATATTATAATATAGTCATATATATACTGACTTACATGTAACTTACTTTACACCTTACTATCCTCCACTGCACTAACACTAATCTTTACTTACCAACTATTCTCTCTTCCATGTGAACTCCACTTTCCCTGGCTCTCACCCCTCTAACTAAACTCTACTTAACTCTTACTATTCCTTCACTCTTAATAACTTTACAACTTTATCTCTCTTATTTCTGCTAAACTTAAATATACTACACTTTTTCAAATTATTTCTGAGTAAACACTATTCTCTTGCCTCTACCAACTTAATTATTGTATAAATAGTTTTCTAAACAACTCTGTAAATATGTTTAAAAATTGTCTTCCCATTTTGCATTTGTACTTTTTCATATTACTTTGTAAAATTTCATTTTTGTTTATTTGTATGTAATATGGATGGTATAATTTCATTTTATTTACTTGTATGTATCATGGAGCTTTTTTTCGCAGGCCTCCACTGAAAATGGGCTCTTTGAGCCCAGTGGACCTCCCCGGTAATCAAACTGGAAGTAAATAAATAAATAAATAATACATAAATAATCCATGTATATAATCCAAGCAGTATGTTGCTTCACAGATTGTAATTCTGCCCATTGCAGATAAAATGTTTTGACTAATCAACATGTTTTAATCCATGTATATAATCCAAGCTGTATGTTTGAGACTTTTAGTTTATTTTGGGTCTTTTCATGAGAAAGCAAGTCTGTCAAAGACTTTCTCATAATCAGTGAATCCTCATTGCTTTGATTATAATATAAAAAGTGCTTGGCTGTACCACCTAAATGATGATACATTAAGATTCTTGTGATTATATGACCTGTGCATTGGATATGGTTGCTACTGTTCATGAATACCTCGGCACACCACACTGTCTGTACTAGTACTGCAATACTGCTGTGTATTGCATGTTCTCTTGAAGTAATCAGAGTACTTTTTTCATTTAGATTTTGGTGTAGTGGTGAACCAAATGACTATAAGGATCACAGATTTAAAGGTGAAGACTGTGGCGCCCTGTGGAATGAGGATGACTGCCAGATGGAATGGAACGATGTAGACTGTCAGGTGTCATTAACATTTATTTGTGAGAAGGAAATAAAATGTAACACTGTACAAAATTGATAAAGTTCTGTTTTGTGGGAATGACCTGAAATGAATAAAAAGTAATAACATGATGCACAGACAATCTATCGTTTATTATGAGATATGCATTCATGGTATACAAAGAGCTTTCTTCCAAATATTTAAAATTAAAATTACACTTTATCATTGTCTTTTATTTCATGTTTCATATATATTCATTCATCAGGCCAATCATTGACTATAATGACACATTTGGCAAGATGCACGCAACAATTGGAATGCCCACAGAGATACCTTACTAACAGGGTGTAAGGCCTAAACAACATGTCCTAAATGGACCTACTCAAAGCCCTGTTGTTATAGTCAAAATCTTACAGACTGCTTAGAGGTGACCTGTGTCTGCATGCAGGGCATCCTCTAACCCATTACTGATGGATTTACTTCACATCAGCAAGTCAAATGGCATCAGAAATACTCAGTCTAAGGATCTAAACCTCTTCTGCACCATCAACAGAACAGTTTGGAGGGACAGGTGTATTTTTCAAAGGATACTGCAGCTGTGCAGCAGACTACCCATCCATATAAAATAAAGATATCCCTGTCCATTTTCAAGTGCAAGTTAGATCTATGGATGGGTAACAGAAAATTCACCCCAGGTCTACAATCTGTACTATTAATGGACAGATGTAGCTCCTAAGTGCTTTATCCACTGCATGGGTCCCCTCAAATTATCTATGGTATGATCTCTGTTATTAATATATAATTATCAGCTATGGGATGGGCTAATCAATAACCAAATACGATGTATTATTTTGAGCACAAAAAGAGAAACTGGCTATGTTTAAAATGGCCCAAAAGGGAAGCTACTCTAGCACTTACCTATGAACCCATATGTGTTTTTTGTGGATATCCTTATGAAAATATTTTTTTAAGACAGTAAAAGTCAATGAAATATGAACTGCACCTTTATCTGTATCTAGAATATTTTTTTGCTGGTATTGTATGTTTCTTTCTATGTAACATAGGCACTATCTACCAATAAACTTTTGCATTTTACTTTTGTATGTTCACCTGTTTGTCTTTGCCAGTTTTGCTTGGATCCTGGCTGAAAATGGTCACTGCACCAGCTTATCAACATGGTTAACACTTGGAAATAAATATATATATATTTATATGAAAAAAGATGATTTTGACATTTTAAGAACATGCTGAGAAAGCTACAAAATTGTGATGCCAAAAAGATTTTACTCTATTATGTTTAATTTGCTGTGACATTGGCCTGAATATATTTCTTTTCAGAATTAAATGTTAATAGGATCATAAAAATCCAATTAAAATAACTTCAATAGTAATTACAGATTCAAGTACAATTACTCTACCCACTTCTATGTTTTTTATCCATTTCTGCTTAAGTCCTCACCACTCTTCCTCTTCATGTGTCAATCAGACATGCCTATCTTTCTTTTTTAATTATTTTTTTCTATTTTAAGCTTGTGTACAATGCAGATACTGTGTGTTCTCTACCATTAATACTCTGAACTAACTGGCAGATAAGGAGTGAAGTGCTAATGAGGGATTTGAACCCAGGACCTGTATTTCACTTCCAAAAGCAAGGATACTGTCTCTATGCCAATAATCCAGATGCTCATACTAAAATTCTACTTTTTAGGGACTAATATGGAGATGTCTTAGACAATATGAGAAGTGGAGAAGTGACTAGATCAAGAAACTGCATACAGAGAACTTAAACAAACATTACCAAATGAATGGGCTTTTTATTTGGCAGATTACTGTTAATCTAGTACTTGTACAGTGACAATAAGATTACAGAATCATGGCTACTTAGTATCATGCTGAGAATTAATGACTTGTAACTTACTATTTTACTAAAAAACACTGCAAAGGGCAAGGCTTCCTGTGACTCTAGGGGTCTATGGGATAGTAACCCACCTGTTATATCAGCATAAGTTATTTTGCATATACTTCACAGTGATAAAACTGTTTAACGTGGGGTAGTAGAAATAAATCTTTGATAGTCAGAGGAAAACTGGGAGAGATGTTTTATACTAGAGAATAAAATATTTGCTGTCTAAGACACAAATCAAAAACATAGCTACAGGGGCTTTGGGGTAACAGGAAAAGAATGTACTTATCCACTAAAAAAATCAAACAGTTAGATGAAGCATTGCAGTATTTTGGTTCCGACTTGAAAAGTAATAGATATGAAACCTGGAAATGGTTCTAGCATTACATAAGATACCATAAAATTGTACATTTGGGATTTAGAAAAAAATTAAAACTGTTTGTAGATACAACTAGTACGTCTGGGATGCTGAGTAACAACTTAAGACACTTAGGCCTAGATTCGGAGAGAATCTTACCTCCCATACAACAAAGAAGTTGTAGTCAAGTTGTTACCATAAATACATTATTTTCCAAATACCTGTTACATGTCTGCTGAAAAGCAAGACTGATATAGAGCACAATTATTAACAAAGTTTAGTTTCATTTCTGCTGCATTTAAAACTGATTGCTGTATAGGTTAGATGGATGCAGTTTGTTGATATTTAAGATATTTGACGTAAAAAGAAACAAAACACTGAGTTTGACAAATTCACAAAATGTGAAAATTAAGGTAAATGAGGCATTGACTATGTGACAAAGGGAAAATAATTGTAGATAATTGTGGGTACTCAGTAAACACTAACAAACAGAGCTCCGCTCTCAAAAGGTGCCAAACACTTTAATAAACTTTGGATAAGCGCTTTTGTCTTGTGTACAAGACTTCATCAGATATGTGACAAAGGGAGATACTGCCAGCACAGCTATCTGGAATTTTGTAAATAATTATATGTCATTGGTGAATATCAAAATGATTTGTGTAAGATGCTTGTGGTACAAATGTATTAGAACTGTGTCATGTGTATATCAAACTGGTTTGCACAGATGTGTGTTTAAAAAGGTATTTTATAAAGTACTTGTGCTTAAAATATAACCACAGTGTGCCCTACTGGAAAAGAACAGAAATCTATGTGCACTATTGTAACTGTTTAAATGTAAATATTTTGACAGAGGAAACTAGAATACAGGAGGTTAACGTCATAAAAATAGCAGAAATTAAATCACTTTATGACTTTGCCATAAAAGATGGTTTCAATGCAGCAAGAAGATGCAGTATCTAAAACTAGGGAACTTTCTGTATTGTCTTTAGGGAGAACTAATTACTAGTTTTGAAATGTGAAAGAATGTAATTGTTTTATGACTTCCAGCATCTGCAAAGATCTGAGGTCTATACATTTTCAAAGGCAGATGCTAAATGCTACCAGCTGTCATCAATGGTTGTTTTGAGCCTGGGACTAGAGGTCAGATGACAAAAAGTGATGTCATCCTGCAAGCATCCCAGCAGTAATATTTGAGATATTCATTTGAGAAGTCTCTTAGTGAGACAGGGCATTCTATATTCTGACTTGGACCTGACAACAACTAGAAGATCCATTCACCACACATTTGCCTTGCTCTAATAAGTAAGTTTATTTATTTATTTATTTATATTTGTTTACCAGGAAATTCTGACTGGACACAGGTCCCTTTTCAGTGGAGACCCGGGGAGAAAAACTCCACATGCATACGTAGTGTTACATTATAGAACTTGACAAACAGATACTAACAGAGCAGAATATACATAATAATAATGAAATACAATTACGACAGTAGAAACATATAATACAATAAAAAACATATACTGGAACAGGTAAAGATTACGTTACATTTTGATGGAATAAGCGTAAATGCAACAAACTGTAATAATGCAATAGAGGGAGTAGTACTAGATCAACAAGCTCAATAGCATATAGTTAAGTGAGTTTAATGATATTTGTTAATATAAATTACTAGGGAATAGTAATTCTCTAAGATACAGCCAGGAATATAGTGAATCTTAGTTTAGATGTTTTTCTTTATTTATTTGAGACTGTCCTGCAATGTTGTTTCAAATATTTCATGTGGTTCTGAATGTTGAATTGTGGAACAATCAACGATACTTAGTTTTCGTAGACTCCTATTCAAATTGGTTTGAAACTGATCTCCTACAAAACTTATCCTCAACTACTATTACTAAGTTGAAACATCATTTCTCAGTTTATGGTAGTCCACACAAACCTTTTTCTGACAATAGTACTCATTTAACTAGCCAGTCATTTCAGAAATTTGCAAAAGAATGGGATTTTGTACATGTCACTAGTAGTCCTGAATATCCTCAGTCCAATGGTCTAGCTGAACAAACAGTACACAGTGCAAAGCAGTTATTTGAAAGGTCAAAAAGTGTGACAATACTGATATATTCTTGAATTTACTTCACCTCAAAAACATACCCTGTGATGATATTCTTGGCTCACCTGCACAAAGACTACTTTCCAGGCAAACTAGAACTATGCTACCTATTTCCTCAAGTTTTTTGTCACTGTGAATATATATGTACTATTGTCTTGTTCTTTTATTATTTATTATTGATATATATTTAAACCTTTCATTGTGACTGATCTGTCTAGAGATATTTAAGTTTTGAGAGTACTTGCATATTTATTTGGTGACATTATGTGGGGCAATCCTAATAGGTTTGCTTTTGGTCAAACTATCATTTGTATTAATATTAATATTCTACAGTAAGATTGGTCACTGGAGATCAGAGTGTAAAGTGTGTGTGCTTGTATCTTTAAGAAGCATGCGAGGCTGTACATGCAAGTATATAACCCGCACATGTGCACAACCTTAGTGCCATTTTGAAAGAGCAGCTAAGGAGTGAGCATGCATGATCATAGTCATTAACTGTATATAAGTTACTTAAGTTAGAGTCTATAGTCAACAATAATAATGTGTTTGTATATAATAAAGCTGCTCAAACAGAGCCCATGAAGATTCATTTTTTGTGTCCTAACACAAAAGTGACATGGTGTCAGAACCGGGATGGAAGAGAGAAGAATATTTCGAGCCATGAGATGCAAAGATGACAGTGAAGGTAAAACCAAGAGAAAAGGGCATAACATAACCAGAAAGAATCAAAGTTACTGAGAAATAAAACAAATCATTTACTTGATGTGAAAGAGAATAACGGGGCATTACAAGGGCACACACCACATTATCAGGCAAGCGGAAAGTACAAAAAGTTTGTTAACTAAAGAAAATTTTTAAGATAAAAGTATTTGATAAAATGATTAACAATAAAGCAAAATAAGTATGTTTAAAGAAAAATAAGTGTGTTTGAGGCAAGAAACATATGTTGGGTATAAAAAGGTCTTAAATGAGTAAAATGATTATAGTAAGAAAAGAGCACATTAAGCAAAATAAAGCAAGGCGACTGCATATGTTTGGGTAAAGTGCTGCATTTGGGCATAACTATGACTTTGTATTCTATCAAGGGCATAACTAAAGCTATTCAAAGTACCTCAGAGTGTGTAAAGGGGCTTACAGTGTTTGCTTATTACTGTGCATGTATTTCGAAGAGTTAATTGTGCGCAAAGTACAACTATTTCATGCAATCCAGACAAAGTATAGCTATTTCAAAAAAGTTCTTGTGCTGGGTATGTTTATTCGAAAAGTGTTGCCATTACAGAGTGCTTCTTATACTGTAAAGAATTGCCTAGCAAGGTACCACCATTTGGGAAACATTTCAGTGTGCTGTATGCAGTTACTTCTAAAGTTATTGAGTTTTGACCAACAGATGTTTGATTTATTCGCATTATGCAGTTGCCTGACATGTTTCTTACACTGATGAGATGTTTTCTTTCAAAAGATGACATTACAAGAGTATTATAGTGCTCATGAGTTAGTCTCATTGTAAAGTTCTTGAATATTTCTTAAAGTGACGACTTTAACAAGTGATGGTAAATGACTTTTGTATTTCTGTCTTTACCGATAAAATTCCAAAAGCATCGAAAAGCCCAGGAAGTTATTTTGCAAAGTTCAGTAAAGTATTGAAAAGCCTGAGAAGTTTTTTTGCAAGGTCCAGTTATTCAAAAGTACTGTAAGTGTGCTTGTTCACATAATTCTAAGTCCAATGAGAATGTAAGTTCAGAGCACAAAGGCATTGGACAAGGTCTGTTTATGCCAGAAACTTCTGTATATGTGTGTATATTCATGCTTATTTGCAAAAAAAAACCTTCGTTGGTATGTGCTAATATGGCAGATGGATTTCAAAAAACCCTACTACTTGTGTTTGATCAAAATACTGCAAAGAACTGGAGAATATTTGAGTAAGAGTATATTTTTCATGCAAGCAGCTTATGCAGATAGAGATGCACACACCAGGGCATTCATTTTGTTAAACCTAGCAGGGTCAGAGGCCATAGAAAGAGAGCATTCATTTGTGTATGCACCAGCAGTGTATGTTTGGTGATCTAAAACATGAGCTGATAAAGGGCAGGCTTGTACGTGGTATTAATAGTGCTGCTGTGAGAAAGATTTTACTTTGTGACAGTGATTTAATGTTGAGCAAAGCCATAGAGATTTGTCAAATCTATGAGGTGACAGAAAAGCATACAAGTATGCTTGCGAGTGACAAAAGCATGGATTCAGTTGGCTCCAGAGTACATGAAGACAGTATGCAATATGTGACAAACTAGAACTGGCCTAAGCATGTGGAAGCAACAGGATTTCCAAAGAAGACACGATATTTTCTAGAAAGTTCCAGGAAAAGTGCATGCTCCAATGCCAGTTCAATGCAACACAAATGTGAATCAGCAAAACCGAAATCTAGCTTTATTGTTAACTGCCGCAACTGTGGTGTGAATCATGAGTCTAAAAGAGGAAAGTGCTTAGTATTTGGTCAGCAATGTCACAAGTGCAAAAAATGGAGCCATTTCCAAAATTTTTGTAAATCAAGTAAGCCTCACGCAGTTGTAAAGAAACGTCGCACAAAAAAGAAAGTTGACCAGGTAGAGCAGAAACAGTCAGCTTTCTATGTAGATGGTGTATCAATCCTTGGTGAAAGAGCTGATGCAGTAAAGTTATTAACGAGAAGTGAAGTGTTTTGTACAGTCTGGATTAATGGAAAGTACACAGAGCTCAAAATAGACAAGGGATCAAAGTGTAATATTATGTCAGTGGACACATTTGCAAAATTGAGAACTAACAAACAACTCAATGTAACCATTAGTGCAAGACTTGTTGCTTATGGAGGTGAAGAAATTCAAGCAGAAGGTTCAGTGATACCTTCATGTTATTTGGCTGAGAACTGTTGAAACTTGTTATTCTACATAGTCTGAAGACCAGTACAATCTTTACTGGGTCTCAAAGATAGTTTAAGGAGGAATCTGTTTTCTTTTGCTAAAGAAGTTCATCATGTGAGAGCAGTTCCAAGTTCCAATATCTTCAAAGCCATTTTCTCAGAGTATGCTGATGTTTTCGATGAGAAATTGGGCAAGCTTCCAGCTGTGTATTCCATAAAGTTAGACCCAGAGATCATTACCATAGTCAGACCGGCAAGAAGAGTTCTGATAACTACACAAGATAAAGTAAAAGCACAGCTGGATAAAATGGTGCAGCAAAGTGTGATTTGTCCAGTCACAGAACCAACTGAATGGGTATCATCCATGGTACCCACTCAAAAAAAAGGCTCAGATGAAATCAGAATATGCATTGACCCAAGAGATTTGAACAAAGCATTAAAAAGACCCTATTATCCAATGTGCACAGTTGAAGAAGTTGCAGCTCTAATACAGAATGCCACTGTATTTTCTGTTTTGGATGCAAATACTTCATTTTGGCAAGTGATGCTTGATCACAAATCCTCATTTCTAGCTACTTTTGGTACTCCGTTTGGCCAATACAAATTCCTAAGGATGCCATTTGGAATAAATTCTGCAAGTGAAGTTTTTCAGCATGCAATGGAACAATTTTTTTCGGGTTATCCTTGTGCCATAATAGTAGACAATCTGTTGGTTGGAGGCAATGGTGAAGCAGAGCATGACAGAAACCTCAAGTAAGTACTAGACAGAGCGTGTGAAGTAAACTTAAAACTCAGTACTCTGAAGTGCAAATTCAGACTTCCAGAAGTTGCATACATAAGACATTTGTTTACAAGTACAGGCTTGAGACCTGACCTGACCAAGCAAGCAACTATTCTAGAGATGTCAGCGCCAGACAGTGTACAAAGTTTACAGCATTTTCTGGACATGGTCAGCTATTTAGCCAGATTTATACCAAATGTCAGTGAGTTAGCAGCATCTTTAAGAGAGCTTACATGCAAAAATATTGCATGGTCATGGCTGGAACATCATCAGAAGTCATTTGAAGACCTTAAGCAGAAAATTACCACCCCACCTATGTTAAGATACTGTGATGTAAACAATCCAGTTATTCTTTCCTGTGATGTTTCAAAATCTGGCCTAGGCACAGTCATACTTCAAGAGGGCATACCAGTAGTCTGTGCATCGTGAACACTAATCCAAACTGAGATGCACTATGCTCAAATTGAGAAAGAGCTTTTGGCTATAGTATTTTCATGTTCCAGGTTTCATGATTATATTCATTGTTGAGCTATTCAGACTGGACCTAATTATCAACCTCTAGTTACTATTCTAAAGAAGCCTATGTATTCTGCTCCAGTGAGATTACAAAGAATGATGCTCAAATTGCAAAAGTACAATTTCAAATTGGTCTGCACTAAAGGCAAGTTGCTTTATCTGGCTGATACTTTATCCAAATCTCATAGAAATATAACAGAACAGCTTGATGCTGAGATGTTTGAATTTTATGTGATGCCAGTGCATAATTTGTTCACCACTAGACTTGATGTGTTAAGAGATCATACTCAGACTGATCCATTTTCACAGAAACTCAGTCATTATATTAATGTCATATGGCAGTCAAAGCAATCTAGTGTATCACCTGAGGTGCAAGCATATTTTCCTTATAGAGATGAACTGTTGATGGAAAATGGCATTATTTTCAAAGGTCTTAAAATTGTTGTTCCTGCTTCCTTACGATGAGAATATATTCAAATTTTGCATCATGGTCACCTAGGATCCATATCCACTAAGAGAAGAGTCAGAGAATTAGCATTTTGGCCTATATTATCAAAGGACATTGATAGAGATTTTTCTTCTTGTTCAGTATGCAATAGCACTAGACCGCAATTGCAAAGAGAACTGCTTCAACTACATCCAATTCCTGAACTACCTTAGTCTATTGTAGCAACTGATATCTTTGAGTGGAACAATCAACGATACTTAGTTTCGGTAGACTCCTATTCGAATTGGTTTGAAACTGATCTGCTACAAAACTTATCCTCAACTACTATTACTAAGTTGAAACATCATTTCTCAGTTTATGGTAGTCCACACAAACCTTTTTCTGACAATAGTACTCATTTCACTAGCCAGTCATTTCAGAAATTTGCAAAAGAATGTGATTTTGTACATGTCACTAGTAGTCCTGAATATCCTCAGTCCAATGGTCTAGCTGAAGAAACAGTACACAGTGCAAAGCAGTTATTTGAAAGGTCAAAAAGCGTGACAATACTGATATATTCTTGAATTTACTTAATCTCAGAAACATACCCCGTGATGATATTCTTGGCTCACCTGCTCAAAGACTACTTTCCAGGCAAACTAGAACTATGCTACCTATTTCCTCAAGTTTTTTGCATCCTAAACCCAAGAACAATAAAACCATCAAATTTCAATTGTTTAAGAAGTGTAATAACCAGAAATCTAGTTATGACAGATAAAGCAGATTACTTCATCTGTTGAGGGAAGGAGAGATGGTATTAATCAAAACAATGAAAGGTTTTGATCGAATAGAACAGATGACAGGCATTGGTGCAGAGCCGAGATCTTACTTGGTAATTTCTGAAGTAGTGGAGTATGGGAGGAATCGCAGACATCTTCTTCCTGTACCAAAACCATCATCATCATTACAATCACAACATTGTATCTGTGATGCAAACTCTAAATCAAAGAATTAAGTCAGACACTGTTTCCAGACCAGAATGTGCTCAAAAGTCTGATTTTGTTCCAGAAAGTGATTCGAATATTGCACAGGTCAATCATTTTGCAGAAACTGTCTCAGTTGCTAAATCTAATTCCAAGTTTTATGTCACATGATATAGATCAGTGTCTAAACAAAGTGTGAAATATGCAGCAACGTGGACTTGATTGTACATACCTATATGTTTAGGTTCATAGGTTCATAGGCAGGTACTAGGCTATCGGCCTAAGGGCCTAAGTAACCTAGCCAACAAGGTTCCCTGGCTTAAGCCACCCAAGAAAGTTAATTTCCTGTGCCCCTGTTGATCAGAGCCACAGACGTGATCCCCGGGGTGTATTTCTTATTTCACATCCACTCATCAAGATTTTTCTTGAAGAGTGCTAATGAGGAACTTCAATGAGTAGTTTGATCCAGAGTATGGCAAGTCTCTAGGGCAGGAATCTACCCCTCTGGCATGTCTTGCTTTTTGTGGTGACAAGGTTTAGGTCCCTAGAGCATGTAGCTCAGAGGGATTGGGATTTCTTTAGGTGTAGCATGTCCAACAGCTCTGGGTTTGACATAGCTTTAAATGTTAGGCAGAGATCACCTTGTAGGTGATATGCTACAGAGTAAAGCTGGAGTTTTTTTAAACAGTCAGTGTAGGGCATCTGTTTGAGGCCAGTAATCCTCTTTGTGAGGTACTTCTGTGGCTTTTTCAGCTGCTGCAGATGTCTTGTGAGGTACATTCCAAAAGGGGCGTTGTACTCTATAATGGGTCTAATGAGTGTCAAGTAGAGGGGAACAATGACCTCTTTTTTCCTGGATGAGAACCCTTTTGTGATGAGGTGTGCCACATAGAAGGATTTCCTGACTACTGTGGCGATGTGATTATCAGAGGAGAGACTACTGTCCACCTGGGTCCCAAGGTCTCTTATCACAAATTTGGTGTTAAGTAGACTTCTGCCTATGTGGTAGTTCATGGGTACAGAGTTTTTCCAAAGGGGATGACAATGCACTTTTTGGCATTGTGCTTGAGGCCATGCCTCTGACACCAGGCATCTGTCTCAGTGAGGCCCTTCTATAGGATGTCCACATCATTTGGGGACTCAACTATGGCTCCTAGTTTGCAGTAATCTGTGAACTTTGTTAGCCAGAGGCCTTCTGTATTAGCCTGTACTTCAGAGAAGTAGATACCATACAGGAGAGGTCCCAGGACTGAACCCTGTGGTACTCCACTTGTCACTGGTTTGAAGTCAGATTTGGAGTCTGCAACTTTTACAATGTGGGTTCTGTCAGTGAGCCAGATGGCAACCCATCTTGTGATGTAGGGATTTATATGTAGTTTAATGAGTTTAGCTATAATTCCAGAATGGGGGATGGTGTTGAAAGCCTTGGTGAGGTCAAGATAGGCTGTGTGAACCACCTTACCATTGTCTACGGCTTTGGTGACTGCCTCAAAGAAGTCGATCAGGTTCAGAAGGCATGATCTGCCTTTCACAAACCCAAACTGGGTGGGGTCCAGAGTTTGGTGGTTACCAATGTCTTTGTTTATGAATTCCATGATGATATGTTCCATGGCCTTGCAAACCAGGCTCATCAGGCTAGTAGGGTGATAGTTCCCAGGATAAATGGTGGCTCCCCCTTTGTGGAGTGGGATAACTGTTGCCGTGTGCCATTCAGTGGGCACAAAGCTTGATGTAAGGCTATGATTGAACATGGTGCTTAGGTGGGGACCCAGTTTATTCTGAAGTTTGTGTAAAATGCAGCCTGGCATGTTGTCCGGTCCCATGGATGCTGTGTTTTTGGTTTTGGAGAGTGCAGCATTTACCTGCATAGTTGTAATTACAGGGACTCTGCATTCTTCCTGTATAGATATGGCCCCTTTAGGGGGTGAGAGGGGAGTAAAGTTAGCACCGAACCTATCTGCCAGGATGTTGGCAATATCAGTTGGTTCTGTAATTTTCATGCCGTTGTGCTGCAACTCAGAGCATATCTGGGTGTTGCCATTGAGATTCTTGACATAGCTATAGAATACTTTGTGGTTGCCCTTAGAATCAGTGGTGATTTTGTTTTTGTAGCTAGCTTTTGAGGATCTTATAAGGGATCTCAGCTTCTTACTGAGGCTGACCAGGGAGCTCTTCCACTCATGGGATTTTACTCTATTTTGCAACAGTTTCTTCCTTCTGTTATAGAGTTTGTTTATGGCAGGGGACCAGCAGATTGGCTTCCTTTTTTGGATGATAGCGTCTTGGTTCTGTTTGGGATAACATGATCCATGCACTTGTGTAAGTGCATATAGAGTGCATTTGTGTAGGATTCAGCAGTCATAACTGTATTGTCCATCTGCATGGGTGTCATGAAGTTCACCACGTCTGTCTTAAGAAGCATGAAGTTGACTTTGGAGAAATTTTTTACCATGGTTTCCTTAATGGGGGTGGGGGTGGGATGTGGATATCTAGAGTGATTAGCTTATGGTCGGATATGACCAACGAGGAGTTGACTTCAGGTGTGAAACATTGGTCACTCATGTTGGTAATGACTAGGTCTAGGATATTGTTGCCCCTAGTGGGGGTGTGGATAAGATGATCCAGGCCAGTGGAATTTATGAATTCCAGAATGCGTTGAGTGAAGGAGTGGGTACGTGAGTCATTTTCCCAGTTAATGGTGGTGTAGTTGAAATCGCCCATTATTATGGTGTTTGGTTGAACCTTAATATTTTCCAGTATATCAAGAAAAGAGGAGTGGGAATCCTGGGGCATGGTGGGGACCTGTAGCAAGCTACAATTCAGATTACAGTTTTGCCCAGAGTTAGTTGCACTTGGAAAACCTTGGATGCATTATGCTGAGCAATTAGCCTGGAGGTGTGGATATCCTTAATGAATATGGACACACCTCCACCTTTGGTGTTCTGGTCCAGGTTAGGTGGCCAAAAAGTGTGGTATGAATTATAGCCTGGTAATGCAAGGGTGCTTCTCTGGAGCCTTAAACCAGGTCTCAGTCACTACACAGATATCAATGTTCTCCATTTTAAGGAATGACTTGAGTGAGTGCATTTTGAAATTTAGACTTCTAGCATTGAGTAGCATTGCCCTCAGTTTTTGCTTGCCTGTTCCTTATATGGTGGCAAGTTTGTCATTTGAACCTTGCCTAAAAAAGGCACTATAGGGGCTGCAAGAGCATTAGCCAGTATCCAAATTGCAGGGGCGACATGTGCAGGCCATCTCTGACAAAGTATCATGGTCTGTTGACCATGTCGTCCCAGGCAGACAGATACTGGATTCCCTTAGAATGACACCAGAAGCTTAGACAATTGTTGAAGTCAATCATTTTGTCCTTGTACTGCGGAATTATTCTGGGTGATGGCAGGATGCTACTAAGGGCTAGGGTCATACCTGCCTGGGCTACAAGATCAGAGAGCTTTTCCATGTCTCTTTTCACTTAGTTCAGGGAGATACGTCTCAGGTCATTCACCTCACAGCTAGTGGGGTTTGGCTTTATTAGCCTGAAATTGTCCATTAAAATGACGAAACAAGTCATGGTCATTCAGAATCACCAATGAGATGAAACTCCTGATTTTCATTGGGATCATTTGTATATATCCCATGTGCTTCTGATACAAGAGGTTTGGGAGGTCACTCAGTGGAAGTTCTAGCTTTGCTGGGGTTTTCATTTTGTTTTTACTGATTGGCTTTTCAGTGACCTTCTCATTCACTGCTTTTGTTTGTTGTTTGTGATATTTTTGCAGTGACCCTAATGATAATGTACATTAGCTGGGTATAACAGCCCTGTGTTTCTAATGCTTAGTCAAATGCTCTGCTTGTGCTGTGGAGGTCATAGTAAGTCCAAAATATGTATGTCTGTAGCTAGTGGGATTTGGTTTTATTGGCTTGAAATTGTTCATTAAGATGACAAAACAAGTTATGGGCAATCAGAATTGCCAATGAGCTGAAACACGATGTTCATAAGGATCATTTGAATATATCCCATACATGTTTGGTCAGAAATCTTTTGGAATGTGAAGCTGTTTTTTTGAAACAGTTGTGCAAAAATAAGACAATTCTGGTTATGAAACCTGATAAGGGAGGGGGGTTGTTATTATGAATGCTGATGACTACTTAAAATGTTTTTATTGTTGTGTGACAATTTTTATGAGGAGACTTCACCGAATGTGGTGAACATTGCATATGCCAGAATAGATTGGATACTTCAGGACATGATGGACCAAGGTCAGATTGATTTAAGCATTTGGTCCTTTTTAGAGGTTAAATTCCCAATTATTCCTTCTATTTTTGGTCTACCCAAGACACAGAAAGATTTGAGAGATCCCCCTTTGAGACCAGTAGTTAATGCCTCTAAGTCCAAAACTCATTCCTTAGCTAAATATGTAGATTTAAAACTCAAAAAATGTGTTGAATGGGTATTCACACATATGTAAAGATTCATGGGATTTTTTTAAGTAAGGTATCACAATTGAGTTATGATGATGAATATGTTTTCTGTACTATTGATGTTGTTAACTTGTTTAATGTCATCCCCCATGACATTGAACTTGAATGGTTCCATTTCTTAGTTGAGATGGGTGTATTTTCCATCAATGAAATTAATGTTTTGGACATGTTTATGGAATTGGTCTTGAAAAATAACTTTGTCTTCATAGATGGCCACTACTTTCTTCAAAGGAAAGGTGTGGCAATGGGGGCCGCATTTGACCCCATCTTTGCTAACATCATAATGCTTCAATGGGAAAGGAAATTTGTATTAAACAACTTTGGGACTACTCCCCCTTGAGCATTTTACATGTGTTTCCTTGACAACATCATTATTTTTTGGAGGGATTCTGAGATTAACTTATAACTTTTTATTGAATTTTTGAACCAGACTACTGATTTCCTTACCTTTACTTTTACATGCAGTAAAGCCAATATTTCATATTTGGATGTTAAGTTATCCAAGGATGTTGTCAGCAAAAGATTTGTTAGCAACATTTATAGAAAACCTACACATTCTAATTGTTTTCTATATTATGACATCTGCCATCCCCTACACCAGAAAAAGGGAATTGTTCAGGCTCAATTTGTTCATTTAACTAGGATGACTACTGAGGATGAATCTTTTTTGGTGGAAGCCAAGATTCTTACTATGTTTCTTAACAGAGGTTACCCTAAAGAGCTGGTTGAGGGAGTATTTTCTGAAATCAAGCAGAAAAGGGTCACTTTTTTATAGACCTTTGCTTTGTGCTGTCTGTGACAATTGCCCTTCAACAGTTACACCTGAAGTTGTTGGTACACCAGTTAAAGCCAACTATTCTTTGTCATTTATTACGAAAATATACTCCTGAGTGTAGGTATATCCATCAGATTTTAAGTACACATTGGCAGATGCTAACTTGTTTTAATGAATTTAAAAATATATTTCAAAGTAGTATAAAATGGTGTACAGGAAAGGAACAAGTTTCAAAGAGATTTTAGAATCCCATGACAATTTTGATTTTCTGGTTTGCTCCAAAAAGAAGGGTACCCACAAATGTGGACATTGCAATTATTGCAAATATCTTATTGAGCTTGACAAGATATATGTGAATGGTATTTGTATTAGGACACATTTTCATTGCAACTATAACACTGCTGGTATAGTTTAGTTGGCTCTCTGTCAACAATGCAACTATTTTTATGTTGGGAAGACTAAAAGAAAATTCAGAGATCATATTTATGAACATATTTTGGACATCAGGAAAGGAAACACCAACAATGCTTTGTCCAAACATGTTTCTGGTAATCCTAACCATCAGTTTGGGTTTGTGGGCATTGACATTGTATTAAAAATGTTAGGGATGGTCCTTGGAATAATTTGGTTAAGTTGAAAGAACTCAGAGGGCAGATTAAACTCAATGCTTGTGTCTACCCTGGGTTAAATGATTATGCCTCTATTATTAGTGTGCTCCAACTCTGTTCTTATGTTTTATAGTTTTTATATACATAATAATTCTGTTTTTTATATACATAATAATTCTATTCTATTTATATTTCTCATTTACAATGACTTAGTATATTTGTTTTTAAAGGTGTGTGTTTTAAATGTATTTATTAATTAACCAATTAATTGTGTTGACAGTCGTGACTTTTTTGTTGGGGTATTTAAATGTGGAATGTACTTTGATTTATTTGTTTCTGCAGAAGTCTGTGGATACATTCTGAGAAAAGTGCTAAAACTGTTTCAATAAATTGGATTAGTTTGGTCTTCTCTGTACTGGTTCCACTCCTTTGTTGACTATTTCTCAAAGAAGGAGGGTGTAGATCAGAGTGCAAAGTGTGTGTGCTTGTATCTTTAAGAAGCATGTGAGGCTGTACATTCACGTATATGACCCGCATATATGCACAACCTTAGTGCCATTTTTAAAGAGCAACTAGGGAGTGAGCATGTATGATCATAGTCATTAATTGTATATAAGTTACTTAAGTTACAGTCTATAGTCAACAATTGTAATGTGTTTGTATATAATAAAGCTGCTTGAAAAGAACACATGAAGATTCATTTATTCATGTCCTAAAATGAAAGCAACAGTCACCCTTTGTTAATGGTCTTAAAGTAGCTACTAAGGAGTTGGCTGGTGGTGGTGATAACTTATAGTCTGGGCAAAAGGGGGCATAGCTAGTAAACCTGTGCTAGCCTTTCCTTGGTGTGCATGTGTGTGTGTGTGTGTGTGTGTGTGTGTGTGTGTGTGTGTGTGTGTGTGTGTGTGTGTGTGTGTGTGTGTGTGTGTGTGTGTCTGTAAATAAAACCTCAAAGAGAGTGTAAGTCAGCTACTTGGACAGGGACACAAAGTACTGGTTGGACAGAGAGGGTGCTGGAGGTCTTGGCTTGGCCACTCAGCTGAGATTTCAACTCTATAGCTATCTCAGTGGAAAGTCTTATTGGGAAAATGGAGAAAGAGAGAGAAACCATCCTCAGACTGACTGTGGACTCTGTGTGCTGTTAAGGGAAATTGCACTTGATGCAGAGAGCTGCAACTGGAAATACTGTGTGTGGACCTGTTATCCTCCCAGTGCACATTCCCCACTGGTTCCAGTGGTGAGGATTAAGGCTAGTTAATTACTGGGTATGCCGCATATTAATTGCTGGCAGTGGTGAGATCACCACATTACATATGGGATTAAGTGGTGTGGATACTGAACTCCTGTAGCCTGTAAACAGTGGTCACTAAAGAAGGTGTTTGTACTCTCAGTTAGCCACACAGTAGACATTCAGAGTTTCATATCACAATAGTTTTATTTATTTTGTGCTAGCTTAGTTATGGAGAGCAGGCAAGGATGTCAGCAGAGGAGCATGGCAAGCTGACAAGGAGCCAGTTGGCTGAGATGTGCCGAGCCAAAGGATTGTTGCATGCCAACCTGACTAAAGTAGAAATGATTGCAGCCTTAACCACAGCTGCAGCACAAACCAGCAACCAGGAAGACATCCAGAGTGGCTTTGGGGATGTATAATTCTCAGAAATACACAAACAGCTGATACGGTCCCCCTTGACCAGAGATAGAGAGCCAGAAATTCCTGATAAAAATGAATGTTCTGATACATGAAGTGGAAGAGATTAATGAGACTATTATACATGATGAAAAAAATTTTTGGTGTATGATTTATATTCAAATCAGTTTAGTAATGCTAAAAAAAAGTAAAAAAAATGTTTATAAAAAAAAAATAAACAAAAAAAAAGTGAAAAAGATGATATATCTATAGTAACATCCATTGAAATACCTGAAGTGGTTCCAATTGGGAGGAACTGACTTAACAACAACACAAGCAGGGGTAAAGTTTTGAACCCAAACATGGATGTTCAGATATGACACCAGATAATTTAGATAAAGGAGAAAGACAATGTATGGAAGAACAATTCTCAGAAATAGACAGTTCAACTTTGACTCAGAGCACTTAAAAATACATCTGCAGTTAAATAGACTTGAACTGGAGGCCAGACATCTGGAACTAGAATCAGCAGAGAGTGAGTGCAGCATTTGGAGGTCCAAGCAAAAGAAAATGAAAGGCAGAGGCAACATGAAAAGGAGATGGAGGTAATGGGGAAGGGAATAACCAAACCCCAGAAGCAATAAAGGTCAGTAAATTTCTTCCACACCTTACAGAGGGTGAACCTTTTGATAGTTTTATTCATATATTTGAAAAGGTATGTAAACAGTATAATGCTGACCAAGGGCTCTTGGTATGGTTCCTGACCCCCTTACTCCATGTTAAAGTTGTAACTGCTGTTTCTAAATTGTCAGATATTGATTGTCTAGGCTATAATCAAGTAAATAAATGCTTGATAGAGTGTTTTAGGTTAACACCTGAAGCTTATAGAAAAAAGTTTAGTGAGCACAGATGCAAGGCAAATGAAAGCATGTGTGACTATATTGGTGAACCGAGCACTTATTTTCATAGGTCGGTGAGTGGGTGTCAGGGCACTACATTTGAAGGGCTGTTAGACCTTTTGGAGAGGGAACAAGCCCTTAGCACTTTGCCTGAGGACATGAGGATCTGGTTGGCAGATAGAGAATGCCACACCACAGAGGAGTTTGCAAAAAAGGGAGACCTATACCTAGCAAGCAGGACATCACTGCACAGGAAAGGGATACCCAGTGCTGCACATGGGTCTATGGGAACCCATGGTGGGCAGCCTTAACCTCCCCAACAGAATCCACCAGTGACATGGGAAGCCACTAGTTCAGGTATCCAGTCAGGATCAAGGGTTAAATATCTTAAATACAACCAGTGGGGACATGTAGCATATAGATGTCCACAAAGGTAAGGTGAAAAACAAAAGGTAGGGGTTCCAGCAAGTGGGAATGACAGAATGCCATCAGTAAGTTTTCTGGAAACAACAAGGGTACCCAGCTACCACAAGAGGTTTATCCAATCTTAGTAGATGGGAAACAGGCCACTTCTATGAGAGACACAGCCTCTGACCTAACCATTGTGAAGCCTGCTGTGGTTGAAGAGGAGAACTACTTGCTTGGGCAGTCTACTCCAGTCAGAGCTTTAGGAGAGACCCCCATTCCTATTACCTTTGGCTAGGGTTCACCTTGACTG
The DNA here is from genome assembly GCF_019279795.1 of Protopterus annectens. Lineage (NCBI taxonomy): Eukaryota > Metazoa > Chordata > Ceratodontiformes > Protopteridae > Protopterus > Protopterus annectens. The sequence goes on along the minus strand of NC_056741.1, from coordinate 172,757,551 downwards.
GGAGGGTGGAAAAGGAAGCAAGCAAGTAGGTGTGTTTGATAATGCAGTACCTTGTGTGCCTGCAGTGACACACAGTAAGGCTTGGAGACAAGCATTTGGGTTTGGTAGCATGGGGGAAACTCAGAAAGACCGCACACTTGAAGCCAGGACTTGTGAGGTGGCAACTTCAGGGAGAGAGCTACACTGTAGCAGTGAGACTAAAGGTGAGCCACAGCTGCTGCTGGGTACTGATGGCATGAATCTGTCAACAGAGTGATTGCAAGGGCAGAGTTGAGTAGTAGTACCCAGGTTGACAGTGAGGCACCGCTGTCAGAGGATACCAGAATTCCTGTGGAAGGGGAGCTGGAATGGTTACAAAGAGAGACTTGAGACAGGCTCAGCTCTCAGGCCTGAGACAGGTAGCCAGTGAGGCTCCTGATTGTCAAGGAAAGGGGGGAATCTGTACACTGGGACAAAGGTTTACTGTATAGCGAGTGGACTCCTGAGGGAGGGCTAGAGGGTGAGAGAATACAGCAGTTGGTAGTGCACAGAGCCTACTGTGTGACACTTCTAGCCATAGCCCATGATATTCCTCTTGCAGGTCATATGGGCATAACGTGTACAAAGAGACATATTATGCAGAACTTTTATTGGCCTGGGATTTCCAGGGATATAACAGGGTACTGCAGGACTTGTGAGCAGTGCCAAAAGGTAGGCAAGGCAGAAGACAAGTTCAAAACTTCTTTTATGCCTTTGCCTGTTATTGAGCAGCCATTTCAGAGGATAGCTATGGCTATTGTGGAGCCTCTGAGTACCCCACGTTCCACAGGAAGAAGTATATTGTAGTGGTAGTAGATTATGCTATTAGATACCTTGAAGCAGTAGCCCTGTCCTCTATTGAGACAGAAAAGGTGGCAAATGCCTTGTTAGAGATTTTCAGCAGGTTAGGTTTCCCAAAGGAAATATCAAGTGACAGAGGTGCCAATTTCATGTCAGACCTGCTGGCTTGTCTGTGGGAGCACTGTGGGATGAAGGACCTAAAGACCACCCCTTTCCATCCCCAGACTAATGGTCTTGCAGAGAGGTTAAACTCTACACTAAAGATTATGCTACAGACATTTGCAAACCAGTTTAATAGGGAGTGGGGCAAATGTTTGTCCCATCTGTTGTTTCTTTACAGAGAGGTGCCCCAGAAATCCACAGGATTTTCATCCTTTGAGTTTCTGCATGGGCATAGGGTGAGGTTTCATAGGTTCATATGTGTGTACTAGGATAATAGCCCTGGAACCTTTACATGCCTAGCCCATAGAAGTGCCCTGGCATCATGCTGCCCAACATTAGTTCCCAGTGCTTCTATCAAGTAGAACAACTGGAGTGATCCCCAGAGTGAACTTTTTATTTTCCAACCACTCATCAAGATTTGTCTTGAAGAGGGTCAGTGAGGTGCTCTGTTTGACATGTATGGGAAGTCTATTCCAGAGCATGGACAGTCTCTGGGTTATGAACCTATCCCTCCAGCATGTTCTGTTGATTGTGGTAATGAAGTTGAGGTCTCTGGAGTATGTGGTGTGAAGGGATTGGGATTTCTTTAGATGTAGTATTTCTAACAGAGCTGTGTTAAACATGGCTTTGTAAGTCAAGCAGAGATTGCCTCTTAGTAGATGATATGACACAGACAATAGCTGGAGTTTTCTCAGTCTGTCCATGTAGGACATGTGTTTAAGGCCTAGGATCCTCTTTGTAAGGTACTTTTGTGGCCTTTTCAGCTGTTGCATGTCTAATGAGGTACATGCCAAATGAGGCATTATACTCTATGACTGGCCTAATGAGGGTAGAGTAGAGAGAGATGATGACCTCTTTCTTCCTGGATGCAAAACCCTCGGTAATGATATGGGCCATATAGAAGGGCTTTCTGACCACAATGGCAATGTGGTGGTTGAAGGAGAGGTTGCTGTCAACCTGTGTCTCTAATTCTCGTATAATGCCTTCAGTGTTCAGTGGGCTCCTATCGATGTGGTAATTAGTGTGAACTGAGTTTTTCCCAAAGAGGATGATGACACATTTTTTGGTATTAAGCTTAAGGCCATGATTTCGACACCAGTCATTGGTCTCAGTGAGGCCTTTCTGTAGGATGTCTACATCACTTGAGGAGTTAATAATGGCTCCCAGCTTACAGTCGTCTGAGAATGTGGTCAGCCAGAGTCCCTCCATGTTGGCCTGGATGTCTGAGGAGTAGATGCCAAACAGAAAAAGTCCCAGGAATGATCCCTGTGAGACTCCACTCATGACTGGTCGGCATTCTGACTTGGAGTCCACTACTTTCACACTTTGGGTTCTATCTCTGAGTGAATTTGCAACCCACCTAGTGATATAGGGGTTAATGCCTAATTTGGAGAGTTTATCAGTAATTCCTGAGTAGGGAATGGTATCAAAGGCCTTGGCAGATCGAGGTAGGCTGTATGAACTGCCTTGCCCTCATCCACAACTCTGGTGACTGACTCAAAGAAGTCAACCAGGTAGAGCAGGCATGATCTACCTTTCACAAAACCAAATTACGCGAGCTCTAGAATTTGGAGATTCTTTATAGCCTTGTTAATTAGGTCAGTGATGATGTGCTCTATAGCCTTACATATCAGACTCATCAGGCTAATGGAGAGATAATTCCCAGGGTCTGTAGTCACTCCCCCTTTATGGAGAGGGATGACTGCAGCAGTGCGCCGTTCAGTAGGGTCAAAACCTGAGGTGAGGCTGCAATTAAACAGGGCACACAGATGTGGTGCCAGTTCACTTTGAAATTCATGTAGAACACATCCAGCAATATTGTCGTGTCTCATGGAAGCTGTATTCTTGGCTTTGGACAATACAGCTTTAACCTGTGCTGCAGTAATGCTGGGTGCCTGACATTCCTCTGGTATTGTGATTGGTCCTTTAGGGGGGGAACAGAGGGGTAAAGTGGGCATGAATCTGTTGGCCAGTAAGTAGGGGATCTCTAGATTTAATTTGCAATGAGTGGGATGGTGAGTGTGAATCCCACAAGGATTCTGTTGTGGTATATGTCCTGAACCTCAGGACAAGGCTAAGAACTCATGGGCTTGGCCCAGGAGAGCCTGGCAGAAGCCCAACAGTAGAAAAACATCTGGTATGACAGGAATGCTTGAGCTAGAGAATATGTTGTGGGGCAGCACATTATGGTTCTCATTCCTGTTAGACACAGTAAGCTGCAGGGAGCTTGGAAGGGACTCTTCAAAGTGGTAAAGAAGGTCAGTGATGTTAACTACATGATATAACTGCTAGGCAGGAGGCAGGGGCACAAACTGTACCATGTTAACATGTTGAAACATTACCATGATAGGAAGGCCCTTGTGCTGAGTATTTGCAGTAGGAGGCAGGAGGAGTCTGAGGGGGATCTACAGCTACAGGGAACCAGCCAGCAAAATCCCAAATCACTATGGTGGAGCCTAGGGTTGTAAGCATATGATATGACAGTGCAACACTGTAATGGGGTCAACAATGCAAAGGCAGCAGGGATCTCAAGACAGGGTATGGGGTAATGTATACCCAGATAGGCTCATCCCACTCAAGCAACATTTCTCAAGGGTCACTTGAAAAACTAGCTTGAGTCTTTGATGGGGAGAAGTGTGACAAATGGAGATACTGCCAGCACAGCTATCTGGAATTTTGTAAATACTTATATGCCATTGGTGACTATCAAAATGATTTGTGTAAGATGCTTGTGTTACAAATATATTAGAACTGTATGTCATGTGTATATCAAATTGGTTTGAACAGACATGTAAAATGTAACCACAGCGTGCCCTACTGGAAAAGAACAGAAATGTAAATGCACTATTGTAACTGTTTAAATGTATATATTTTAAAAGTGGAAAATGGAATACAAGAGGTTAGCTTCAGAAAAATAAACAAAATTAAATTACTTTATGACTACGCCATAAAAAATGGTTTCAATGCAGCAGTGACATACAATGTCTAAAATTTGGGAGCTTTCTGTATTCTCTTTAGGATGAACTAATTACTAGTTTTGAAATGTCGCTAACATTGTCTTGGTACAATGGGAGACAACTATGGTATTCAACTGTGACCTATTTCAGCATTGTAGTTTCTATGGTAGCTACCTGGATGATCTATTGATATTTTGGGATGGTTCATGTGCACAGCTTGATGATTTTCTCACTTTTCTGAATTCTAGTACCAGTTTTTTGACACTCACTATGGAAGTTAATATAGAAGTTATTCACTTCCTTGACATCTCAATTCACAAAGACAGCATTAACCACACTTTAACCACACTTTCGTCTCAACTTTGTTCAGGAAACCCACCTACTCGAACACCTTACTACAATTTGATAGTTGCCACCCTGCACACTAAAAGAAATCTTTGGTGAAAGGACAGGTAGTTAAAATGGTAAGAATGGTGAGTGAATACACAACATTTATTGATGAGATGGGAAAGTTGAGGACGATGCTCATTAGGCGGGGATATCCCTGTGAATTTGTTGACACTTTATTGGATGAGGTCAAGGCAAAAAGATCAAGTGGACACTTTGTCCCATTATGAGTGGCATTACAAGATTTAATTGCAATAGATGATGATGTAACAATGATGGACAGGCAGGAGGGAGGGACTAAATCCTTCATGGATACCATGGTTTTAACTTTTAGTCCCTTATTTTACAACATTAGGGATATTCTTTACAACAATTGAAGCCTACTAACAAGTGATATTAATTGTAAAAATAAAGTAGGTGAAAAAAACATGTATTATGTATACAAGAAATTCATGTATAAAGAATTTGTTGGAAAGGGACAGGTCAAATTTATTTATTTATTTATTTATTTCCAGTTTGATGACCAGGGAGGTCCACTGGGCTCATTGGAGGCCTGGAGAGAAAAGCTCTGCATTACATAGTTTAGTTACATATACAGTCATAGTAAAGAAGACACAATTACAATTTCATTCCATGCTTAAGAACAGGAATAAATTATTTGGTTACATAGTACCTAAATATTTAGGATGGCAGTGGTAACTTAATTGAGAGGGAGAATAAAGACTTAGAAGGAAACGAGAGGAAAAAAAAAAAAAGGTGGGATGGTTTATTTATAATATGTACAAATATGTTATTTACAATATGTATATTTATGCTAAGTTAAGCTTGTACTCAGAGTTAGTCAGGAGTTTAAGGGGTGGATTGATTATTAGGCTAGGTGGGGAGAGTGCAGTTGCATTTCCTGTTAGAGGAAAGGTAGGAATGTAGCTGAGTATTAAAGTTTTCAAATGAGACAAAAGGACACGAATAAATGTGGACATTGTCCACAGTGGCCGTTTATTATTGAAAGTGACACCATATATATAAGTGGTTATGGCAAAGTTAATTTGAAACAGAGATTTAATTGTTTTAGTAAATGTTTAGCATACATAGTCATTTGCCAGGCATGTGGCCAGTTCTATATTGGAAAAGCAATCAACAGTTTGAACAAATGCATATATCAGCATCTGTATGATATAAGGAAGGTTAATTTGAATAATGCCCTGACTAAACATGTCACTGAGTTTCCACAACATCATTTTATGTTTTCTGCCCTAGAACAAGTGCAAAAGGAAGGTAGCAGGGGAGGTCTGATTGACCTATTTCTGGAGTACAAAGAGCTGTTATGGCAGCTCAGATGTGATGCCACACATATACCTGGTCTTAATGGCATTTTATCTATCTCCATTTTTTTAAAACTAAAACTGAATTTCATATTTGGTGTTTTTATTAGTGTTTTTATAGACTTTTGACTGTATTTATGTTTCACAATTTAATTTGAACGTGTTGAAACTTTAAAAACTTGGAATTCCATGTATTATTTTAGTTGTTGCTTGCCTCAGAATTATGTGTTATATACTGTATCTTTATCTTAGCCTTTAATTTCAGTGTTAGAAAAATGATTGAAAGGTGTATTAGCCTATGATTTTAATAGTTTGTAACATGTGATAGGGTATGTCAATTATTTAATGGAGTGTTTTACAATTGCAGTGTTATTCTGATGAAGACGTGAGGCCAACTGCTGACGAAAGCGCTCAATAAATTTGTGGAAGTGGTTGCTACCTGAGTCTTTCCTTAATCAAGTGTTTTTTATTAGTTTTGAAATGTGAAAGAATGTTATTGCTTTATGACTTCCAGCATCTGCAAAGATCTGAGGTCTATATAGGTAGATGCTAAAAAAATGCAAAGTCAAAGCCAAGAACACAGCATGCATGGGACCAGATAACATCCCAGGCTGCATTCTACATAAACTACAGAACGAACTGGCACTCCACCTAAGTACCATGTTCAATCATAACCTCACCTGAGACTTTGTGCCTGATGAATGGCGCACAGCGACGGTTATCCCACTCCACAAGGGGAGAGCCACCATGGACCCTGGGAACTACTGCCCCATTAGCCTGATGAGCCTGGTCTGCAAGGCCTTGGAATATATCATCATGGAACTTATAAACAAAGACATTGGTAATCTACAAACTTTGGACCCTACCCAGTTTGGGTTTGTAAAGGCAGATCATGTCTCCTAAACCTGATAGACTTCTTTGAAGCAGTCACCAAAGCCGTAGACAAGGGTAAGATGGTTCACACAGCCTATGTAGATCTTGCTAAGGCTTTCAACACCATCCCCCACTCTGGAATTATAGATAAACTCACTAAACTAGGTATAAATCCCTATGTCACAAGATGGGTTGCCAACTGGCTCACTGACAGAACCCACACTGTGAAAGTAGCAGACTCCAAATCGAACTTCAGACCAGTGATAAGTGGAGTACTACAGGGTTCAGTCCTGGGTCCTCTCCTGTTTGGTATCTACTTGGAAGTACAGGCTAACACAGAAGGTCTTTGGTTAACGAAGTTCGCAGATGACTGCAAACTAGGAACCATAATCGAAACTCCTAATGGTGTGGACATCCTACAAAAGGGCCTCACTGAGACAGATGCCTGGTGTCAAAGCCATGGCCTCAAGCTCAGTGCCAAAAAGTGCATTGTCATCCCCTTTGGTAAAAACTCTGTACCCATAAACTACAACATAGGCAGTATGATAAGAGACCTTGGGACACAGATGGATGGTAGTCTCTCCTTTGATAATCACATCGCCACAGTAGTCAGGAAATCCTTCTACATGGCACACCTCATCACAAAAGGTTTCTCATCCAGAAAAAAAAAAGGTCATTGTTCCCCTCTACTCATCACTCATTAGACCCATTATAGAGTACAATGCCCGTTTTGGTATGTACCTCACAAGACATCTACAGAGACTGGAAAGGCTGCAGAAATACCTCACAAAGAGGATTACCGGACTCAAACAGATGCCCTACGCAGACCGTCTCAAAAAACTTCAGCTTTACTCCATCACATATCGCCTACTCAGAGGTGATCTCTGCCTAACATACAAAGCTATGTCAAATCCAGAGCTGTTGGACATACTCCACTTAAAGAAATCCCAATGCCTCCGAGCTACACGCTCTAGGGACCTAAACCTTGTCACCACAATAGACAGAACATGCCGGAGGGATAGATTCCTGTCCCAGAGACTTCCCATACTCTGGAATAAACTACCTATCTATATCAAACAAAGCTCCTCATTAGCACTCTTCAAGAAAAATCTTGATGATTGGATGGGAAATAGGAAATTCACCCCGGGGATCACCTCTGTGGCTCTGCTCAACAGTGGCACAGGAAAATAATTTTCTTGGGTGGCAAAAGCCAGGGTACCTTTTTGGCTGGGCTTGTATAGGCCCCAGGGCCGATAGCCTAGTACCTACCTATGAACCTATGAACCTAAATGCTACCAGCTGCCATCAGTGGTTGCTTTGAGCCTGAGAGTAGAAGTCAGATGACAAGAAGTGATGTCATCATGCAAGTATCCCAGCAGTAATGTTTGAGATATTAATTTGAGGTGTCTCTTAGTGAGACATGGCAGTTTGTATTCTGACTTGGACCTGACAACAACTAGAAGATACATTCACCACGCATCTGCCTTGATCTAATTAAGTAAGTTAATAAGTAATAAGTAAGTTAATAGGGAATAGTATAATTTTCTTGGATACAGTCAGGAATATAGTGAATCTTAGGTTAGATGTTTTTCATGTTATTCTTTATTTATTTGAGACTGGCCTGCAATGTTTCTTAAATATTTCCTGTGGTTTTGAACTGTGATGTCACTGTGACTATGTTTGTACTATTGTCTTGCTCTTTTATTATGTATTAATAAATATATTTAATAATACATTAAATATATTTAATATATTTAACATATATTTAAACCTTTCCTTTTGGCTGATTTGTCTATAGATATTTAAGTTTTTAGAGTAGTTGTATATTTATTTGGTGACACTGTGTGGGCCACTCCTAATAGCCTTGCTCTTAGTCAAACTACCACTTGTATTAATATTAATATTACACAGTAAGATTAGTCACCCTTTACTATGGGCCTTAAAGTAGCTGATAAGGAGCTGGCAGGTGGCAGTGATACCTACCTTATAGTCTGGTCAAAAAGGGGCATAGCTAGTAAACCTGTGTCAGCCATTCCCAGGTGTGTGTGTGTGTGTGTGTGTGTGTGTGTGTGTGTGTGTGTGTGTGTGTGTGTGTGTGTGTGTGTGCCTGTGCGTGTGTGTTGTGTATGTAAATCAAACATCAAAGAGGGTATGTGTCAGCTATTTGGGCAGGGACATGAAGCACTGGTTGGACAGAGAGAGTATTGGAGGTCTTGGTTTGGCCACTCAGAGGAGATCTCAACTCTATAGTTGTACCAGTTGGAAGTCTTACTGGGGATCTGGAGAAAGAGAGAGAAACCAGCCCAAGATTGACTGTGATCTCTGTGTGCTCTTAAGGGAAATTGCACTTGATGCAGAGAGCTGCATCTTTAAATACTGTGTGTGCACCTGTCATCCTCCAAGTGTATGTCCCCCACTGGTGTCAGAGTGAGGCTCCTTGATTACTGGTACAGTAGAGGGTACATCACTGACTATAAATAAGTGCATTCTGGGTAACATAATAATGACAAGCTGGTGAAGTAGTAGACTTAAATTAAATAAGAAATTTATCTGAGCACAGTTTTAAGCCAAATTGCAGATATGATTAAACATACTAACCAAAATAAAAGACCTTCATTTCACATGATCTAATGCAAGCTTAAATAAACAGGGTATTCTTGATATTTTGGCTGAGTTAAAACCTAAACAACTAAGTAAAGACAGACTATGTTTGCTAAGATCTTAAACATGCAAAGTATTTATAAAACTGCCCTAGTAAAAGATTAAGTTTAACTACACTTGTGTGACACAGACAATTAGGCACTGTGTACCACCATTTAAATTCTGTCTGTGGCATTTTAGTAATAAGGATAATGGGGGAGAATTCATAAGGCTACTGAGAGGTGCACACAGTTTATACACGTCTCAATAACTTTGCTGAATTCATAGACAGCCCTATCATGGTGCTTTTGCACCACCATGGTCAGCTGTCTATGTTGCCTTGCTAGATGCTAATGAGGCAGTCCAGGTAGGGGCATATACTAATTAGTCATGCAGTCTCCCTCCAGAGCAGCTTGCACTTTCTGGCAGTGAATATGGTTAAAAGATCATGCTCATCCATTGTGGTTGAGATAAGTGTTGGGTAGTTTATTAGCAAATTAAGGTTAGGAGGCGTGTGCAAAAGTGTATGTGAGGGAGTATATGTGTGAGTGGGTTTATACTTGGGAGGTAGCAGTAGGGGGGATTAGTGAAGGTGTAGGTAGTTTTTTGTGTGTGTGTGTGTGTGTGTGTGTGTGTGTGTGTGTGTGTGTGTGTGTGTGTGTGTGTGTGTGTGTGCATGTGTGCGTGTGTATGTGTGTGTCTATGTGTCTATGAATTGAATGTGTAAATGCATTTGTGTGTGTTGGGGGTTAAATGGGTTGGGGGTGGCTGTCATATCTCCACAAACACTGTGGGAGAAACCACTTGCCAGGAGGAATAATGCTTTAAACTTCTACCTGAGTAACACTTAAACAGAACTAGGACTGCGGGAACCTCTAGCCACTAAGGATAACTCATAAACTACATGCCTTAACAGCACACACGGTCAGAGGGAATACTAGACACCAGAGATTACACTGCATAATGTGCCACAAAGGTGTTTAAAAAAACATTGGATGGGATAACACCAGACGCCTGCATAGTATCTTAAAGATATATATTAAAAAAATGTGATTCTGGGAACCACTAGACTCTAGGGATAAGTGCAAGTACTTTGACATTTTCCAGCATCTAGTGTGATCTATTTGTTCCTGTCGTTTTCATTTTTTTTTTATTTTGTACAAATGTGTTTAACTATATACCCTAAACTACTTTAACATTATTGTTTAAAATGACCAACTGAATGTATGCTAAAATGTTGTTTGTGCGCATATATATATACATATATATATATATATATATATATATATATATATATATATATATATATATATACATATACACCTAGACAGAGAGACAGAGCTACTATCCCTGTGCCTCTGCTGAAAATGGAACATGTTTCCCTATTGGACTTTCATGGTAAACAAAGGCAATAAATAAATAAAAATAAAAAGGCACAAAAACAGATTCTTACCCTGTACCCCCTACTCTCCTACAGAGGGCATTAGTACTCTACACCACAACTTATAGGTTCATAGGTAGGTACTGGGCTATCTGCCTGAGGGCATTTATAAGCCTAGCTAGAGTGTGTCAGCTTTTGCCACCCCATTGATTAATTAACTGAGCCTCTGTTAAGAAGAGCCAATGAAGTGATCCCAGGGGTGTATTTTCTGTTACCCATCCACTCGTCAAGGTTTCTCTTGAAGAGTGTTAGTGAGGGGCTCTGCCTAATTTAGTTAGGAATTTTGTTCCAAAGCATGGGGAGTCTCTTTGACAGGAATCTATCCCTCCAGCATGTTCTATTTACTGTTGTGGTGAGGTTTAGCTCACTAGAGCGAGTGGCTCGCAATGACTTGGATTTCTTTAGGTGGAGCATGTCCATTAATTCTGAGTTGGATATGGCTTTGTAAGTCAGGCAGAGATCACCTCTGAGTAAGCGATATGGCACTGAGTACAGCCAAAGTTTTTGCAGTCGGGTTACATAGAACATATGTTTGAGGCCAGTAATCCTCTTGGTGAGGTACTTTTGTGGTCTTTCCAGCTGTTGGAAGTGTCTTGTGAAGTACATCCCAAATGGGGCATTGTACTCTATGATGGGTCTGATGAGTGATGAGTAGAGGGGCACTATAACCTCTTTATTTCTAGATGCAAACCCTTTAGTAATTAGATGGGCTACATAGAAGGATTTCCTAACTACTTTGGCAATATGATTGTCAAAGGAGAGATTACTATATACCTGGCTCCTCAGATCTCTTATTACATCTTCTGTATTAAGGGGGCTGCCACCTATGTGGTAATTCATGGGTGTTTTGTTTTTCCCAAATGGGGTGACTATGCATTTTTTGGCATTTAGCTTGAGACCATTACTTTGACACCAGGTGTCTGTCTCAGTAAGGCCCTTTTGGAGAATGTCAGTGTCAGCTGGAGAGTCAATTATGGCTCCCAGTTTGCAGTCATTGGTGAACTTGGTTAGCCATAGTCCTCCTGTGTTTGCCTGTACTTCTGAGAAGTATATTCCAAACAGTAGGGTCCCTGGACCGAGCCTTGTAGGACACCACTTGTGAATGGTTAAAGTCGTACCTGGAGCCCACTATTCTTACCGTGTGAGTTCTGTCTGTAAGCCAGTTGCAACACATCTCATGATGTAGAGGTTTATTTTCAGGCTGGTGAATTTTTCTATAATTCCTGAGTGGGGAATGGTTTCAAAAGCCTTGGTGAGGTCAAGGTAGGCTGTGTGAACCACCTTCCCCTCATCTATGGCCTTGGTGACTGTCTCAAAGAAGTCATCCAGGTTTAGTAGGCATGATCTGCCCTTAACAAAGCTGAACTGGGTTGGGTCAAGTGTTTGGAGGCTCCCAATGTCTTTGTTAATGAGTTCCATGATGATGTGCTCTATAGCCTTGCAGACCAGACTAGTCAGGCTTATGGGGCGATAGTTACCAGGGTCAGTTATGGCCCCTTCTTTGTGGAGCAGAATAACCATTGCTGTGCACCATTCTATGGGCAAGTAGCCTGTGAAGAGGCTGAAGTTGAACAGTGTGTTTAGGTGGGGGGGTTAGTTTGTTCTGTAGTTCATGCAAGATGCAGCCTGGGGTATCATCTGGCCCCATCGATGCTTTGCTTTTGGCTTTTGAAAGGGCTGTTTTCACCTGTGCATCTGTGATTTCTGGGACACTAAACTTTTCCGGGATTGTTGTGGGCCCTTTTGAGGGTGAGAGGGGGGTGAAGTTTGCACTGAATCTATCTGCCAGGATGTTGGCAATATCAGTAGGTTAAGTATATTTTGTGCTATTTTTCACTAGCTCAGAGCATATCTGCAAGTTGCTACTTAGATTCTTGACAAAGCTAAAGAAGGCTTTGTGGTTATCGTTCAAATCCTTGGCTATTTTTCTTTCGAAGTTAGCCTTGGATGATTTTATGCGGGACCTTAGTTTCTTACTGAAAGCCATAAACCATATAACTTAACAGCAGAAAGTATATGTTAAATACAAATACATAAAAAAAAAGTTCAGGTATTAAGGGGGGGTCGAACCATGTGCCACTGACACATAAAATCCCAGTATTAACATGCTACACTAACATAAGTTAGTATAGTAGTTTTTTTATAGTTACAAAGAAGATCTTGGGCATTGCACAATGACTGCAACACTGCAACACTTTGTGACCAATGATGTGAAGAAACAGGACACATATAAGAATGCTTCTGAACCTTGTACCAAGAAATGTAGACAAAGCCAAAAATTAATGTTAAATACATGTACTTAGGGATGCATTTTATGTATTCCTCTTATACATGTAAAACGTCACTACAGCTTTGGCACTACCTTGCATTTATTGAAGAATAAAAAGTGTGAAACTCAAGAACTGACTGTAATCAATCATGAATTATCAGGACAGGGAAAAAGACATTGTGGACATTCTGACAACAGGGACAGGCTTGGGGGTATATGTTGTATGTGCATGTGTGCTTTTCATGTGCTTGTGTATGTACATGAGTGCTGTCTATGTGTTTGTGCAGGACAGTGACTAACTCAACACAGTTGCCACTAACTACTAAATAAAGTGCTGATCTGTACTCCACAGTAATTAACTGTGATTCATAGACATGCAAATTAGCTGGTAATGAGGTTTGTCCTCATTGCCTTGATGTGTCTATAAATTGGAAAGACTGCATTTCAGAAACAGGGGCTTTTTATTGTAGTCAACAATGTGATGCTGTAGCTATTTAATAAACACTTAGGAATGTGTCAGAAGTGCCAACAAACATAATTAATTTGTTTATAGGAAAATCCAAAAAAAAGCAGCTTATTTTAAAATGGTTCTAACGATAGAGGGGTTATGGAAAACTTAGGAGATATCGTTCCTCTTACAAAGGATGACAAACAACATACACTGAAAATTGGCAATGCATTTTCAAATGGTTAAAATTACTAACTCCTGTAGGCAATGTAGTTTGATTACTGCCAGATTGCTTTGCATATATGCATTTTCAAAATGAGGTTTGGTAGCAAACCAATTTGTCCAGGGACATCTTCAGTTGGGGGTTAGGTAGAAATAATAAAGGGATTAAAAGGGTAGGGGGAAAAAGTTAGTGGGTGGAGTGAAAGGGTTAAATGGGAAAGTAGGATGATTGGGAGGAAATGAGATAAGTGTAGGCAGGGGCCTGGTGGGTTGTATGTGACTGCAACTAGGTAAGGGTTCACATTTTGGCATGAACTTGCTAAGGCAAGTGTAACCTCTGTGACAACCTATAGGTAGTTCGGAAAGCAGGTAGGCATTGAGTAACAGTAGGGCACGGAAGTGCTGGGTGCATGTTATATACATATGTAAACCTTGGCTTGAGATGATTGCCACTGGTACAGCAATACCCGACTATATGTGCAAAATGGGAAAAGGGATTGAGGATGGATATACATATATACATACACACACACACACACACTCACACACACTCACACACACACACACACACACACACACACACACATATATATCTATATATATATATATATATATATATATATATATATTTTTTTTTTTTTTTTTATGTATTTACTTTCTTAAGTCTTGGGTATTAGAGGATTGGTGTCTCAGTTATTTTACCTTAGTTATTGGTGAGTTGGATTCCTCATGGTCAGGTCAAGTGAGCTGTTTCACAGTTGAGCTTCATGTGGTTGGTTGGGTATGGCCTGAAACTACAGGCAATGTGGGAAAAGAGAAGAGAAAGGAAAAAAAATGCAAAAGGAACAATACAAGGCCCAAACCTTTAGGGTGGGTGCATTGACTGCACATATTTGTGTAGATTGTCCAGATTTTTGATGCATAATTTTGTTCTGTTTTCATGAAGCATTGAGTTTCTGGCAGAGCTGATGCCCTTATTGGGATCCACGCTAATGTAAAATCTGCTATTTCATTAACTTGTCCAGTGTTGTAACAATTTTGGATTGTTTTTGGTTTGGTTGGCTCTTCCCCCATGGTTTAGGGCTTTGTCCAGATGCTCCTGCCCAGTCTTTATAATAATTGTAATGTTGCATTTCCTGTGGATCAGTTGTCAAAGATTGCTAGTCATGCATTCCTCCTACATGTTCTTAGTCTTTTTTCAGTGTTTTGTGTGGGCTGCTAACCATTAGTGCACTATGTTGCAAATCAGGGTGGTTGCTTTGTCAAGGCAGCATTCAAATTGTTGGTGGTGGCTTAGTATTGTGGTGTTTCAGCTGTCCGATGTGGTGGAGTGAGCAGCGATTATCTTTTCAGGGGCTGCAAACTACTTGAGGTAGCAGTATATTCTGCATATGTGTGGTGATGCTTGAAGTCTGTTGCGAGGGAAGCTCTTGACGGTTGGGGGTGGCAGGTGGCAGGGGGAAGGTCATGCATCATATCTGTCAACTGTAAAGATTTATTGCAAAATGTCCAGGGATAACAGTAAGGAATGGACTAATGCATTCAGCAGAGACACTGTCGATGTAATCTTTTGCAACCCCCTGCACACACACACACACACACACACACACACACACACACACACACACACACACACACACACACACACACACACACACACACACACACACAGATTTTCCTGGAATGTCCGGATTTTTGTCTTATATTGACTGGGGGTCTTTGGGTTTTCTTCAGAAAATTTTTGTTTTCTGGCAATTCATTGAGAAAATGGCAAATACACTTTAGCAGTGCTATCAACGATAATTTTCCAGTGTTTAAAATGATGGCAGGTACAATGTCATGTTAAATAGGATTGAAGTCAGAGGACAGCAATGGCCTTTTGAGTTTAGGACTTCATTCCACTCAGAAGAGTCTTGTTATGGTATTCTAGCAACATTATAAGTATGTAAGAGCAGTATTTAGGAGTTGTTCCTATTTGGGCCTTTGTTCCTCCACTGTTTAAAGCTTTGTCCATAATTTTGCTCTAAGAGGTTGAAAGTATACTGCTCAGCTGTACAGATTTTTGTAGAAAATCCAAATTCGGTCTCACAATTTTGGTCTGTTTTTCATGGAAATTTATTTATTTATTTATTTATTTATTTATTTATTTATTTATTTTACATTTGTTGACCGGGATAGTCCGACTGGATACATGTCCATTTTCAGCGGAGGCCCGGGGAGAAAATCTCCAACAGAGTTACAATGACAGATAGTTACAAAATAGAGTTTAAGATGAACAAAAAAATGAAAAAGAAAAAAGCACTTTACATACTACCATAAACTACCATGCTCTAACAAATGCAGTTCATTATACTGTACATTAATAACATGCTAGCAAAGTCATTAGGACAAATTATAGCTTAGAGTTCGGCTAACATACATTGTTCTTTTGAGGTTAGACATCCCCTCTCTAGGTTGTTCTTTTTGGGATTGGATAATACTAAGAACTAGTATGGGCTTGGTTTACTTCAAAGAGCTAGTCTGGGTTTGTGCAAGGACAAAGCCAATGTGACTTATAATGGAGTTTTAGACTCTTTTTGAATTGAATTAGTGAAGTTATAAGCATGAGGTTGTTGGAGAGGGAGTTCCATATTTTTCCAGTGGTACTGGCAAACAGAGCGTCACCACCTAGGTTGTAAGATTTAATTGTTTGGACAAGGAGTCTATTTGCTGAGCAAAGGCAGCTTAGATTGGTGTAAGGAATTATTATATTTTTTAGAGCAGGGGTGTTCTCAGGTTGTTTAAGAATTTTAAATGCTTCTATGAGTTGGTACAGCTGGAGAAGATTTGGAAGTTCTATCCAGCCAAGTTTTTTCAGGTTAATACAATGGTGTGTTCTGTAGGGCAAGCCAGTTACAAATCTGGCAATATGATTATAACAAGATGAGAGTTTGTTTAGGTCAGATTTGTTAAGGTTAGTAAGCACAGGAGAGGCATATAGTAGGGTAGAGAGAAGGTGTGAGCGGGCAGTGGCTGCTCTGGCAGTTGGAGTTAGGAAGGTTTTTATCCTGTATAAGGACCCAAGTTTCTTGTTTACTGACATAATGGTTTGGTTGATATGCATATCAAATCTAAGTTTATTGTCAATGTTTACTCCTAGTAGCTTTGTATAGGAGTCAGGGGAGATAATGGTCCCATTGTTGGATTGTATAGTAAAGTGTGTGGTAGGTGATTTATTAGTTGGGTAGAAGAGAAGTAGTTTGGTTTTGTTTGGGTTTAAGATCAGGTGATGCTCAGCGAGCCAGTTTTCGACTGTTGTAAAACTGTGCTGGGTTGTAGTTAGTAGGTTTTCTAGAGAGGCATTGGAACATATTAGAGTTGAGTCATCTGCATACTGAATACAGGTGGCTTCAGGGATAACTGTATGGAGGTCATTTATAAAGACTGAAAAGAGAAGAGGTCCTAATATGGAGCATTGAGGAACTCCTATGGTATTTGGTAGCATGCAGGAGAGCTTGTTCTGCCACAGTACTGCTTGTTGTCTGCCAGTGAGGTAGGCTTGAAACCAGTCAAAAGCTGCATTTTCTAGATGCAGGGTTTCCAGAGTCTGGAGAAGTAGCTGGTGGTTTACCATGTCGAAGGCTTTCGACAGGTCCAGGAAGAGAGCAGAGTAGCAGATCAATTAAGTCTGGTGTTGGACATTAGTAACATATTTGATTTTCAGACTTCATAACCTTATGAAATCATGATAATGCAAACCTTCTATTTTGAAAGAGTGCTTTCATTTGCCTTGGCTGCTGGCTTATGAGTGGGGGGGGTGTCACTCGTCTTGTCAGGATAAAGCAGATGAATAGCGTGGAGTTGATTCAAGCAGCTTTATTACATACAAACACATCAGGATTGAGACTTAGTAACTTAAACTTAAACAAACTAATTAAGACTGACTACTGCACTTATACATGTTAACACTCTGGCTGTTCACTCAAAATGGCACTGCAGCCTGCACGTGCTCTGTATTTATATGCACGTGCCCACTGACTAGAGAGTTTCTAAAAGACAGGGGACACAATCTGATCTATATCCTCCTTTGAGATTTTGGTCAGGAACAGAAATGAGACAATAAGATTTGGTGTGCAATTGCACAAAACTAATTACAGATAAAACAATCATGCCCACATTGCTGTGTATTTTACACTAGGTCTGGAAATACATCCTGATCATGTGACATAGAAATTAGCAGTGGAAGCTTGTGTGTGTGTGTCTGTGTGAAATGCCCCAGTTAACTATAACTGGTGGCTAGAGTGAAACTCAGGTTCAAACCCTTGGGTGCAGGTAGCAACAACCTGAATTCCCTACCCACTACCACTTGTGAAAAGCATTCAGATTTTTGCATCATAGTAGTGTTCTGTTCCTCATAATATCTGTGGTTTTCTGGATTTTCAGAAATTTTAATTTCAAGCTTCATATTCTTCAGAAAGTACATGGTAATGCAAAACATTTTATTCTAGCAATTTTCTAAGTTTATAAGATCAATATTTGAAATCTGTCCCTATGTTTGGTGCTTTATTCCCCCATTACTGGCTTTGTGCAGGTTTTTTTTTTGCTAAGAGGTTGAGATCTATGGTGAGAACTCAATTCACTGAATATGTTTGGCAGTTGTATTCCCTGATTATTGGCTTTGTCCGGGTGTTTTGTGCTAAGAGGTTGAGAGCTATGGTGAGAACTGAATTCACTAAATGATAGCCATTTAAGTTTTAGTCTTCCTGTCTTTCAAGCAACAGCTGATTGGGTATAATGGTATGTTGCCTTGACTGTAGTGCACAGTGCCCTGGGTCCAAGACTTGGCAGTGAAATGCATGGTGGTAGCATAGCATTTTATTCTAGCAACTGTCGAATGTTATGCAAGCAATGTTAAAAATGTCCCTGGTTTTTGGGCTTTTGATCCCTCCCCTTATAAATGTTGGCTTTTTCCAGATTTCTTGTGCTCACCTGCTGCAAAGTTGAGAGATACAGTTGAGTGTCGAGTAGATTTTACAAAGAGCATAGAGCTTCAGGGGAAGAGAAGTTTAGTGCTGCTTATAGAGAATTGACTTGCATTGTTAATAGCACAACAGGTAGTGTACTTACTTTCGTGCAGAAGGCTGTGGGTTCTACACCCACAGTGTGTAGATGCATTGCTGATACTATACTGTGTTGTACTTTTAAAGGGGGTGGATGCTGCAGTCCTGAGAATGTTCTCTTTGGTGGAGATATGAACCTGTTATCAGTTTGCCATTTATTCCCTTTTGCAATATTACTAGCTTATCATGTTTTAATGTAACATGGGTAATTTATTTCTCAAGGGCAACAGGTACTTTATTTGCAGATGAAATAATGAAATATAAAATTGTTTGCTAGCAGCAATCTCTTCATTAGTTACAGATCTAATGTGGAAATATTTAAATGACTTTTACTTCTGCAGAAAGTGTGCATATTTACTGATACTGGTGGATTCTAGAAGTTTCAGTAGACGTTTATGATGGAAATGTTCTGAATTGGGCAGTTTTGTCATTATTGGTACATGCAGTTTGTATAATTGTTTACTGGAAAAATGTTCAAAACAATACATTTAAAATGTTGTCTAACAACTGTACTGTATTATACAATGAATATAATTTAATGCAATCAGGAAGGTGGGTCAAAAAACACATGTATGTTTCATGTGCAAGGGGCCTATGATTTGAAACCAGCCCAAAGTTAATTTTTATCTGCCACTGGCCAGATGTATTTTCTTTAAATGTGGGTTTCTATGCTGTTTCAATGAATGTGTGTTTCAAGGGCAGAGAAGTTTTAATGCTAAGTCTATTTTCATTGTGAGACTGCATTGCTTTGTTTTGCAGATGTCTATTAGTGTTTGTGCTGTAAAATGTAAAATAAAACTTTTAAATGAAATCCAAATCATCGCAGAAGTAAAGCAGTATGCACATTACAGTGTTTATGGTAAATGGGGTGAAATAGCCAAATAATGGGACATTGGAATGGCTGCATCGGGGAGGCCCCATTCGACCATGATTTTTTGAGGGGAAAGGGTGGCAAACTCAATTATAGCCACGGCTGAACTATACCTCTCAACTGTCCAGATTTTCACAGAATGAATAGACTGTTGCTATTATTTTTGGTTTGTTCATAAAAATTGTGGTTTTCTGGCAAATAATTTAGGAATGAAGTCACTAAATAATAACAGACATTGAGTTTCAGACTTCATACCCTTCAGAAAAATGCATGCTAAAGCAAGACCTGTTATTCTATCAACTTTCTAAGTTTATACAACAGCACTTTTTTAGTACTGTCTGTATGTTCCCCCAATACATTTGACCTTGCCATATTTTCTGCATTAAGAGGTTGAGAGGTGAAAAGTAACTTATTTCGGCTTTTCCTGGTTAGGGGTCGCCACAGCGAAACTCTGGTTCGCTAATGATTGGCAGTAGATTGTTATGGTGCCGAGTTGCCAGCCTGACACCCAACCTTCAAAGAAGGCATGCCCATTCATGCACGCATCTACCTGCATGTCTTTTTAATGTCACTCAACAATGGGGAGAACATGCAGACTCCACACAGAAGGCACTCCAGCCGAGAATCAAATGGGAGAACTTCTTGCTGTGAGGCGACAATGTTACCACTGTACCACCGCGGCTGGGTACCAGCAAATAAATCACTTTATAGAATTAGGTATATCCAAACCTCTCGATTGTCCCCAACTTTGGCACAAAATGTTGCTCTCCCCTAATAATCACTCCACAAAATGTAAATTTTGGAAGAAAATGTGGAGGGTTTACAATTAATAAGTAATTGTAATGATCAGAGTTATAGATTACTTTTATTTCAGAAATGCATGTAGGTTCTCTTATTTTGTCAGCTGCTCAACTTAACAGTACTAATATTAAAAAGTGTCCCTTCTTTGACACATTCTCAGCTGTATTGTGTGGCTATTTTATATTTTTGCATCACATTTTTGGTCCATTTTTCATAAAATTGTGGTTTTCTGGCAAATTAGTGGCAAATCATTAAATATTGAAGTTAGAAAATAATGACAGACATTTGAGTTTCAGATTTCATACCCTTCAGAAAATTCATACTAATGCATGCCCTGCTATTTTATTATCTTTCTAATTTTATAAGAGCAATATTTAAATATTGTCCTTATTTTTGGGTCTTTGTCCCACTTCTATTTATGGCTATGTCCAGATTTCTTGCTCTGAGGTTGAGAGGTATGACAAATGTGTCAGGGCCATCACCATCAGCCAGAGCTATTTAAAATTGTGACATGCTTGTGCAACCCACTCCCCCATGTAATGACTCTGGATGTGTCCAAGCAAGGAAAGGAGCAATTATGCAGTGTAAGTGTGCAGAGTATCACCCCATCCAAGGTAGACAAAAATACTACCGTGACTTTTCATCTGTCCTTGATTTTTCAGAATGTTCTGGTTTTCTGTCATATTTTTATACTGTTGATTTATGCTTATTATTCAGAAAATGCATGTTGTTGCACTGACTGTCACTCTGTGTTTAAGTAGCAATGCTTTAATGACCAATAAAGCTTGTCTGAGATTGTAAGATGCAAGTAAGCTTTGATAAGCATACTGTTAAAGGATTACCAACATTGAAAGTATTTTTATTGTTGCCATGCAGAGAATATTTACATAACTAGATAACGTATAAGCCTTAAGTATTGAAATGCATATGACAGCATTTGTAATAATGGACATGATTACAGTATTTTCCGAAGCTCACTACATTTGTTGGAGACTTGCAATCATCTTTGCAGACTTTACCTGTAAACTAAACATAATGCCAGTCTATCATGTGTTGTCCATGACCTGTGCAGTAATCCTTTGAGCAATTTATCTTGAGCTTGTTTCTTGTTTGCTGTTCATATTTTACTTTGATCAGGTTTTCCTCATGAAACAAGTAGATAGTTGTTGTCAGGCAGCAGGTCTTTTTTTGGATAAGAAACATTTTTACATGTGGGGTTTTCACAGAGATTGCTACTTTCAGCATGTTACTTGGTACTTTTATAAAGCTGAATATAAATTATAATTAGAACTGCAGTGCAAGGAGAAGTGGTTTAAGATGAGTGCTGCTTGTTTTTTTATACTTGATTTTGACTGACATTCCAGTAATGTATTTAAAAAGTAATTTATTTTTTCATGCCTCACAACCCTTTTTTTTCCATCTAGATATTAAGTAAGCTGTCATGTAGCCAATGCATTGAGATATTTCTTTTCTTCTATACTTCATTTTGTCTTAATTGGACTCTCATAATGGTGATTTCGCACCCAGGGCAGCGTATTTAATTAAAGTACCAGTTTTTGTGGTTTTGAGCATAGCTCTGCCCCTTTCTAGTTGGTCACACCTCTTCCCATTGGCCCCACCCATTCAAATGTCTTCTGCAGCCCCCCGTTGATTTGATGTCACCAGCTGCCACTGGAAATTAGGACTGGCTATAGCAACAGAGACAGTCAGTGGTAAATGTTCAGCTTCTGGGACATCAGGGAGAACATCTGGAATGGGAACAGATACTGAGACATGTCCTTCTAAAGGAACGTTATCTCTTTGGTTTTCCAGTATAGCAGGAGACGTAGGCCACATCACCAAGGAATGTACAAGTGCAAGGCTTGTTCATTTTGTAAATTTATAGAAGTAGGGAGTTCATTTACAATTGGAGGTCAAAAATATTACATCAAGGATAAGTACAACTGCAACATCAAAAGCGTCATTTATCTTAATAATTGTCAGTCTTGTCCCTGTTTTTATATAGAGAAGAGTGATTGGAAATTTAAAGAGAGACTATATGAACATCTTTATAGTATAAGGAAAGTTAATGGCTAAACATGTAGTTGACTATCCTGACCATTGTTTAAATTTAGGATAATAGACCAGGTTATACCAGATTTAAGAGGAGGTCCCACACCTTTAAAACTGGAACAGCAAGAGCTATATTGGCAACTTAGTTCTAATGCCTGTACTTATCCCGAGTTGAATGAATTGTATTCTATTACCTGTGTGCTTAAATTAAAAAGCTTGGACAAGAACATTCTTTGGAGTGTTAAAGTTCTTTTTAGTTTTGAGTTGTTATTCATTGTGGTAATAGACATATTTTTTGTGCAATTTTTATCATATAATGTTGTTAGTAGTTCTTTAAGGAGGTTGGGTTGTTTTTAGTATCATGTGATTTATTAATTGTATTTAAGTGTAATTATTATTTCTAAGATCCATGTCTGAAGATGTTTTGTCATAGAACATAACAAAAGCGCTTACTCAATTTTTGTTTTATTAAAGTTGTGCGAACTAAGAGTTGCCATTCCATTTATTTTGTTAATAGCAGTATTTCTGGGTGATCTAGATAAGGTATTAGCCAAATAAAGAACTTTCTCTTTTGTGTAGTGCATTTTGAAGTTGTTCTTTTGTAATCTAAACATCATTAGCTATAGTCTTGCTGGAGCTGTGCATAGGCTTCTTTAAAATACTAACTAGAGGTTGATTATCAGTCTCAATCTGGATAGGGAGGTCATAAATATAATCATAAAACTTTGAACATAATTGCAGAGTTCCTTTTCAATTTGAGGTTCATAGATTAGTAGTAGGCTAATTTCCCTTCTGGGCCATTTTAAGTCTAGCCAATTACCCCATGTGAGAATCAAACCCTATACCCTGTGTCTGTAATGTAAACACATTAACCATTACACCAGACTGTACCTCAGGCTGGGTAAGAGTTATTGATGCATAGGCTATTGGTCTACCCTCTTGAAGAACAACTGCACCTAGACTGAACTTTGAAGCATCACAGGAAAGAGTTACTGGCTTGTGAACATTATAATATCTTAACATTGGTAGACTGGCAATTTTCTGTTTTGGGTCATCAAATGCTCTTTGGTGTTCCAACCAGGACCAGGTAACATTTTCATGTGTCAGCTCTCTTAAGGGTACTGATAGTTCACTAAAGTTTGAGATAAACTTGCCCAAACAAATCATACTAAGAAAACATTGTAAGGCTTGGACATTGTCTGGAGCTGGCATCTCAAGAATGGCTGTTTGTCGTAAGTCTGAAATGGTAAATAAATGACCAACATAAGTAACTTCTCTCAGCCTGAATTGACACTTCTGAGGATTGAGCTTAATAAGAGTCACTTCATGTATTCTTTGCAGAACTTTTCTGAGGTTTCTGTCATACTCTGTCTCACTATTGCCTCCTACTAGTTTATCATCTACTATAATAGCACACGGATAGCCAGAAAAAAATTTATCCATTGCACGCTGAACGACTTCACTGGCAGAATTTATTCCAAAAGGCATACTGAGAAATCTGAATCTACCAAATGGTGTACTGAATGTAGTCAGTAGTGAAGATTTTCAGTCAAGCATTATTTGCCAAAATGAAATTTTTTGCATCTAAGACAGAAAAAAACAGTGGTATTTGGCATGAGGGTGGCAACTTCCTCGACTGTACGCTTAGGATGGTGGGGTCACTTTAATGCTTTGTTCAACTCTCTTGGATCAATACATATTCTGATATCATCTTAGCTTTTCTTGTGAGCAACTACCATCGAAGATATTCACTCATTTGGTTTTGTCACTGAAAAAATCACTCCTAAATACACCATTTTGTCTGACTGAGCTTTATTCTGTCCTGCATGGCCATCAGAACTTTTCTTGCTGGTGTGACCACTGGACTGACCTCTGGGTCTAACTTCATGGAGTTTGCCTAGTTTGTCTTCAAAAATATCAGCATACTCTGAGAAAATAGCATAGATTAAACTGGAACTGGGACATGTGCTTACATGATGGACGTCTTTGGTAAAAGAAAGCAGTCTCATTTTCAAACTATCTCATTGACCTAATATTGACTGTACTGGTCTTTTGACTACATAAAACTGCAAGTTATAGCTGTTCCCAGCAGAGTAACATGAAAGCACTACTGAGCTCTTGGTTTGAATCTCTTCACCTCCATAAGCAACAAGCTTTGCACACTTTACCAAATGAAGTTGTTCCCCAGCTCTTACTCTATCAAACGTTTCTGCTGACATTACATTGCACTTAGAACCAGTATTTACTTTGACTCTATGGGTTTTCCATTAATCAGGACAGTAAAAAACACTTCATTTTTTATGCCAGCAAATCTACTGTATTGATCTGTTCACCAAGCACTGATACACCATCTACATAAAAAGTAGGGTTGCAGCTTTCTACATAATCAATTTGCTTCTTTGAATAACTTTTCTTAATAAAATAATTAGGCTTGCTTGATTTACAAAGCTTTTGAAAATGGTTTCATTGTTTACATGTGCGGCATTGTTGACCAAAAGCTAAGCACTTTTCCCTTTTAGACTCATGATTTTCACAATTATGACAGTGAACTATGAAGTTTGCCTTGGGTTTTGCTGAGTCACCCCTGTGCTGCACTGAGCATGTCTGTTTTACTGAGCTTGCCTTAGAACTTGCTGGAAAGACATGGGGTTTCCCAGGAAGAGATACAGGACCTGAAATAGCTGCATGTGCTTGGGCCTGTTTCTGTTACCCACATGCTGCATACTGTCTATATTTGCTGTAGAAAGTGCTGAAAGCATGCTCTTTTTACTTGAAAACATATTAGTGTGCCTTTCTGTGAGCTGATCTATTTGACAAATTTCTTTGCTCAACGTTAAATCACCATCTCAAAGCAAAATCTTTTTCACTGCATCATTAACACCACACAAGCCTGTCTTTTATTACCTCATCTCTTAAATCATCAAATCTGCACATTTTTGCTTTGTTTCTCAAGTTAGTAATATATGGTGCAAAAGTTTCCCCAGGCTTTTGATTTATTGTGTAAAACAAGTACCATTCCAAAGTAACATTCATTTGGGGGTTACACATTTCTCTAAATGTATGTTTTAAGCACTCAGGGTCCTCCCTTGATTCAGCTTGTACATAAACAAATGAATGTTCTCTTTCAATAGCTCCTGATCAGCTAAATTAAGCAGAATAAACGCCCTCATACATGTATTTGTCAGAAAAAGCTGCTTGTATGAAAATATCATATTTCTGCTCAAACACTCTCCAATTCTCTACAATATTATTATCAAACACAAGTGGGTTGGGTCTGTGAAAGGCCTCTTCCATGCCAACAAACAATAGTAAAGACCCTTGTAATTATGCATGAACATACATATATGCCATAAACTCATAGTTATGCACAACTGCACAAAAAAAACTCTTTGAAATAACTGTACTTTGCAAAATCTCTCTGTAGCACAAGAAACTCTTTGAGATGACTGTACTTTGACTGCACTTTGTAAAATAACTGTACTGTAATAAAGCACACACTGCAAATACTTTGCAGTACTTTGCATACTTTAAACAACTTTAGTTATACTTCGAAGAGCTTCAGGCAATGTGAAATAGTAACTCATATCGAAAAACATGATAATTTGCTAAAAATGTAATAGTTTTGCCCTTTTTACGCTAGTTTTGCTTTTTTGTCAGGCTCATTATGCTTGTTTTACCTTTATCATGCTTGTTATGCTTTTTTTTTATTTTATTTTATTTTACATTTGTTGACCGGGCTGGTCCAACTGGATATATGTCCATTTTCAGCAGAAGTCCGAGGAGAAAAGCTCCAAGAGAAAAAAAATACATAAATATTAATAGCAATGTTACAAAAGTAGTGATGTCTATTTTGCCTTTTTTATGCTCTTTATGCAGACTGGAAATTACTCTGAGCATTTTCAGAAGTATTTAGAATATTTTTATTGAATATTTTTTGAACATTCTGTTTAATTAATAATGCGTTTTGTGCTTTTCAAATGTTTTGTGTTATTTTCTTTGCAAGATAAATCATTTATGCGAGTTTTAGTACCTGAAATTTGTTTCTGACCTGTTTTGTGAGTTGTTTGAGCAGTTGGGGATGATGCATTCATATATATTCCTCCATCGTTAAGTGGGAAGAAATTTCACTCTTCATCCCATTCTGACACCATGTCACTCATCTGGTCAGGATAAAACAGACAAATAGTGTGGAGTTGATTCAAGCAGCTTTATTACATACAAACACATCAGGATCGCAGATTAGTAACTTAAACTTAAACAAACTAATAAACAGACTGACTACTGCACCCATACATGCTACACTCATACATGTTAACACTCTGGCTGTTCACTCAAAATGGCACTGCTGCCTGCATGTGCTCTGTATTATATGCATGTGCCCATCAACTGGAAAGCTTCTTAAAGACACAGCACACCCTTTGCTCTACAGGTGGTACAGTGCCTTCAGATTTGGTTATGGATAAATGTTTTCAAATGGTATTGCTTACTTGGGCTCATGTCTGAGTGGGTAGTTTTGGCAGAGATTTGGTGTAGGTGTTTTGCAGGCTTTCCTGGAGTCTCTGGTGCACTTTTATGGTGGCGATGAGGAGCACGTGTGGCTTTTATCCCACCATCATCACAGAATGTGGAAGTTTGGGAAGCATCTGTTGAAGGCAGTTGGGGTGCCTGGGATCCTCTAGTGGTATGCTGGTGGAGCAGAGGAAAGTCTTTATCAAGAGGCCATGGGTGGGTGTGTTCTCATCTGATTAGTTACTTTTGGGGGGGTGTTAAGTATGCCAGGTGGTATTTTGTGACTGTTGTTTGATGTTTCAACATTTCAGGAAAGTTGGTGTGTTCTTGTGGTGCTGTTGGTGGTTGGCTGGGAGTGTGCTAGCCAGTCAGCTGGTCAGGATGACTGCTGGTGCATGATTAAAGTTATGCTTGCACTTCTGGATGGGCAGTGATGCTTTGAGCTCGTTGGAGTTTCCAGAAGAAGTCTTGATTTAGCCGGATACCTGTAGTGGCGGGTTTCACACATAACAGGATGAAGTTGATGGTTCTTTGCACATCAGAGTGTCAGCGGGTGATGTTGGGATATTGCTGGGGGAGGTGGAGGTTGCTAGGACTGAGGGTGGGAGCCTAAGTGATTTCTTTGCCAGGGGAGGGGGGAGAGAAAGTGAAGAGGAAGGTGATGTTGCACCACTTGACAGGGCTAGTTCACCACTAGCCATTAGTAATGCTCTGCCTATGAAAGGCAAAAAGGAGTGGGAAAGTCCTTCAAGAATGAGTTCCAGGAAGGGTAGTGATTCATCAGTATATAGGAAAGGCACAGAGCAGCTGCAATCGTTAGCATAGTTTATGGCCCACAAGTCGGAATGAATTGTAATTTTTAAATTGTGACTGATGTTGGTAAATTACATTGATATGAGTTTTCATAGCATTCTGGCTGCCTGGCAAATTAGGAAATCATTTCAGATGGATATGGTAAATAATGATAGCAATATGAGTTTCATACTTCATAATCTTAAGAAATTAATGATTGTGCAAAATCTGCATTCATGCTTCATAACTTTCAGAAATTAATGCTTGTGCAAAATCTGCATTCATACAACCTAGAATGCAGATTAATATTTGAGAGTTGCCCCTGTATTTGAGGCCTTTCTCCCACTTTTAGGCTGAATTAGTATATTTTTCTATCACTTTCTCTATGAGGCTGAGAAAGAATGGCAAGTATTTAGCAGGGGAGGCACAGATACGGACACTTAACATTGCTGTTAGAGTTGGGAGAGTGCTTGTGTGTTGTTCGTGGGGTGGGCAGGTAGTTTCTGTCTTATGTGGGGTCAGAGTTTTAGGGAATATCATTCTCAGTGTGGTGCAGTTGTTAGCATTGTCGACTCACAGCAAGACATTCTTCAATTCTCAACTGGGATGCCTTCTGTTCGGGGGCTGCATATTCTGCATACCCATGGTTTATGCAAAATGATCTAAGGAGTATGTTCCTGGCTCTCAACCTTCCTCCTTTAAAATGGGGACCATTGCCTCTCATAATGTAAAATAAATGGGCAAAATGGCAAATACTTTAACTAGGAAGCTCATGGGATGGTTAAATGTGGTATTTTGCTTTTAGAATAGGCCTTTTTAACGATGTGGCATGATTAAGTTTTATTTACCATTGATATCAGCTACATGGCTAATTGTGCATGTGTCAGACTAATTCAGTGTAGAACTTCAAGGAACATGAACTTTTGAGACCCAAACAGAGAAATGTTCCTTGACATGAGGTATACGTGACAGGTATGGGTATGCATGTATTTTGTTTTTAA
This sequence comes from Protopterus annectens, assembly GCF_019279795.1. Lineage (NCBI taxonomy): Eukaryota > Metazoa > Chordata > Ceratodontiformes > Protopteridae > Protopterus > Protopterus annectens. Next base: position 172,728,886 of record NC_056741.1, on the reverse strand, counting down.
GCATCTTCTGTTTCCATGCTGTGTATGTGTGGCTGTTGGAGCTACTTGTAGACCATAGCAGCACATGGGACAAGTTGCCAAGGGTGCAGCTGCTATGTTATGTATGTAGATTTGTTTTAAATTTTAATCCATAGAAGCGCGATGTTTGCAGGGATATTATTGTAGTTCCTTCTTAGGTGCCTAAGACTATTCTATGAAATAAGTTAACTTGGTCCATATACTGCCGTATTTAAGCACATAATGCAGTCATGAGTAAGTTTTGGCTTTGTGTGTGCAGAGGCAGTTTTCTTTTTTGCTGCAGATGGGGAAGGGCAGAGTTTGCATCTGCTGGTGACCTACATGAAGGGGACATGAAAGGTGATGGATTACGGCAGTGGTGGATGTTCCTGTCACTGAAGTGGTGCACACTGAGGCTGAAGATGGGGAAGCGCAGAGTGGGGATCAGTCATGGCCTGAAAGAAGGGGATTTGAAATGTGATGGATTTTGCTGGGGGTGTTTGTTCTGCCACTGGAGTGGTGCATGATGAGGTCACAGGTAATCCTACTTTATTAGGTGCTCAAGAGTTGGTGTGGTTTTGGAGTACTGTGGGTATGGGTGAGGATGAGGTACATCAGGGGCAGGGTGAAACAAGTGGGGGGTTATCCACAGTGGGGTGGAGTCACAACAATGTGAGGTTGGGTCACATTTTGGGGGCATGGCAGCTGGATTTGAGTTTTGGAAGTATTCATGTTCTCCATTGGAGTTGGCAGCAGCAGGCAGGACTTTAAGACTAGGTGAAGGGTCTTTCAGGGTATTACAAGATATACATGTGTGTGGGTTGTATGAATAACTGGTTTCCATTGTTTAAACAGAAGTCTGAAGGCCCAAGCAAGGCATTATTTTTGGGGTGATAGTGGATACAGGCGATGGTTTGTTTGATTTACTAGATGCAAAGGTGTAATAAAAAAAAACAATAATTTTTTGAGGAGTGAGGTTTTGGGACAAGGGTGGCTTAAGGATGTCATGGAGCTCATTGGACTCCTGAATTTTGTATATTGCAGGGGGAGGGGATTGTTTGCCTTGTTGGATGGCAGGATGGAATATTGTCTGGGGGAGGAATGTACAGGATGGAAGGACATGTGAAGAAGGGATGTTACTATTTGGAATTAGTTTTTGTTTGTCTGATTTTGAAGGTTTATTATTTGAAATTGTGGGAAAAGAGAGTTTTTTTTTTTTGGATAGGCAGCAGTGGTGATTTTCCCAGCTTTTTCAGTACCTGAGCCAGGTGTTTGGAATTAGATTTGATGGTAAGGTATATGTTAGGGTATTGTAAGACTTTGTGAAGTTGTATTTAGGTTTGGGTGCATGGCAAAGCAGTTCATTTGGTCAAGGTGGTGTTAGTTCCAATTAGTATAGTTGCTCAGGTGACAGGGTTATGTGACTTTACTAGCTCTGGGGCAGTGCATCATATGTTTGTGGGGTTGTGTTTTGTGTATAGTGCAGACCAACAGGACCAACAGGCTGACAAGATTGACAAGATAAGTTTTTGAAATTGCTGTTGGTGTATTGCAAAATAAAAGCAATAGGCCAGCTTTCAGAAACACAAAGACATAAATGGTAACTGCAATAAACAATCAATAAACAGACCCTGTAGAAATTCCAATAAGCTAGGCTCCAATAAAATTAAAGCACTTATTTTCCTGTTATAATCTGGCAAGGTAAGTGTTTTCATCCATGATAAAGGACATCTTCAAAACATTATTTTAGAATATTCAGGAACAATTAGCAGAAGCATATCTGGCTCAACCAGCATCCTGTGCGAGTGCTGTAAATCAGTGCCCCACCCCCACAGCTCTTCAACTGAACAAAAAAAACATAAAGTACACTTTACTATATTAAGCCAATCAGTTTATGAATCCATGCACCCCTACCAGCTCTTCCACTGAAGAGCAAGAACAAAAACAACCAACAACAAAAATGGACATTCTTCTAGCCAAGTGGCCAGATGCAGAAAACACATCTCACACATCTCCCCCTCCTGTCCAACCATTCAAATCACTTTCTATGCCCTGCCCCTTCTTCATTGCCTTCAAATCTGAGCTCTACAGCACTCGTGTGGTCTAAACTGTAGCAACTGCTTGCTACTTTGTAGCAAACAGTTTGCTAACTAAAACCTGAGCACTGTAGCAGTCTGTGCAGGCAGGATACAAATTGTTGCAGCTGTTTGCTACAGTTTATAAAATCTTTCTTATGAATTGTATTAAACAGTTTTTTTTAAAAAAGAGATTTCTTTTTTTACTTTTAAACTACAGCAAACAGTGTGCTACAATGTAGAATGCAGTTGCTACAGTTTAGACCACACATGGAGAGCTACAGTGCTCGAGGTTGACCACAAATGCAATACTGGCTTTTAATAGCTGGTATTAGAGTTCAGGATTGTCTGATAGCACCCCCCAACACTTTGCACTCAGAGCAGTTGCCCCTCCTGCCCTAGCTATGCTACTGATAACTACCATATTGTATTCTGTGAAATTGCGCAGCATGGACATGATTCAGAGACATAAGTAGCATAATGGCACTACTGGGAAAAAGTGAAGAACATCATATGCAAATGACCCCATAATGTGATGAAAATGACTCACATTTGCATTCACCATTGCTGTCATTTGCATAAGGAGGATAAGCAACATAGCATGTGTTTTTTGTGAGTGGAACTCTGATTTTTGGGTAGGTTTTAGTAACTGTTCTCTGCTTTAATTTTGGGAATTTCAGCTAACCTGTGTCTTGATTTAAAGTTAATCCTGATGCCCAATATTTAATACCAGAAGTGTTATACTGCCTCCTTCCTCATTTGTGATATTTCGTTTCTAATCTTTTATTTATTGACATTTGACAACTGGATCATCAGACACTTTTCAGCAATTACCCAGGCTCATAAAGGCAACAGTTAGTACATCAAATATTCTGAGATCACACTAGTAAGAAAACCAAACTATTTACAATACAGATAGAAAAAGTAAAATGCAAATTTACAACAAATATTTTGAGCAGACAAATTTACAAAGCATATAGGACAACTGCAGCAGATTTACAAATGACACTTTAAATATATGAATGCACAGAGTTTGTCAGTGGCATATTTATTCAGTAGTGTGTTTACAGTGAAATCACAAAGCATTTATCATTAACAGTTGGTAGAAAAGTATTTGGGGAAAATCAAATAGCACAATATTTACAATACAGCTTCTGATGTCAAAACAACAATGACAATAAAATGCATACTGAAGAAGTTAAAAGACTGCAACATGAATATTGCAAGTAGCATCAATATGGTGATAAGCTTAAAGTTTCCTTTGTATGCTTATCCCTTACTTTGTAGAAGGCAGACGTATTGCATTCCTTAAGAAGGGACTCTTGCTTTTGAACATATGCAAAGAATCTTCCTGCCTGATTTCTGCCAGGAGGCTTTTCCAGATGGCATACATAAGCTTTGCAAATACCCCTTCCCATCTTAAATCAGATTCCAAATAGGGAGACAGTATTTTTATTTCTATGCCTCATTGCATAGCTGTGGTTTCTGGTTTGCATCTTGGATTTTAATGGTGGGAGGAACCTTGATTGTAAAGATCAGGGGAACAGTAGTCTGGATGCTGTTTGACTGGTAGCTATATTACCTTGGGTAAGAGTAAGCAATGATGGGTCCTCTAGATAGCAAGTAATGCAAATCTGCAGATTTTGTTAATTGCATATTTGCCTTTGAATGGAAAGTTACTAATAAGATTTTTATGTTGATTTATTAACCTGTATATTTTAACTTGGGTTATGTTTTCATTGGTCAGGTCTTTGATACTTTTGGGATATTACAAATATTTTGTGTGTGTGTGTGTGTGTGTGTGTGTGTGTGTGTGTGTGTGTGTGTGTGTGTGTGTGTGTGTGTGTGTGTGTGTGTGTGTGTGTGTGTGTGTGTGTGTGTGTGTGTGTGTGTGTGTGTGTGTGTGTGTGTGTGTGTGTGTGTGTGTGTGTGTGTCTTAGCGCGCGTGCTCTGGTCTCTATTTCTTTTGTTTGTCTGTTCCTTTTTTTCTGTTTTGCAGGAGGTTTCACGTTCACCATAAGCTTGAAGTAGCTGCTTTAAGCAAGCTCTTTTTTTTTTGTTCCTCCTGAGTATAGTACCCTTGTAATAGTAAGTTGTCCATTTCAACTCTGAGAATGACAGCGCTCTGAGAGTTACCTGATCTCTGTACTCTACCCAGGACTTTTGCAGACTCTCACAAACAAGTTCAGGATGCATGATCTCCAAGAGTGCTAAGTATGAATATAATGTTCCAACTGCAGCAACCCTGGGGTAACTTATGATCATTTCATAGGATCATAAGATCATAGGAGATTACTAGGATAATGGCCTTGAGGCCCTTACAAGCCTAGCCAAGACTTTATCCCCAAAAAAGAAATCTCAAATCAGCATGTCACCCCTGTCAATGAGGGACACAGGTGGAACCCCCTGGGACAAATTTGTGGTTTCCCATCCACTCATCAAGGCTGCACTTGAAGAGGGTCAGTGACATACTTTGTTTGACATGTATAGGGAGTCTATTCCAGAGACAGGGCAGCCTCTGGGAGAAAAACCTGTCTCTCCAGCAGGTTTTGTTAATGTCGCATATTAGATTTAGGCCTTTCGATCAGGTAATGTGCGAGGAGTTAGACTTACACATACTGAGCATCTCTAGTAGAGCAGGTTCTGAGATTGCATTGTTCATGAGACACAGATCACCAATCTGTACGATACCAAGTAGAGTGCTAGTGATTTGAGCCTGATAGCTAAATGAAACATATTACAAAATAGATATATTGAGTTGCTCTAAATATAACTAATTTAAAGAAACCAAACAACAAGTGAACAGAAGAAGAACAGCAATCTTATCCATTAGGTAAAAGGACATAAACTTAGAAACAACAGAGAAATACAAGGATTCAAAACAGGAAAATTACAGATTATTTTCTTAATCAAGAAAAGGGTAAAGGCAAGCTTTATTTCTCTGAATAGTGTCATCTGTGTAGCCTTGGAGCTAGTAATTACCTTCAGAGCAGTTTTCCTGGCTATGAGATGTTTTTTTTTCTAAAAATCATTGGCAGTGGTTAGCTCAGTGTGATTGTTAATGCAGACAGAGGCTTAACGACCTACAGAAACAAAAGGAAGCTGAACCTCCTACAGTAGTCTATGATGTCTCAATAACCAGCTGAATGGATATTCAATAACTTTCCCATTGTACTGGTATGTGATCTATATGAATTTGCTGTCTTTCTGAATTTTGCTGTTTTTGTTCAGTCTATGCCATATACAATTATTTTACCCTGCCTTTCATGTAAGTTGCAGTGGTATCTTTGACAAGTCCTTTAAGAAATGTAATCATGAAAATGCAATCCATTTAAACATAAATCTGCCATCATTTAATTATAGCTTTCATACTAGCTAATCACAATATTTAAATCATATGTTCCATTATTCTGACATTGACCATATTTTTGGTTTAACAAAGTTATTTTATCTGCATGAATAGGTAGTAATTAACTCCATTAGTGAGACACCAGAAATGTTCCAGTTCAGAAATTCCATTATAGACAAACATTTCCTTTCCAATTTGCATGGAATGAGTGCAATAGTTTGCAAATCAGGGAGCCTACTGCTTTTTTTTTTTTTTTTTTTTTTTTAGAAGTGACACCAGTGGTAGTCTTTAAAAGAAATACGACTAATGAATCAGCAGATGTGGTTGATGATTAGTTCATGTGATTCTAAGTCCTTTTTGGAGACATTCACTTTTATAGGTAGTCTATATTCCAATTAGGCCAGGGGGGTTCATTCTCTTATTGCCATTCTACCTGCTGGAGATAGAGTAGGAGATTATTTTAGTAAAAAAGGAGTTTGACTTTGCAGAGATGACACTTTCAGTTTTGTTTCAAATATTATGGCTTTGTGTGTGTGTGTGTGTGTGTGTGTGTGTGTGTGTGTGTGTGTGTGTGTGTGTGTGTGTGTGTGTGTGTGTGTGTGTGTATCATTTAGTAGACAAAAAGTTGATTTTCTAACTGTTAATCAGCATAGAAGATGATTACGTGGTAGAGCAGGTCAAATGGGAGTTTTTTTTTTTTTTAAATTGGGAGCAGTATGTGAGAAAAGATGGATCTTTGTGGAGCACCTTTAGCCACATGGGTAGTAGTGGAAGTTGTGGAATCTATTCAAAATGCAAAATGTTTGTCATTTAGAAAGTCTGTCAACCACAAGAAGGCTTGTGTGTTACTTACAAAATAAAGAACTGAAGCAATGTATTATGAACACTGACCTCATTGACCTTTTCTGTTTGTGTAGGATGTCATCAGTGCATGCGTGAAAAGATGGCCATAGTACTACCTGTATCAAAAGCAGCAATCAAGAAATAATCACAAAAACTGGAGAAGAACCACTTTATAAAATATAAAATAACAAAACACAGCAAAGCTTTCAGGCATAAAACCCTTCTTCAGTGCATTACATTTCAAATGTTAAAATCATACTAAATATATAGTGGGTCACCATCACATGACTAGCAGCCAAATAGTCATATGACACATATACAATTAAAAAACATTAGAAACACTTCATTTCAATTTAGTCTGTTGCATAAATTTAAGAACAGGTTTCAAAGTAATAACATCATTAAGTCCTGGCAATCTATCTGCCTTAAGTCTAATCATCCACTCATATTCCTTCAACTCCAGCTCATTGTTAATATCACCCCCTCTTGGTGTTGTTGCAACTATATGTATAACTCGAAAGAGAAATCTATGTTGCACTCCATTTTCTTTTATATGCTTATATAGGGAATTAGTGGTTACTGCTCTGTTGATCTCTGATTTATGTTCAATAATTCTATCCTTTAATTTTCTTGTAGTTTTACCTACATAGAAGGATGAACATACAGAACAGGTAGCCAAATAAACCACAGAAGTGGTATTACAAGAAGCTTTAACATTAAAAGTGTATGTTCTGTTTGTAGTGGGATCTTTAAACTGATGACTATTATGATCATAGATGTCAGGACAGCAGGAACAATTATAGCATTTACATGTTCCTGACTTTATAGCATTAAATGCAGGAGGGATATGTAAGTCCTTATAGCATAATTGTTGTTTTAGAGATCTCATATTTCTGAAGGAAAAATAAGGTCTAACATCTAATACTTTTTTAACGTCCATGCATGCCATAAGTATAAGCCAGTTTTTTTGTATAACCTGTTGTATAAAATGCGTATTGGAGTTAAAAGAAGTGACAAATCTAACTTTACTATTAGATTGCCTTCCCTCATTCGTAGTGGTTCCTTCAGTATATATTGGTTTCAGGGTAGTAGCTCTATCTGCTATAGTTTTATTTTTAAGCTCTAAAATTAATTTGCTATCATATCCACTAGAAATAAATTCTTGTGATATAGATTCAAGTTGTATTTTGAATCTAGCATCATCTGTATTCAGCTTACTTACTCTGCCCAATTGAGATCTAACTATGCTTTTAAATACATGAGGAGCATGCATACTACTAGAGTGCAAATAGCGTCCTGAGTGTACTACCTTCTGATGTATACTAGTGTGGAAGGAATCACAAGTCCTATCTAACACTAAGTCTAGGAACACAATTTTATCCTTGGAAAATTCCATTTTAAACTTTAAAAAGTTTGTACTATCATTCAGGTATGATAAAAACGAATTTAATTGAGATTCAGTGCCCCTCCATATCAGAAAACAATCATCTACAAATCGTTGATAAAATACTATATTTTCAGCAAAAATATTGTTATCATTTAATATAAATTTCTGTTCCCAGACATATAGCACTAAGTTGGCATAGGTATTCGTTGTGGATGTGCCCATAGCCACACCTGACATTTGTAGATATAATTGTTTATTAAATAAAAATATATTATTAGTTAGAACTAAATCAAGTAATATACAAATAGTTTCTATTTTACATGATGTAAAAGGGGTCTGATTCGTTAAAAATTCTCTGATACACTCAATACCAAAATCGTTAGGTATCACCGTGAAGAGTGAGGTTATATCTAAAGTTACCAACAAGACATCTTCATGCAATGCCCCATTTACTAGTGTGGTCAGTTGCCATTCCTTTAGTTTTAATAAGAAATCAGTTGTGTCCTTTAGTACTGTCTTACAATTTTTCATTAATGGATATAGTTGTTGTTGCAAGTAAATAGATAGGGGTTCTGTGATCCACCCTCCACCTGATACTATTGGCCTCATGGGGGGTCACACATAGACTTATGTATTTTAGGAACCCCATATAAACATGGTATCACAGGGCATGATACAGTAAAAAATTAAATAGATCTATGTCAATATCTTCCTGCAATTGTAATTCATATATTACCATGTTAATTGTACTAATACATTTTCTGACATCATTATAATGAATAATAGTACGGCTACAGTGACACTATCTGGTACGCTCAGTACTGACGCAGAAGCTTCTAAAATGGAGAAGCGTCCTTTAGACGGTAGGGACAAGGGACTACAACAGCGTGGTAGGTTTCAACAAACTACACTGAACTTAACACGCTTTCAGCTAACTCAAGCAGAGGTGGTACCTGAACGAAGCACATCGAAAACGAGGACAGCATCGATTAGGACACCAACACCTATTAAAAGAAAAAGTGACAGCCCTTTAGGACTGAGCAAGCAGATCCGAAGATGAAGCAAGGTACCTTAAATTTATCTAGCTTCATATTGAATGAAGCACACTACTCTTTATTACAAAAGGGCTTAAATTTTATCCCCACGGCTACTGATGACGTCGTGCATGTACTCACTGATCTTAAGCTGTTCGTTAGAACAGTAACGTTAAAAATGTTGTTTGGCCATACATGTAATGTTGACACATTATGTAAACGGCGGAGCACGTTTATACCCAGCAATGTGCCTGTGCTAACTGCTTTTCACGACTTATGTGAACAGGAAATCTGGGCAATATATAAAAATAATCATCCAGTAAAATGTTTGGGCCTGTTTTACATTATTGTAGAAGTTGCAGTGGTATCTTTGACAAGTCCTTTAAGAAATGTAATCATGAAAATGCAATCCATTTAAACATAAATCTGCCATCATTTAATTATAGCTTTCATACTAGCTAATCACAATATTTAAATCATATGTTCCATTATTCTGACATTGACCATATTTTTGGTTTAACAAAGTTATTTTATCTGCATGAATAGGTAGTAATTAACTCCATTAGTGAGACACCAGAAATGTTCCAGATCAGAAATCCCATTATAGACAAACATTTCCTTTCCAATTTGCATGGAATGAGTGCAATAGTTTGCAAGTCAGGGAGCCTACTGCTTTTTTTTTTTTTTTTTTTTTAGAAGTGACACCAGTGGTAGTCTTTAAAAGAGATAAGACTAGTGAATCAGCAGATGTGGTTGATGATTAGTTCACGTGATTCTAAGTCCTTTTTGGAGACATTCACTTTTATAGGTAGTCTATATTCCAATTAGGCCAGGGGGGTTCATTCTCTTATTGCCATTCTATCTGCTGGAGATAGAGTAGGAGATTTTTTTATTAAAAAAGAGTTTGACTTTGCAGAGATGACACTTTCAGTTTTGTTTCAAATATTATGGCTTTGTGTGTGTGTGTGTGTGTGTGTGTGTGTGTGTGTGTGTGTGTGTGTGTGTGTGTGTGTGTGTCTGTGTATCTGCGTGTGTGTATAATTTAGTAGACAAAAAGTTGATTTTCTAACTGTTAATCGGCATAGAAGATGATTACGTGGTAGAGCAGGTCAAATGGGAGTTTTTTTTTTTAAATTGGGAGCAGTATGTGAGAAAAGATGGATCTTTGTGGAACACCTTTAGCCACATGGGTAGTAGTGGAAGTTGTGGAATCTATTCAAAATGCAAAATGTTTGTCATTTAGAAAGTTTCTCAACCACAAGAAGGCTTGTGTGTTACTTACAAAATAAAGAACTGAAGCAATGTATTATGAACACTGACCTCATTGACCTTTTCTGTATTGTGTAGGATGTCATCAGTGCATGCGTGAAAAGATGGCCATAGTACTACCTAACCAAGATCCATGAGTGAGAGCATGTTGTGTAGTTTGTATATATTAAATTAGTTTGAGTGTGTGCCAGCTTTTCATAAAATTTTCTAAGAGTAGGTAATATGGACGTTTGGCTTTTCCCAGTTAGGGGTCACCACAGTGGATCACCAGTCTGCTAATGATTGGCAGTAGATTTTTATAGTGTCGAGCTGCTGGCTCAGAGCCCAACCTTCAAAGAAGACACATACACACACACACATGCACCTATGTGCATGTCTTTAAAGTTCACTTGACTGCAGGAAGGACATGCAGACTCTGCACAGAAGGCATTCCAGCCAAGAATTGAACCAGAGGACCTCTTGCTGTGAGGCAACAATGCTAACCACTGCACCATCATGGCCTACAAGAGTAGGCAATATGGACATGGGACTGAAATTATTTGCAGAGCTTGGTGTTGTACTTTTGTAAAAAAGTTTAATTCTTGTTTGTTTAAATAGTACTGGCATAATACTGTTATCTGTGTACATATTGTAAAGGTGTTGCAGAGGCCTGAATATGTGATGTTTAAATAAGGAAATGACAGTACAGGTGTGTAAGAACTTACTATAACAGTATATGGCTGAATGATCACTGTTCTTTTCAGGATATGAATTTGGGTGCTCCTATTTCCAAGCAAATTATTTCTACTTAGATTTCTAAGGCTATTTTGTTATTCTTTTCATAGTAATTGGCTTTTCATTCTTGTAAAGGCCCATTCCACAAGAGCAGCTGCTTCTTTACAGGCTTTCTTCCAAGATTTAGATTCAAAATCTATTCTTGAAGCAGCTACTTGGTCCTCTGCAAACTCAATCTAAACAATCCAAACATAAACAAAGTACAACAGGAAAAAAGTCATAGCTAAAATTAGGAGGGCATGAGAGAGCCTGACAAAGATAGCTGTTACAAATGATGATTGATGATTATAAATGTAAATCCAATTGTATTTTAAACGAGCTTACTAAACTGGATGAGTTGATTACTGACAATGAAAAGTTTATAGGGTATAAGAAAAAATATGATGACACTTTTGCTGAAGTTGACATGCATTGTTTCAAGGTATTGGACAGAAAGGCTAAAAAGTTAGATAGGGACCTTAATGAATATAAACAAGGCATGGCATATCCCACACCTTTTAAAGGAAGAGGAACTGATGCAGAACACCATGAACGTAATGATTCTAGCAATTTTAATAATAATTTTAACAATAATTTCAACATGCTTAATAATTACAACCAGGATGAAGAAATGACTATACATGACCCTCCTAGAAGGAGTGAGCGTTTGGCAAGGAGGGAAGGGTTTAACCAGCAACAGGGTTTTCAGGTCCCCCAGGGCAGACCGGGGGGAACTACGAGTTACCATCAACAACGGGCATGGGGGAGGGGGCGCAAATAAGTGGTGCGCACAACGCCATTTTGGCTACCCCTAGCTCCATAACAGAAGAAGAAATACATGGTTGCAAAATTTTTAACAAGGATAATTTTTATATCTATAACTATACAGATTTACCCATCTCTGATCATTATTTTGATTTATTTATTAAGGGTTTGCAGTTTGTTCCTAGTAAGCACAGTTACCTTCCCAATCTTTTGATAGAACTTAAAAGTTTTATCAGAAATCTCAATTTAACTTTATTTTTCAAAAATCAGTTGTACACAGATACCCCTTTAGTGAGAAGTAGCACTTTTAATCCACCTACCCATCCTTTGTTAAAAATATTTGAGGAAATGGTGGAAAAGATTTGGAGGGAAAGTTTTAGGGGCAACAAGGGTCAAGCCTCTACTAACTTTCCGCGTATTTTTGAGGACATCACGCAGGACATCAAGAAAAAGCGCATAAGAGTAATGAAACCAGACAAGGGAGGGGGAATTGTACTTAATGTTCCAGCATGACTATGAAAATTATTTGCAAAATTTGGTGCAAAATGATGAAATCTATGAACCAGTATCTCAAAATGAACTGAACATTTCGGTTGACAAAATAAAATATGGTTTATATGACCATTTGATGCAGGGTTGCATAGATGAAAAATTATACAACTACTTATTAGTACCTAAACCTAGAACCCCCACCTTATTTGGAATACCCAAGGTGCATAAAGGCTTAGACCCACTAAAATTCCGGCCCATAGTTGCAGGAGCAGGCAGTACAACAGAACCATTAAGTATATTTATAGATCAGCACTTAAAGGAATACACATCCTCTTTACCATATGTCTGCAGGGATTCATGGGAATTTTTAAGTAATATACCCACCGATTTAGATAATTCCAATTTTTTGATGGTGACGGTGGATATAGTTGAGCTTTTCCCAAGTATTCCCCACAATCAGGGTATGGAATGGTTTTCACAGATGATTGCCACCGAAACCAAACTAAGCAGCAGTACTATCAACTTAATTATTGAATTTATGGATATTGTATTAAACAATAATTTTTTGTTCTGCAACGGGGAATTTTTTAAACAGAAAAGTGGAGTAGCAATGGGTGCACCGTGTGCTACGGCTTACGCGAATATAGTACTACACAAATGGGAGTTGGATTACATACATTCAACAAGTTGGAATAAATACATTAAGCACTACAGGAGGTTTCTGGATGACATTTGCATTTTTTGGGGAGGTTCCGAAAACCAGTTAAAGGAATTTATGCAGCATTTAAACAATTCCACTGACTTTCTTTCATTCACATTCGAAGTAAGCAATACAGAGTTACATTATTTAGATATCAAATTATGCAAGAATCCTGCAGGAGTGACTGAATCTGTTTTTGTTTGTCGTTGGAATAAATTGTTTTTTTACATCGGACTTTGTGAAGAACATTGGTATTCATATTATTAGCTAAGCTGCTTTTACAGGGATTGTTTCAGTCGGAATACAACCTTGACCTACAGAACAGTGTTGGAGTTATTGGTGCTCTAACTACAGGACTTGGTGGGTCCTTCTCCGGTGTTTTTATTTATAGCTGTAAATCTGACCAGCATACCAAAGCCTAGGCATCCTCCCTAAATGCCATAAGTCTGACATATGACTTCAACCCCTATTTACATTGTGGAACACAAAACATGTAAGGATGTAAAATGCATCAGCTTTCCTGCCCTAGACACTTTCTTGCCCAGGACAAACAGCTGAAGCAGAAATAATTATATGCATACATACAAATCACAGAAGAGGTGGAAAAGAGCAGGACACCTTGGTCATAGAAAGGGGTAACGGGAGGGATGTAATATTCCAAAAGTGATCAGTTGTGGTAATGTCTTACTCAACTATACCCTAGACTGGGTACTCATCAATGCCCATCTTCAGTCCTATAAATCAGGCACTTTGCCTGATGACCTAAGTGACCACTGTCTCACCTGTGTAATCAAGCTCAAAGTAGACTGCTCCTACCAACCCACCTATAGAACATTAAGAAACAACGAGAATTTTATTCTCACCAAGTTTCAAAATGAACTTAAGGCATGCAACTGGTCAGTACTAAAAAGTCTCCCCTAGATGAAGCAGTAGCATACTTTAACACCAAATTCCTTGCTATTCTTAACTCCCATGCTACCAGCCGTTCTATTAGAACCAAAGTTAATATTGCACCGTGTCTTTCTAAAGATGCCAAAACCAAAATTTAATTCAGAAAAAAAGCATGGGCCACATACCGAAAAACAAAAGTCCCACTTGATCAACTAAGATTCAGACAGCTAAGGAAGGACGCTAAAAAATCCATATCTTTAGACAAAAATAACTACTACTACCATCTACTACAAAAACACCAAAACAAACCTCAAAAGTTCTGGGCAGGAATAAATAACTCCACCCAGGCCAAACCACCACTCCACCCCCTCAGCTTCACAACAAAAATCCTCAGTAGACATTGCTAATAACTTCAACAGCTTCTTCACAGAGACTATCTAGTCTCTAGCCAGCCGACTCTCTCCCATGGCTCTGATCCTAATGCAGCCACACCCAGCACCCAAACCTTCTTCACCTTCCAACCTGTTCCTACTCAACATATTCATGCCCTACTTCAGAAACTAAGACCCACCATCCTGGGTGCTGACCTCCTCCCAGCAGACTATCGGCAAAAGGCTGCTGACACCATAGCATACCCCATCTCAATCTTGATCAACAGAGCTCTACCTGAAGCTCCTGTACCTGCTATATGGAAAATCTCCCATGTCATACCTCTCCATAAAGGAGGCAGTTCCACTGAATTGTCAAACTTTAGACCCATAGATTTCTGTCACCTCTAGCTAAAATTATGGAGAAGTGTATACATATACAGCTCATGCACTACCTCACACAGAACAAGCTGTTGTCCAACTTTCAGCATGGCTTTGAGCCACACCACAGTACTACTTTTGCCCTCCTCACTTTCTCTAACATCAATAACTACAACTGCAATAATAACAAACTATCCTCAGCACTCTTTCTAGATTTATCCAAGGCTTTTGACATGGTTGACCACAACATGCTTATAAATACCTTGAAAGCCTTCTCCTTAAACAACCATGCACTCCAGTGGTTTCAATCCTACCTGCAGGGCAGGCAACAGGCAGTCCTATGGCAGGACAAGCTATCATCTTGCCTACCCATCACATTAGGAGTTCCCCAGGTCTCGATACTAGGGCCCCTTCTTTTTTCCATCTTTATCAACGACCTTCATTCATTCATCCCAGATGCTACCTGCATTCAATATGTGGATGACTCCACCTTGATTTGTTCTGACACCTCACCAGCTACTCTATTCATATTAATACAAAATACCTTCAGTACAGTGGAAAAATGGATCTCCAATCAACATCTAATCTTAAACCCCAACAAAACTAAGCTGCTCCTCTTCTCCCCCACATGCAGGACCCCCTGCCATCCTTCAGCATAACCGCTAACAATGGCACTATCATCTCTCCAGAAGCCCAAACTAAATTACTGGGTGTAATAGTTGATAACAACCTGAATTTTGATGCACATATCAATCAAGCTATCAAAACCATTAATAAAAAACTTGACTCTCTTTACAGAATCAAACCTTTCCTTAACCCACTTGCTAGAACTGCAATTGCCCGTTCCCAACTACTATCAACTCTTCTCTATGCCTCACCTCTATTCTCCAACATAAACAAAACATATCTTAATAAACTAGCATCTTGCTAGAACCACATTGCCAGCTTTGCGACTGGCACAGCCTACAGCACACACCACTGTCACAACCAAAATCACCTACGATGGCTTGAACTGCCCAGCCTACTGCAGTTCAACCAGCTAATAGTGGCACATAAAGTCCTTTACCAACCAGAAAATACACCTGCACTAAAAAATATTATCAGCCCCTACACCAGCACCCGGCCACTGCGATCATCCACTAGACTCCTAGTTCAAACATACAAATCCAACTACTTAGCTGGGGACTCTCTGTTTGCCAACTCTGTTGGAAAAACATGGAGCAGACTCCTAGCTGACTTGGCCCTAGAACCCTCACTAACTCGATTCAAAAATAAACTCAAGAAAAACTTCAAAACTCATTGGTTATGTCCTTGCACTAACCCTGACTTGTGATCTCTCTATTACTTGGGTGCCTTATCTTCAACTACTTCTAACTTTTTTCTACCACACCAGTTCAGGAATGGTCAATTGAATAACTACTGCTCCATGTGTCTTAAACCTGAATGTAATGTCATGTATGTTGTTGTTTCTTTCAGCTTTTCCCGATTAGGGGTTGCCACAGCAGAACTCCGGTCCGCTAATGATTGGCAGTAGATTTTTATGAATGCCGAGGTGCCAGCCCAACACCCAACCATAATGTTATGTTTTGTAAAGTGTTTTATAATAAGTTAGTACTATATGTACTAAATGCTGGTATTGCTTATGACTGTAATCTGCTTGAAACTAGCATTTACTAAATGTTCAATGTGTATTATTATCTTGGAGCTTTTCTCCCCAGGCCTCCGCTGAAAATGGACATATATCCAGTCAGACTACCCAGGTCAACAAATGTAAAATAAATAAATAAATAAATAAATAAATAAATAACTGTAATGTGTTCTTCTTTGATTACTGTTGCAGTATTAATAACTTGGGGGATTCCCAAAGCTGCCTAATAAGAAAAGGAGCAGGAACTCTGGACAGGGTTATACTCCACAACACCTAACAAGACTAAACAAGCAAACCCTGATCTATTTTTACAAAAAAAAAAAAAAATCTTGTAATGTTTTTTGAAAGTTTATGCAGAGGACCAAGTGGATGCTTCAAGAACAGATTTTGAATCTAAATCTTGGAAGAAAGCCTGTAAAGAAGCATCTGCTCTTATGGAATGGGCCTTTACAAGAATGAAAAGCCAATTCCTGTGAAAAGAATAACAAAATATATATCCTTAGAAATCTAAGTAGAAATAATTTGCTTGGAAATAGGAGCACCCAAATTCATGTCCTGAAAAGAAACAAAAAGCTAATCTGATGCTCTGACAGTTTGTCTTGTAAATGAAAATAGATCTGCTGGCTTTGGTTGTTAGTTTTGTTTTTGCCCAGAGGAAACTCAGTCTAAACAATCCAAACATAAACAATGTACAACAAAAGGAAAAAAGTCATTAGCTAAAATTAGGAAATGCAATGCCAGCAGATTAAGAACTTTCTCATCAGACCAAACAAACAACTAAGACTTCAGACTGAATCCACTAAAGCCAGTTGTAGGTAAAGATAGCTAAAAAGCCTTGTGGTTGCTCAGTGCACAAAACTGATTGTTAATGAAACCACGTACATGGAGCCGGAAGATATAGCAAATCTGCTGGCTGACAGATTCAGCTTCAGTTTTACTCCCTCCCACCATCCCAAATAATACCATCAAATACCCCCAACTATCACTACAGAGCAAGTCCTAAATGCATGAGTCACTATTTAAACATAGCCTCCAGACAGGCTTTGTGCCTTGTGAATGGAGGACTGTCAGTCATCCCTCTGTTCAAGGGTGGGCCATAAATGAACCCTGGAAACTAAAGACCCATAAGACTGACTAGTCCGAAATGCAAAACCATAGAAAGAATAATCATGCATATGATTAATAATTACATATGAAACAATCCAGTTTGGTTTTGTCAAAGGCAGATCATGTCTACTCAACATGGTTGACTTCTTTGAGTGGGTCACCAAGGCAATAGATGAAGGCAAAATTTTGCATGCTACCTACATTGACCTTGCTAAGCCATTTGATACAGTACCCCTCTTGGGCATTGTAAACAAACTCACAGAAGTAGGCATTGACCCCTATGTCACATGCTAGACTACCTGCTATCGCTCTGATAGGATGGGTGTGACCACATCCACAGAGATTGTTCATTAGTGGAGTCCCTCAGGACTCTGAGGTGGGCCCACTCCTTTTTGACACTTCTTGGAAGTCAAAGTCAATGTCAAGGGCATCTGGCTGACCATTTTTGCAGGTAACAGCAAAATAAGAGCAGTCATAGAATCCACCTGAGACACTAACATCCTACAGGAAGGACTGACACAGATAAATGACTGGTGCCAAAGCCACAGACTAAATCTCAGTGCCAAGATATTCATAATAGTACCCTCTGGGAAGTCAGCCACCCTAGGAATATACCTCATTGACAACAAATATTTGAGAGTGGACCCACTAGTCAGGGATTTTGGAGATGTTTGTGGATAGTAACCTGGCTTTCAACCAACAAGTGTCTAAGGTAGTAAGGAAAAAAATCCATGTTTCTCACCTTATAAGAAAAGGGCATGGCATCTATGTTCAAGGACATCATTGTCCCTCTGCATTCATATCTCATCAGCATCATTACTGAGTGCAACACCCCTTCAGTACATACCTGACCAGGCACATGCAGCAAATGGAATCTCCATAGAGGTTCCTGACAAAGAATACTGAGTGTAAGCATCATGCCCTGTATAGATCACCTTGAAGGTCTGTCTCTGTGCTTGGTTTCCTATAAAATGTTTAGAGATTTGTGCCTAGGATACATACAAGGCATGCTTAGATACCTCTCTGGTGGACTTCTTGCACATCAGCAAAACCAATAGCATCAGATCTACTGGGTGTAGGGACTTGAACTTTGCTTGTGACATAAATTTGTGCTTGGGGGACGGGTATCTGCTTCAGAAAATTCTTCCCTCTGGAACAGCTTTCCCACCTATGTCACTAATGGATAGCTGCAGGGGGCTTATATATACCCCGTAAAATATCATCTAAGGCTTAAAACAATTTTTGGATACATTTAGGATTCCTGGCCAGGCTTATAAAGGACCCAGTGGTCATTTGTCTAGTATGCACCTATGAACCTATGAACCAATGGCTATATACTGCATAATGTGATGGTGTATTATACCCTGCATTCTCCACTCCCACAATGACCAGCTGCTTTGTTTGCTTTTGTCCTGTTTTGTCTGTTACTCAAACACTAAACCATAACTAAAATACTTCAGTTCTGTCTTTTGCAGATCAGTTCTAGTGCTTGCCTTTCTTTTGTCTCTGTCTTCACACTAATGAAACAGCTAGGTGAAATAATAAAATAGTGTTTCTAACCATATTTTATGTAGCTCTCTGGCCCTGATTTATTGTCTCCTTCCTACCTCGCACAGCATACCTGCTTCAGCCAGGACTTTCTGCATCCAAGGCATCCCAGATATTCACTATAGTTTGCAATTTAAATACAAATATGTTCAACACATACACATTTTCTGGGATTCAGAAAATCAGCATGAGCTGTCAGAACCAGGTCACCACTGTTTGCAAAGTTTGTGCAACAAGACTGAAAACTCAGTAACAGTTAACAGTGGAAGAAGTTAGTATGAGAAGAGAAATTAAATATCTTGATCTGCCTGCAACAGGGTCTGCAGTAAAATCACATACTACTGAGCTGTGGCTGTAGGGAAAGAAGAGGAAAAGTGGTAAATATATGCACCTCCCAGAAGCTCTGCAGGTGCAATCATGTGTGCAAAGAAACAGCAAGAAGTCATGTAGAGGTCTTTAATGGGCAGTATAGTGATGTTATCTATGTTTGACCAGATTAAAGGATGTATGTGGGAATGTGGACAGGTAATAAAAAGGAGAGAAGCAAGAGGGATAGATTCCTGTCCCAGAGACTTCCCAAACTATGGAACAAACTACCCATTCATGTCAAGAAAAGCTCCTCATTGACCCTCTTTAAGAAAAATCTTGACAACTGGATGGGAAATAGAAAATTCACCCCGGGGATCACTTCTATGGCACTGCTCGACAGGGGCACAAGAAAATAATTTTCTTGGGTGGCGAAAGCCAGGGAACCTTTTTGGCTAGGCTTATATAGGCCCCAGGGCTGATGGCCTAGTATCTACTTATAAACCTATGAACCTAAGTAGGGGTTAGAACATAAGGTGAAAAACCTAACAAATGACCAGGATGGAGCAGAGGAAGATGAAACAAACTATGTTGGTCAGATGTCATTTATACAGATACAGTATATGTATGTTTATATCTATATCTATCTATCTATACATATATATATATATATATATATATATATCTATATATATATATATATATATATATATATATATATATATATATATATATACCCATGCATATTAGTGTGTGTGCATATATGTATATGTGTGTGTGTGTATATGTATATATGTATATGTGTGTGTGTGTGTGTGTGTGTGTGTGTGTGTGTGTGTGTGTGTGTGTGTGTGTGTGTGTTTGTGTGTGTGTATATACGCTGTCACCCGAAAAGTTAAGGATGATGCTGAAAAGAATCATAGTAAAGGCCATTAATTAGGCACAGATTTTAAATATTGGCCTTATGATCTTAAGAATATCCAAAATTTTAGGTTTTAGCAGAGAGCAAAATTGAGCAAATTAAGTGTCCTGCCAAATACTCTGCAGTTGAGAGGTATTCTAACAAGGTAAGTAGGGGAAGGAGGTAAGGCAAGTAGGAGAATGGTATGAGGGTTAGGGTATGAGGCAGGTGCACACATAGAACAGAGAAAAAACTGAAAGGAGAGGTGCTGACAATGAGTGAAGGGGAGCACAATGTAGCAGATGTCAGTTAAACAAAGGGTAGACAATGCTGGTTGGAAGGACTAGACAATGAACAAGAACTAGCATAGAAACAAAAGGGAGAGTAACACAATGATGGGAATAGGATAGGGGTTCAGAGCTGACATCACTACCAGCTGCAACTCAGAGGGAGGTTTAATACCACTCACCACTAAGCAGAGTCAATGTAGGTCAGAGATGTGACTCAAATGATTCACTGGAAGAGGTTCTCAAGCTGACCAGTGTGGGCATGTAAATAACTTCCCAAAGGACACATTACATTTTTGACACAGTCCATGATATTGATAGCAGTTTTTGGGACAAACCTTCCTGCAAGATGGTTAACCCATTTGAGGAGTCATTGAGTGTTCCTAGCTTGCATACACTGAAAATTTATTCAGCCAGAGCCTTTTATTATTGGCTTTTAGGTAACACCAATGGTGACTGGTCTATTTGTGGAGGCAACTTCCTCTATTTTGATTTCCTAAATCACATCTGTGAGCGAGTTGGAAACCCAGCAGTTGACATAGGAGTTTATTCTCAGTTTATTTAGCTTTTCTACTACACTTGAGTGGGGGGGGGGGGGTTGTCAAAACTTTGGCCATGTCAAGGTATATGGTGTGCACCATCTTGCCTTCATCTATTGCTCTGGTGACTCTTTCAAAAACGTTCCCCAGGTTGAATAAGCATGACCTACCCTTGACGAATCCAAAACGAGATTGCTGCAGTGTTTGGAGTTGGAGTTCCCTGTATCTCTATTGTTTAGCTCCATGATAAGTCTTCACATTGCTTTGCATATAAGGCTGATCTAACTTATGCATCTGTGATTGGCTGGATCTGTGGAAGGTCCTCTTTTATGGAGGGGAATGACTGTAGTTGGTCTCCATTGCTAGGAACAAAACTTGTATGAAAGCTGTGATTGAACAGTGTTAGGGGAGTGGATAAATCATGCTTTATGCTGTTTAAGATGCATCCAGGGATATTGTCAGGACCCATCAATGCAGTATCTTTTGCTTTTGATAATGCTTTAATGACTTAGTTTTGCCTGATAGTGGAGGCAGATCAGTTTCAGATACATCTTAAAGGTAGATGAAGGGGCAGAATGGGTAAAGTCAGAGCTAAATTTATTGGCCAGTAGGTTCACTATATCTTCAACCTCAGTGTGGGTAACATCATTCACAATTAGCTCAGTGCACTGCTGTGTTCTACATTTGAGTGTATTGACATAACTAACAAAGGCTTTGGGACTGTCTTTGGCTTTAGTAGCTATTTTGCCTCAGATGTGGCTTTTTTTTGGAGTTTGTTTACTTGAGTCACAAGAGCTCTATCATTTTGGGAATTGCTGTTACTTTTGGTCGCTATTTTCTTTTATTATAAAGCTTGCTGATATGGTTCCACCATGTGGGCTTGTTTCTGTAGTTTGCCCTGTGCTTGTTGCTACAGGGTGCACCTGCATTTATGCATCTGTTTATAGCTGTTTATATGCTAGTATAGTGCAGTGGCATATGTTTCCATGTGTTCAGTGGAGTTAGATGGGTTTGGTGGGAATTTGAAGCTTGTCACTGTATTACTTATGAGTAGGTAATTTGTCTTTGAGAAGTTTCTAAAGGTAGCTTGGGTGGAAGGGAATCTCTCATTTCAATTTTATTTCAAAGGAGATGGCTTGATGGTCAGACCTAACAAGTGATGATACATAAGTGATGGTACAAGATGCCCCCATATTAGTAAGGACAAGATCCAAGGTGTTGTTCCCTTAGGAGTTACTCTGACTAATTGTTCCAGGGCTTTAAATTGACAATGTCCAGGAATATTTGTGCTTGTGCAATAGTGGCGGTGTAGGTCTTGTAGTCTATAGCTGGATAGTTTAGATCACCTAGGAAAATGATATTGGATTTAATACTGACTGATTTTAGTTCCTGACTGTAGATAGGCATTGTGGCTTTCTTGGGTTATAGGAGTTTTATAGCTAGATAATATATGGTATGGGACATTTCTGATGGTTATTTGGACATGAAGATACTCCATTACATCATGCTTTTTATCGGCCTTGATGTGAGTTTCTTCTGGATGAAGATTGGAACACTCCACCTTCTTTCCCCTCTTAAGCAGTATTTGATCTAATGTTATGGAAGGACTTATAGCCCTGTACAGCTAGAGTGCTCTGCACAGTTTTAACCCATGTCTTTGTTACTGAGTATTTAAAGTCCAATACAAAGCAACTAACCTGGTGTAATGATTAAGGTGCTTACCTTAAAAACACAAGGTGCAGGGTTTGATTCTGATATGGGGTAATTAGCTAGGCTTAAAATGACCCCTAAGGGCAGTTAGCCTAGTGCTAATCTATATAGGCTTAAAGGCCTTGGCTAAAGCAAATGCAGACTGTTAAAATGAATGAAAAAAAAAACAGATTAAGGAGTACAAACTACTTATCTTTTGTTCTATATGTAATGCGGCTATTATAATGCAACAGTAATTTATAAATCACAGCAAACAAAATTATCAGAAAAAGCTCTAGCAAAGAGATGACTTGGGTTCCAGTAACCAAAAATATGCACCACAGAAGTTTTTAGTTGCACTCTTAGATCTAGTAGCAGCTCCATGATATCAGAGGATGGACAATAGGATACAATTTTTTTTTTTTTTAGATCAGAGGGATCCGTAGTATTATCATCATCAACAACCCGCTTTTCACATTTTCTACATGAGGTTGAGGTGTCAGATCAACTGCCTTCAACTCTCTCAAATCATTGCTACTCTTAACTTCTTTGAAAGTCTTGTCTGAGTGTTGCAGGTCTTCTCTGGGTCTATATCACTTCGTCGAAATGGCAAAAGTTTGAACACCATATGTTCGAACTTCTAACCTCAAAGTGCAAAACCATCAAAGGCTTAGAACAGCGATTTTTTTTCCAGGAAAAAAAATCTCTGTTCCAAGAAACACACAACACAAGCACACCAAAAAAACAGCAATCCACACACATACACTTAAAATCCTACATCTAACCCTACACTAAACTGTACATACACTACTATCTATCCACTTACCTTAACCCAAACCCTAACCCTAAGATCCATCACTATCGCACACTCACCTGACCTGTGCCCTAACCCTAACTCACCTATCCTGCCCTAGCCTTAAAGTCTGTCACTATCTCACACCCACCTCACCAGCGCCCTACCCTCACTCACCTAGCCCGTGCCATAACCCTAATGTCCACACAATTGCACACTAACCTGAACCTGACCCGTAACTTTCCACCACAGTGATGAAAATCGTGAAGCCACAGAAATTGCCCACCGAATTCTTTCCCTGGGAAAGAATTCAGTGTTCCGCAGCTTCACGATAATCAGTTTTAGAACTTCACAGTTCGAACATATGGTGTTTGAACTGCTGAAGTTATGATGAACAAATAGGAACCCGTCTTTTCTCACACAAGTCATCAATCTATTTGCTGGACATTCTCGTTTCCGCTTGGCTTACTGTGTTTCCCATGTCATAAGGGATAAATAAGACCAGCATTAAGAGTTTAAAATTTATGAGAAGATGAGTCAGAGCTAGTGCAGGCCCTAAGGCATGGCAATTTTATGTTGGTAATGGTGTGTACCAGTAAGCAACTATGTAGTGGAACTCTGCAGCAGCTGCAACCAGGAGGTCCTGAGAAACTCAGTTAAGTAGATTATGGTGGGCGAGTGTAGAAGAGACCAAGGTATGAGGAGCTACAAAGACATTTTCATGTCTTATCATATACTTTATTCTTGCAGTGCTCAAAAGATGGCAGAATTAGGATGTAATGTCAGCTCACACCTGGTTCTTAAGTGTCAGCCAGTTCACAGCTTCAGCACAAACTTCACTTTGTTTCCATAATATGTGATAAATAAAGATAAAACCTTACTTTAAAAAGTAACATTTACAATCAATGATTCAGCTGTAGTGGTGGCAAGGTTCAACCAATGTCTAGTTAATTACTGATCAATAAAATCCAAAGCATTTGATAATGAACTCATATTAGCCATTTCATATGGGGAAGAGAGGAAGAGAGGTATAGCTGAGTAACATCAGCATGACAGCAATAACTAAACCCTTGCTTTTAAATATGATCATGTGACAGCAGTGTAAGCATTGTGGATAACAATAATGGTCTCAGAAATGAGCCCAGTAGCACCGTGTATTCCACAGGAATGGGACTAGGAGTGGTAAATCCCAGTCTTACTCTGTGGAATTGTACAGAGCGATAGGAGGCAAATCAGGCTAAGACAATAACTAAAAGGCCACAACATGATCAAAGATCGTCATCAGGATAAAACGATAAACAGTGCTGAATGTTATAAAGAGACCAGATACAACCAGCACAGAATAAGATTGCTATTAGCTAGTGATATCATTTACCTCCACCTTAATGAGGGAAGTCTCAGTACCATGAAGAGTGCAAAAAACAGACTGACAAGGGATTAATAAAGTTGATACCTGTTTATACGCAGCTTCAATCTTATTTAATAATTTTCTCAATAACTTTCTCAACAAATGGTGAATTACAGATAGAATGATAATTATTAAGACACCACATGCTCAGGGAAGATTTTTTTTTTTTTAGGACAGGAATGGTTAGAACCTCTTTTAAAACAGATGGAATAACACCTGACCTCAAAGAGGACTACAGAATCTGAGAAATAGCTGGATCTTAAACATCTTCTAGGCCATCCATAAGCAGCCTGAGAAAACATGGATCCAGCCTGCTGATTGTTAAATGACATACTTAAATTACTTACTATTAACTTATTATCATAACTGAGAGATACAATTTTACTCCAAATCAAAGAATAACATTAGAGAATCTCAACAGGTTTGGCACCAATGGCCATACTATGAAGAAACTAAGATTTAATATTAGCAGCATTGTCAACAATAAAAAAAGAGTCAGATTTCCATTCCCGAACAATACAAACTCTAAAGGGTGATCAAGTAAGTAATGCAACTGTGAAATATACAAAAATAAGAGAAGTACATTATTGCAATAGTCAAAATGAAGAGATAATGAAAAAACATTGAATATCATGTCATTTTCAAAGTAAAATCATATGACATAATCTATAAATGGACATTGTGTAACCAGGAATGCACCATGTACACCATGGGGTACACTTTTTAAAGCTATTTTGTGCAAGGAAATGTGCTAGAATTTAAGAATTAAAAAAATACTGTCATACTTAACATGGCTCATGGACACTTTTTCTCAAACTACCCTTATGTAGTTTCTGTAAGTGATGCCATTTTATAAATAAGAGGACAGACTTAATTATTTGTAGTTACATCATAGGGATAGGTAGTTCTGGTACATACACTTGTAATGATACAATTTGTGTACTGTGCTACCTGCACAACCGGTGATGCCTTTCACATAGTGAAGACTAAAATGAAGTTAAGTCTTAGGATTAGTGAACCTTTGCATAGCATTTAAAAAATAAGAATAATGTTTTGTTCATAAATTGGCCAGGATTCATAAGCCATTAGCACACTTTGCATATAATAGTATATGCAATTTTGTGAACACTGCTGTATGCAAAACTGTGTGGTGAATGACAATATGTAGGGTGGGGCCAAGTTAGAGACATAGATAGAATGATGGTGCTACCCAGCAAAATAGTCATTTTCATGGGCAAATGACTGGATAACTGTGTGGAAATTACTGAGATTATGTACAGATTTCATCTACCTGTACCTGGATCACTAACTTGTACATCTATTGTTTTATTCTCAGTGTGACACCCATTTCAAGCAACAGGTCAGACATATGATGCTAGTGACCACTGGCATACCTCTCCGCAGTGCTCTTGACATGCCTTGCAGGTGAGTAAGCTGCTGACAACACTGGACTTTGTGTTGGGCTGCTAGGCATGGCATGCTCTTCCATACACTGTGGAGTGGCTGGGACAGGTTCCACAGCTGACAAATCTGTGTCAGTGAATGCAGGTGAGAGGGTGCCCTCTCTGGTAACTGTTGCTGACAATAACATTGTGCTATTGAACTGTGTCAGCCAGGATGGTGTTACCACTATTGTCAGACTGTGATGATTCATCAGAATTAGGCATGTCCTGATCTGCTGTAGGTGACTCTATGACTGTTGCACCTGTGAAGGTAGAGAGATAAACATCTGATGATGTGTGATAATTCCACACCCTAGTTTTGCACCACCATTGCAGGGTACATAGCATGCAAAGAAGGAAGACAATGGCACGGACCTTTTTAGAGGCATGCAGTAGTATATTGATAATCTGATGGTGGAGCCGATGTATCAGTGTGTTGAGGCTAGAAATGACATTCCCTTCTGCAATGATGTCCTACAAAACATGCTCCCACATGGTTCTATTGGTCCTGTGTAAGCCTAGAATGTGCCTTCCTTTCATACTTAGAGCCTATAGTAACATCTCTTTCTCCCTCTGGGAGAGGTTGCCCAGCCACTGAATGCTTTGGTGCAATTTACACTCCTGTACATGGGGATATACACCTATGGTCACTGCCAAGACACAAACATGTCTGTCATCAATTGTGCCACTCTACCACCCCGGTGACAGAAGTGTCTGCAACTAGTCACATGCCTATTGTATACCACTATCACATGTCATGTCCCCACAAAGTCCAGTTATGGAACAGTATGAGGATAAAAGGTGGTGAAACATGCTCCCTGTTATCTATCTATACTAACCTATGTTCCTTCAGGCCAAACCACTGTCTGTGTAACTCAAAGCACATCCACAGCCTGCACCATGTATCAGGTGTTTTATTCATGACAAGTAGCCATCTGAGCAGCCTGCACCATGTATCAGGTGTTTTATTCATGACAAGTAGCCATCTGAGCAGCCTGCACCATGTATCAGGTGAGTAGCCATCTGAGCAGCCTGCACCATGTTGACAAGTAGCCATCTGAGCAGCCTGTGAGCAGCCTGCACCATGTACCAGGGTGTTCATTTCATGACAGAGCCATCTGAGCAGCCTGCACCATGTATCAGGTGTTTTATTCATGACAAGTAGCCATCTGAGCAGCCTGCACCATGTATCAGGTGTTTTATTCATGACAAGTAGCCAACTGAGCACACTATTATCTTTAGAAACTCAATTTACTTTACTTACCTCTGAAAGGAAACTACTAAATAGAACTGTTAAATGCTATTGATAGATTCTTGGAATGTTAAGGGGCTTTCAGACAAAAAATAAGAAATGTAATCATGCATATCCCATACCAAAGTAAGTCAAAAATAACCTTTCTACAAGAAACTCACTTAATTTCACAACTTTGGGATAAAGAAAGGAAGAGGAAATGGATTAAACAAATACTAGCTGCAGGGAATAATTCCACTTCTGGGGGGGTAGCTATCATAATAAAAAAATCCTGTCAGGGGAGATCATTTCCACGTAAACTGATGCTAACGGTAGATGGGCTCTTTTTACGAGTAAACACCATGCCATAAATAAACCCTTACTCTTTATTAATATTTATATGCCCCATGCTCGAATCAACATACCTTCATTTATGAAATATTTAATCTTATAGCTAATCACCCAAATCACTTACACATCATAGGAGGTGACTGGAATGCCTTAATAAATCCAGACAAAGATAGATCCCACAACGACACCAGACAATCCCAACATACTACCATAACCTTTGAAGAACTGCAAAATACCTTTGACTTATTCGACTCTTATGATAACTTTCAATATGACAAAACAATACCTAGATTTACTTTCTTCTCAGTCTCCCATAAGTCCTGGTCAAGAATAGATGCCCCTTTAATCTCCCAAGCATTTCGGGCATATAAACTATGCTATGCTGTATCTCCTAGATCCATTTCAGATCACTCAAAAATTAGCCTCACTATCAGTGCTCTAAATACCAAACAAAATATCCCTTCTTTTAATAAATGGACATTAAGTCCTAAAATCATTCAAAAGAAAGTAGTACAAGAAATAAATAATATCCTAACTTAACTTGATGAGGATATCCTATCCACTCAGATACCTTATGATATGCAGTGGGAGGCTGCTTGAGCAGTTATTAGAGGTGTTATAATCCAAAAGTCTGCATGGTATAAGAAGAAATACAATAACACTAAAAGTAAACTTGAATCTCAAATCAGCTCTGCTGAAGTAGAACTACAACATAATTACTCAAAAGAACTTGAAGGAAAACTAGTTGAATGGCAAAAGCAATTACATATACACTGTCTAGAAAATATATCATTATTAGAGCCAAGAGCCTTATATCAATGCTCAGAATGGGCACAAGCACCTTCAAAAATCTTAGCTAGACTAATCAACATAAAGAGTGGACCCCTGAGGATCAAGGAAATATATTATGAAGGACATATAAAACATGAAGACCAGGACATTCTAAATGTCTTTGAGGACATTTATAAAAACGTATATAACTTACCCCCCCCCATAGACAAAAATCAAGATTTTATTCACAATTTAAAATTCCTACAAATTACAAAAGATCAGGGAAAGCACTTAGGGTCACCCTTAACATTAGAGGAAATAAAATATGGTGTAACAGACAATTACATAAACAAATCTAAAACCATCCTTATACCTAAACCAAACTCTGATCCTACAGATCCTACTAATTATAGGGCACTTGCCCTGATTAATACAGACATCAAGATTCTGGCCCATATTCTGGCAAATAGGTTGAAAAGCATACTCCCCTTTATCATCTCCAACAACCAAATGGGCTTTACGGTAAATACACTAACTTGTGACAACACCCTCCTTTTGGATACTGCCATCAGACTCCTCAGCCAAGATAAGCATCCCAGATATGTCATTACTGTTGATGCCAGTAAAGCATTCGATACAGTCAATCTAAACTTTTTATTTAATACAATGTCTAGGTTTGGAATTCCTAAGGATTTTGTTAAGATAATTAGGACACTCTCTCTATCAAAAAGCCTCTACTTCTGTCCAAAGAAATAATCTCAGAACCAACCCTATCGCCATGCAAGGCTGCCCCCATTCCCTGTACCTTTTTAACTTATATTTAGAACCCCTGCTCCTATTTATATCTCAAAAACTTTCCACCACATCCCAAAAATCCTTAATATAAGGCTCCTTCATGTACTTGGCCTTCAATGATGATTTAAATATCTACCTGCAACTCCCTACAACAGATCTTCTGAAAATTTTAAATGCAATAGATAGGTTCTCAGAGATCTCCAGTTATAAACAAAACCCAAGTAAATCCCACCGTTCCCCCCCTAAATTCACTTGGATACAAACTACATTATTTCCCTGAGAATGACCTCAAGATAAGCTACCAATTAAATATCTAAGAATAATATATACCCCAAACTTCAATGAAACCATCAAAAATAATCTAATACAGACTTGGACAGTTATAGAAAATTATATAAATAGATGGAAGAATATTAATATGTCTCTGCTTTTCAAAGTTAGTGTAAGCAAGATGAATGTACTGCCAATAATTCTTTTTCATCTGAACGCCACCTTCTCTACTATTCCCAAAAAAGTCTTCCTTGACACCAAGAAAGCCATATCAAGATTTATTTGGTATCCCAAATTTATTAGAATTATTATTAATGCTTCTAGCTTACCAATATACCAAAACACTTGTTCCCATAATAAGTATTTGGGCTGTTCTTAAAAGTATCTAAACTAGTACATTGCTTTAATGTAATTTGGTAGTCTGTTCCATGCATCAGCTACTCTGTCAGAGAACTAATTAGTACACTTCTCATTCCTATAGAATCTTCTACATAGGTTGTTTGATGATTCTCTAGTACTCTTTGATAACCCCAAACATTTCCAGAGGTAGTTGTCTCTAAATGCCCTGTATTCTTGAATAAGATCTTCTCTTAGATATCTGTAAGAAACACTATACAAGTTCAAATATTTTAGTATTTCATAATAACTTAAATTTTCACATCCATGGTATATTTCTGCTATACTCTTTCCAGTTTACTCATGCTTGTTTTCTTATATGGTTTCCATATTGCTATTTCATACTCAAGTTTCGGTGCAATGTAATAATAACCAATGACTTCATCATTTTTGATTTCCTAGACTTTATAAATCTTTTTATACAACCTATAGTTCTATATCTATAACTATCATTAACCAGTTGGTTGATATGATTAGAAAAACTCATAGCTGAGTCTACCCTTATATCCAGGTCCTTAAATGAGTTTACAGTTTCAATCACTGTGTGCTGTATTAAATATTCACCTTTCAATTTATGTCTCCCAAATCTCATATGCTTAGTTTTTGATGTATTTATCAGCATATTATTCTCATGTGCCCAAATGGTCAATTTAGTCAAGTTATTCTGCAGAAATGCCTTATCTATAACACATGTAATCAGTTTACCCAATTTCAGGTCATCTGACTATAGACTGTAGAACACCTCAGATGAAAAAGTTAGGTCTGTAAGATACAATCTAAACAAGTAAGGGCCTAGGACAGAGCCCTATAGGACACCCTGACTGTAACAAAGGATTTCTCTTGTTCAGTTTCTGCCATGTCCTAATTGTAAGCCATGCAGCTGTCCATCTTATCAAGAGCACATCAATACCTACTTGTACTAATTCATTGATCAGTGTTTTGTGTATGACCCTGTCAAATGCTGAAGTTAAATCTATATAAATTGCATCACAGCACAATTTTTCATTCATACCTGTTATTATATTGTTATAGAACATCATGTTACAGGTGGTAATAGATCTGCTTTCAACATATGCATGCTGATATATGGTTTCAAGTCCCAACCTATCCAGTTCTGACAATAAATTGTCCAATATTACCTTCTCCAATATTTTTCCACAACATGAAAGTAGACTTAGGGGTCTATATGACTCTGGGTTTGTCCTACTTCCCTTTCCCTTGTAGACAAGTTTAATAAGCTCATGTCTCCAATCTTGAGGAATCTCCCCATATTTATATGACCTAGTGAATAATAGATGTAATTGTACTGTAAGTTCTTGCTGAAGTGTTCTCACGTCATTGTTACTAATCCATTCTCCTCCCTGTGCTTTGTTTGGATCCAGTTTGTGCAGTTCTTTTTCAATATAATCGAATTTGATTCCAGTACTTGAGGTTACCTGGATGTCACTAGGACAACTTATCACCCTCTTGCACAGCCAAATTGTTTTGCATTATATTTTGTAAATATATTTATAATCTGTTGTGCGTGACAATAAATTTTATAACCTGCACAGTTTATCAATTTGTATGTC
Source organism: Protopterus annectens (assembly GCF_019279795.1). Lineage (NCBI taxonomy): Eukaryota > Metazoa > Chordata > Ceratodontiformes > Protopteridae > Protopterus > Protopterus annectens. Next base: position 172,697,529 of record NC_056741.1, on the reverse strand, counting down.
TTTACTACTTCCACATCTTATGTATTTATAAAAAGGTTTCCTATTATGCTCGATATCTTTACATACATTTTCTTCAATTTTTTCTTGATCTTGTCTCACACTATGCTTAATCTGTTTGCTCAGCTTGTTTATTTCCGTTTTCAAAGTTATAGTTCGACCTCTCTTTCATTTCTTATATTTTTTGTTTCTCACCTTAATCAGATATCTTGTTCTTATGGAAATATATACCCCTGATGCTGTATACCTAGATCCAGCTGTTAAAAATTTTGGGGGGGGGGGTTTTGTACTCAAACAATTTCTCTTTCAAAACTTTTCACATTCCATCTTTAGTTTTTCCTCTGAACACCTCACTCAAGTTAGTTTTAAATAGAGACTGTTTTGCTTCCATATAATCTGTAATTAACCTTCTGTGCATTGGTTTAGATTTCAGTTTGGAAGAATTATCTAGCAACAAATTAACCTTTATAACTCCATGATCACTGCACATCAGTGGTGGTAAAACTTGACTTGAAGTAACAATAATTTCTTTAGGAACACAAACAATGTGTAGTATGTTCCATCCCCTTGTAGTTTTTTTTTTTATAATCTGAAGCAATTGTTGTTACTGAATATACATTGTAAATAATTTTGTTACTAACATTGTTGAATCAATATTATTCCAGTCTTCGTCTTCTTTTCCCAGTTAGGGGTTGCTACAGCAGATCACCTGTCTGCTCATGACTGGAAGTGGAGTTTTACAGTGTCAAGTTGCCAGCCCAGTGCCCAACCTTCCACAGAAGGCACACATATGCACACACTCACACCTACAGCCAATTTAGAGTGTCCGATCCACCTACAGCATGTCTTTGGAGTGTGGGAGAAAACTAGAGCACCCGGAGGAAACCCACGTGACCACATGGAGGGCATGCAGACAACACACAGAAGGCACCCCAGCCAAGGATTGAACCGGAAGACCTCTTGCTGTGAGGTGGCAATGCTAACCACTGCACCACCATGACCACCCAATATTATTCCTGTCTGTTTCTGGTAAATTTAAGTCCCCAGCTAATATCATTCTTCCCTCCTGTGTGCAAGAAATGCATGAATTCCTCTAGATCATATGCACTTGACTTTTGGTCTATACACCAACAATTGTTATATGTTCCCAGGTTGTCTTTATTGACACAGTTACACAGTCTTTAGTATTGGTTTTATCAAAGAACATGTAATAATCACAGGTCTCATAATTATCTTTAATCCCTATCATAACACTTCCACCTGATTTTTGTTAGAATGTCTGTTACAGTAAAAACATTTATACCCTGACAGAACTGGTTTCTAGTCATTGTTCTTTAACCATGTTTCACAAAAAATAACAACATCAGTGTTGTGGGAATGTAGCAAATTATCCAATAAAAAACTTTATTATTAATGCTCCTAGCATTAAAAACCATCAGAGATGCATCAAATGTTGCTATCTTTGAATCCTGCCTAGCATTTATCAAATATTGCAAAATATCTGCCGCAAAAAATTTCTTCCCTGATCTTAACACATGCATATCATCCTGTTTGATCACATATGCCCAAAACTAAGCTTGGACGCTCTACACATTTCCATGTTTTTAAAACAGAACATTTTTTCCATGTAGGTGTTTATCCAAAAAATCTTTTCATTCACAGTGACCTGACTATCCTTTCTATAGGTGTGTGTGTATCTTTCGGCTTTTCCCGGTTAGGGGTCGCCACAGCGGAACATTGGAGTAGAGTTTTACATGCTGGCTTGCCGGGCCTAACGCACAACCTTCAACGAAGGAACGCCCACTCACGCATGTCGTCACACAGTAGACACTCTAACTGAGAATCGAACGAGCAACATCTAACTGTGAGGCGACAATGCTACCGCAGTACCACCACTGCAGATACTATCCTTTCTATAGGTGATTCGTGAAAAATATGTCCTATCACCAGTACAAGCTATACTATCTAAGAGGGCTGTCAGTTACCTACTAACAGTCAGAGAATCCTTGCGGATGACAACATTTGTACCAACATGAATAAAAATGGATCAATACTTCCTTACATTAAGGCACTCCAAGGCTTGTCTCACATCTTCTATTTTTGCTCCTGACAAGCATAACAGTATTTGATGTTCATTATCTTCTCTGCAAATATAAGTATCAGTTCTTCTTGTAACTGAATCTCCAATTACAAGAATATCTTTGCTGGCCAGCTCTGAAGAATCTTCAGTTTCTAATACAGTAATATCTGCTCTATCAGTTGTTATGAAGGATAGAACTTCATAACCATTAGTCTTATTAATCTCACTGTTTTCATTGTGTATTGAATACTTATCCAGCTAGTATTGTAAATCTACAGCTTGAGCCATGCAGTCAGCATCTGTCTTTCGCTTCTTTTTTTCTTACAGTAATGTTCTTCAGTCCTTCCACGTTCAATTTTAATTTCTTCCTTTTCACCTGCCTCTTTTTTCTACATACTCTGTTGGAAAAATGATGACTTTTTCTGTAGACCGAAGGTTTTCTGATAGAAAAATATCATTCCCTGTAACCTGTGTATTACATAACAAAGCAGTTTCCTTTTTACTATGTATTTTCTTTCCTTTACAGTCAATAATTGGTTTCTTTTTCTTCCCTGTTATTTGTTGTGAACTTCTTCCTTTCTTTATTTTTTGTTTTCTTCTAAACAAACTGGATCATCAGATTGCTGAATACTTGCATTCACAATTCAAAAATTGTCAGGGGCACCATCTTGTTTCATTGGGGTTGAATGATCTTTGCAGACAATAGATGCATTATTATTTCCTAAATGTGCACTATTTGTTCTGTGCCTAACATTATTTATTTCATCAGTCCAGTCATTAATATATGAAACAATAGTTCTCCAAGCCATGCCAATTGCACAAGTGCAATTGTCATCATTAACACTAGATTGACGTCTAACAATAGTAAGCAAATCATCCAACTTTTGACACGAGGAACACAGATCACCAGTGTTATCAGCTGTTACCTTTAAATATGCATTGCATTTATTACACTGTACAACATATTTGTGCATTAGCAAATCATTAATTGCATACTCATTTAAGGAATCCATATTACAATTCAAATAAATAAAATATTGCAAAAGAAAAGAATAACCAAAAACAGTAACCACAGAATTCATAGAGAACTTAAATCAACTTCTATCACAAAAAAAAAAAAAAATCACACCAGCAATATACAACTAAGTAATAAATTAAGTACAGTAAGGTTGTACTGACCATACAAGTTCTGCAAACCATACAAAAGTTGTAATTCCTTTCCTGTCTGCAGTCTGTGTGAATGTATAACTGTCTAAGCCTCTTGGGGTGGCTGGAGCTTACCTGTCTAAAACCTATCCCTTTCTAACCATCAGTGAAATTAAAGGTAAAACAACAAAATATGAATCAAAGTAAATCTTGTAAACAAGCTATCCCTTCCTACCTGCAAACAGTTAAAAACAGTGATAACAAATACAATACAAATTCAGATAAATCTCCTCTTACCAGTCAGCTCCACAGTAAATCACAAACCATGATAGGATTGTTTAGATATGCACAGGAAATATAGTAATTTTCTTACATTTTTATTAGAATAAACTTATTGCAATGTGCTACAAATGAAAATAGCATAAGTAACCTTAAAACATATCTTATACAAAAATCAATAGGTGAAGAAAAAAACAAACAAATATATCAAAAACAATAGATTGCAATGGATGGCAAATGTGTACAATATACAAGTGAACATGTAAAGAAAATATGAAGATGAAATAATTTTAACTATTTAAGAGTGCATTATACAACCACCACCATTCCACAGCAGAAACTAAGGTAAAGGTGCTGTTTTCCAATGTGATTGCCTATATGTGTTGGCTGACAGTTGCAGAGCAAATGTTGATTTGCATTGCAGAAGGACGTTCTTTAAAAAGTGTTCCTTTCTTTTTAAACTGTAGCAAGCAGCTGCTACAGTTTATGCCACCAATGGCATGAAAAAGCACTTCAGTTAGTTCTACAAAAATCTTTTCAATCAAACTGCAGCAACTGCTTGTTACAAAGCTGCAAGTAGTTGCTAATGTTTATGCCACTCATGGATTCTATTAAACTGTAGTAAACTGCTTGCCACATTATTGTTGCTACAGTTTATGCCACACACACAGAGTGCTATGTGCTTCAATTCTGACCACAAACAAAATTCTGGCATATAAATTCTGACAATGCATTGCACCCATTCACCATAATGGGGCATATCAAATCTGATCTTGTTTAACTAACAGCCCCTCCCCCCTTCATCAAATTTGGCATGCCCACAACCACTGCACTGTATGTAACCAGTTATCAGCTACAGTTAGTGCTATCCATAGCCTCCCAATTTACAAACTGTAACCATGTCTCAAAATATGGCCCTGGATACCCATACTTATTGTGACACTTTATTACCAAGGTGTCCGATACATATGGATTACCCCCCCCCCCATATCACAGGGAGATGGAACAGTGCTGTGTCAGTGTCACTGGTCCTCATTTGTACAGACTCAATGACATCTGTGTCTCACTGACATCCACAAAATAGTTTGTTGCTCCTTCTAAAGGTATTTTACCAGTTAGGACTCTTTCCTTAATTCTATAAAACTCTATGTACAAGAAATGTGCTAAATTTTTTTTGTTTTACAGTTGTACAACTCTAAGTGATTACATTGACAATGAAGCACATGACTGATATAAATTCTGCACACAGCTTGTGCACACTGTGAACATGTATTAATGTCATAGTGCAGTGCTATGTTGTGCAGCACAGGCCTCACAGATGTGCATCTGTACACACAGGGCTACAATGTTGCATTTTGAATGGAGCTGAGTGAGTGGCCTTGCTTACTTCAGTTAATGTGGAATGCATGGGAGAGGAAAATGTTCCTGTTCTTCCAACAAAGGAACTTCAGACAGCATCTGGAGGATGGGTAGGATGGCCATTTGGGGAAGGTAGATGCCTGACATGAGCTTACTGGGATGGTGGATGATGCCACTGGCATTCCCCATTTTAGGGAGCAGTGCCAGTATTAGAACTGTGACCTGAAGCATCACTACCATCATCTGCTTTATTAGGGGAAGATAGAGATCCAGGAGTGGAGGCCTGTCGTATACTATAAGCAGTTTTCAGTACCGTTGTTTTCCATTATCTTAACTGCTTCAGTTGTATATTTAGGAGTGCATGCTTTGCTTTTCTAGTGGTTAAGGAGCAATAAGCCTGGATGTTGCTGAAGGTGGGAGTGTCTCTGCCAGCAGTAGGGTGCAAATGACATCTCTCTTAGTCTGCAGAGCAACTTTGTGTTTAAATCATATTTGTCTAATCATTTTCTCCTACTGTCTCATCGTGCTGCACTTTAAGTTGTGTTAGGGGAGTAGATGAAGGTGAGGATGTCTTAACTTCTGAGATTTATGTATATTACATATTCTGTTTTAAAATAAATAAAAAGCTAGACTAGGGCCACTGGGGCTGCTGGAAACTTGGAAAGTTGGAAACAAAGCATTTGGACTACATTTTGGATCCAGAGAAGTATACTGAAACAACATTTATAATTGTACTTATCTTACCATTTAAATCAGTTTTGTTTGTTGTCTTTGCTCTTAATCTGATGTTAAAGATATTAATTTAAGTCATTTTTATAGTCTGCATTATTTTTGGTTTCTTTGTCAGACCTATCTGTTTCTCTGAATGTGTTGTAGCTACCTGTAACCAGAGCCTGTGGTAATTAACCCACTTCCCACTGGTATTTTACATAAACAAGCAATCTGCTGTCTCAATCTTGGGACTGATGGAAACTTGGAAGCTTGTAAACAAAGCATTTCAACTACATTTTGCATCAAGGGAAGTACAATTAAACTACATTTATAACTGCACTTGTCTTAACCATTAATATCATTTTTGTTTGTTGTGTTTGCACTTTATCTGAGCTATTAATTTAAGGCATTTATAGTCTGTAGGCATTTGGGGTTTCTCTATTAGCATCACCACCTATCCAGTATTTTTCTGGACTACCCGGAAATCAGAACGCTAGTCTGGTAATCCAGGAAGAAGTGTACAAACTCCAGTATGCTGTTGATCTGCACAATCAGAATGTCGGAGTTTCTTAAACACAGTCACAGAATAACTTTTCAATTGAAAAGCATCACTTAAGTGACTTAAGTGATGCATTTAATACTGGGACTGCTTAATACGACACAGAAAAAAGGCAAAAGAAGGTGTTCCACTAATGGATGATGTAAGCATTTATGTCATAAAATGGGTGGGAGAGTGGGCTAGGTGGGTGGGGAAATAGGCGGAGATAAGTAGAGTTGTAGAAATTCAAGTGGATGTGGCTTTGATCCGGTTTTTGTCACATAGGAAGGAAGCAACCCTAGTCTCTATTGGGCCTAGGTGTTTTTCTGAATAAGTTTCCCAGTTACTCTTCCTATTCCTGTTTGATTTTATACTTGAGGAATTTTGAGCTGCCTGCCCCTACTGTATAGTCAGCCTTAGAAGCTCCTCCCAGTCTCATGTTCTGTATGTCTGGCCCTAAAAGCTCCTCCTATTTTTCTTTCCATGGTCATCGTACTTGTTACAGACAGAAGAAAATGCCTTCACTTAGACTATTAGTGCACTTTGAAATTGCCTTAAAGGGTGTGTGTTCATCATTGCCGGCTTATCTGCCTTTGAATTGCCTTGCAATTACTTTTAGCAAGTTGTTAGACTTGTTCCTGGTACCGTTTCACTTAGGTTCATAGGTAGATACTAGGCTATTGGCCCTAGGGCCTATACAAGCCTAGCCAAAAGGTACCCTGGCTTTTGCCACCCAAGAAAATTATTTTCCTGTGCCTCTGTCAACCAGAACCACAGAAGGAATCCCCGGGGTGAATTTCCTATTACCCATCCTATCATCAAGATTTTTCTTGAAGAGTGCTAATGAGGAGCTTTGTTTGACATAGATAGGTAGTCTGTTCCAGAGTATGGGAAGTCTCTGGGACAGGAATCTATCCCTCTAGCATGTTCTGTTTATTGTGGTGACAAGGCTTATGGCTAACTAAAGTATGTTCTTACATTAAGAAGACTGAGACTGCTATTCAAGTGGGAGTAGAAATGTAGCCTGGTCTGTTCAAGCTGGGAAACACAAGGGGTCTTAAAGTGCCAGTTAAGTGTTATAGCTAGTTGGTACTTTTCACTTTTGGATAACCAAAGTGTGTTTTTAAATTAAGAAGACTGGGACTGCTATTCTACTGGCAGCAGTAAAGTAGCATGGTCAGTATGAGCTGGAAAACACTCACAGAAGCTTAAAGCAAGATTGTTTCATCAGCCAGAGGGCTTTTTAGGGGCCTAGCTGGGTGTTAATCTGCACTTGAGAGCTACTTTTGCTGTGCTTTTACATTAAAAAGTTCCAGAAGCATCCTTCTTGTGGCAGAAGGTGTTCACCTGGTCTCTCTGAATTGGTAAGTACTCTAGGAAGCTCAATGTGCAGTCATTTATTGGCCAGAGGGCACCGGAGTTAGCTTTTAGCTTTTTTCTGTTTGCTGTAAATTAGGAGTATTTTTGCAGAGTTTGTTTACCACTCAGTGGCAGTTAGCAGTACCCTGTATAACTAGTACTTACAACTTTAACCGGTACCACAGAAAGGCTATGCATGAAACTAAGCTTAGTGAAACTAGTTAGAGCATCAAACAGCACTAATATCAGATCATAGCTCCAAGATTTTGACTTCACCATAGACACACTCAGGTGACTCCTGTAAAGCCAATATTCTAAACCATGATAACTCAAGGTCTTGACAACATGAGTTTGCAATTTCCTAATATCCCTTTGGCCAGCTTCGTAGATATTGTCATCCTGAGACAATGTAGCAATGCCCTGATATACTCAGACAATCTGTTAGTCCTTCAAGAAATTAACACAGTACACAAACGATTTACATATGCAACTTCCTTGGAGGCAAAATTCTCACACAGACAAAGTTGTCAAGAGCATATGCACTACATCCTTCACACATACCATTCACCACACACCTAGACCTTCTTATGCTGAGGCACTTAAAACAATTATTTCTAAACCTCAAGGACCTCCAAAGCCATCAAACTGCAACACATTCCCTCAGCAATCACTAAAGCACATACCAAAAGCAACACTTTACATCACACGTAAACCTACACCCAGTGATCCCCAAGAACAAAGCCTGTAAGTTGAACAAACACTTTACCTAGTACTCTTGTCATAGAGAATTCTATTGTATGACACCCAGAGACTGTCTCAACAGGCTAGACAAGGAAAAGATAATTGTTAGTTGCCTATCTAGAGCTAGGATCCACAATATCATGCCCATACTCAAGTCATTGCACCACAGGTACCAGTATAATTGTATCATAGTCCATGTGGGTATACATGACCTGAGCAATACCTCACTGGACTAAATGAAAAGAGATATTATGGATTTCTGAAAATATGTGTCACAGACAGGTACATGCCTTGCATTTAGCAGCATCCTCATCAAGGATGATGCCACAGTATAAGCAGAAAATTATTGATTTTAATAATTAGCTTAGTTTCTGGTGTCACTTCTGGGGAATCCAATATCTATTAGCATGGCAGGACATGGTTAACAGACTACTCTGCTTTGCTAAAGATGGTCTGCCCCTGTCACCCCTGATCTTTCAGATATTCGCTAAAACTTTATCCATCCCCTTAATGCCTTTATTAGGCAACATCAAAATGACAAAACTACAAACATAACAAAAAAACCCTCAAGACAATCTTAAGGTGTTACTGCTTAATGATAGGAGCCTAAATAAGAAACTTCACACCCTATAAGCTCTGCTCACTCTGGAGAATGTAGACATCTGTGCTGTTACCAAGACTTGGTGGTATAAAGCTGCAGAAAGTACTCTGGCAGTAGAAGGCTACAGTGCCTTCCACACAATTAGAGCAACAGCAGCACACACATAGGCTAAAGGTGGAAGTGTCTTGATCTAGATTAGTAGCAAATACATCTCTAAGTTGATTAAACAGGATGATGCCCTGGAGTTCATCCACATTCAAGTCGCCATAGCCAAGGTTACTTACCATGTCCATTTCCAGCTACAGGTCAACCTCTATAACCATTGAAGCTCACAACTCTTACCATCCAACCAAATACCATATTCATGGGAGATTTTAACTTTCTCTCTATAGACTGGGAAATGTACACTGTCTCTAACTCACAGACACAACTTTCATGGACTTTACTAACACAAACACCCTGGACCAGATAGTCCACTCTCCAACCAGTGGTTCAAACATATTGGACCTAGTATTCACCACAATGTGAAAGCATTCCACCCTCCTATGTCATATCCTCTTTGGTGAAGTCAGACCACAAAGCTGTCTCCAATAAATAAAAATCAACCCAGACAGCCCAACTAATCCTGTAACATTTAGGAACTATTCTAAAGCAAATCACCTCATATTAAATGGCAATTTGCCAAAATTCATGGCTCCCCCAAACCCCAAGAACACAGCTACCTATGCAGAATTATTCACAGATAGACTGTACAAAAGTAATTGGCTGCAGTACCTAGTAGAAGCAAACACACATCTATCACCAAAAGTAAACCCCACTGGTAGAATCCTTACTTTAAAAGGCTGCAAAAAGTTAGAAAGAGCAACTCCCATGGAGACAATAGCTCTCTGATTCAAATAAACAAGAAACTAAGAGGTGTAATAAAGTCTGACAAGGCCAATTATGAGGTCAGAATAGCCTCTCAGGCTAAGGAACCTTAATGGTAGCCCTCAGCAGTGTGCAGAACTGGTGAAAAATGGCAAAACCTTCACTGACCGGGGTGATACAGCAAATCTACTGGCTGATAAATGTAGTTCTAACCCCCCCACCTCCACTCTCCCCCACTGCCACCTGTGAAATCCCTTCTAACATATGCCCCTAACTATCAACAGGGAGCAAGTCCTGGAGGTGCTCACTAAGATCAAAAACACTGCTTCAATTGGCCTTGACAATATCCCTGGTTGCCTCCTAAATAGCCTAAAACATTACCGAGCAAGACCACTTGAGACACTCACTCTTCAACTACTGCCTAAAAACAGGTTACATGCCAGGTGAATGGAGGGCAGCAATGGTCATCCCTCTTCAAAAGGGTGGCCATCAACTGACCACGGGAACTACAGACCCATGAGTCTGACAGGTCTAACATGCAAAGTCATGAAACAAATTATCGTGGAAATGGTCAACAAGGACATTGAACCTATCCCAGTTTGGCTTTTTTAAGGGAAGGTCTTGCCTACTTTTGACAGAAACTGTCACGAGACACAAAAATGTTTAGTGAACATCAGCACCTTCATATATCACCAGTTATGACTGTGTTATAAAGGAATGTGAGGTCTAAACACAATAGACATAATAACAGATATAGGCAAAGGTACAAAACAAATTGCTTATAGATTTTTCTTGACACTGAAATTCACACAGGCGAATAGAGAGGGGCAATATTTAAGATCAACTCATGTAAAATCACCTATAATATATTTTAAACAAAAGTTTATTTGCCTATCTAGTTTAAGTTCAAAAGTTTTAAAAGTAAATTCATGAAGGAAAATAAATAGCATTACACAATTTATTTAAAGACATTTGAAAACATTTGTTATCAAATGTCTTTAAATAAATTGTGTAATGCTATTTATTTTCGTCTAGATTTTGATGCAAAAATGAACCTAACAATGTAACTTCTAGCAATTCTAAGGGTGGAGATTGTGCTGCCCTTTGGACAAAGGCTTCTTGTCAGCTGAGATAGAATGACGAAGACTACTGGGCATGATTCTTCTTTATTTGTGTAAAAGAAATTAGATACAGCACGGTATTATGTATTATTTTCTTCTTCTTCTAAATAATATAAATAAGAAATAAAAAAAATATTGACAACATCTGTCAGATAAGCTGGAAAAATCACTTCATGAATTTACTTGACTCTAGTTGCTAACATCTGCCCAGTTGCAGAAATATTAGAAAAACATTTACAAATAAATTCTCGACTATATTGATAAAGCTGACTTACACACAAACACATGTGCGTATACACACACACACACACACACACACACACACACACACACACACAAACACACACACACACACACACGTGCGCGCGCAAGCGCGTGTACATGCACACACACAAACAAATAAAACATGACTTACATTTCATATATTCATTCATTAACAGATCAGATCTTCACAAACGATGAAAAAGATTAATAAGCTGTGGCAGTCTTTGTTGATAAAGATCATGCATTTAAACAGTTGACCATAACATACTAATCCAATAACTTGCAGACTGTGGATTTTCTGAAACAGTACTGTTTCACCAACCACTTGAATAATAGATCAATTCAAGTTGTATCCAATAAAAAATAAGACTGCTATCAGATGTGATTCACATTGAGATCCATGGGATCCGTACTCAGCCTTCTCTTATTCTCATTATTAGTATTTGCCTGTTTTTAACTGTATTCTTTTTGCAGATTATATAGTTCATAGGTGAATACTAGACTAATGACCACTAGGGCCCTTAAAAGCCTAGCCATGCAACCCAAATGTCATGCACAAAATTGATTTATATTTGATTTATAGGGGATGATTTATTGACTGGCTCTATGCATCAGAGACATAGGAGCCAGACCAGTGCTGAATTTCTGATTACCCATCCATTGGTCCAAGTTGTGCTTAAATAGGCATAGGAAGGAATTCTGCTTCAAGTGTATGGGGAGCATGTTACAGAGAACAGGAATTCTCAGAGAAACATATATGTGTCTCTACAGTGTCCTATTTATGTTGCAAACAATATTTGGGTTATTTACTTTATTAATTCTGATGCTGTTTGTTTTGTGGATGCACAAAAGATTCATCAAAATAGAGTCCAAGAATGCCTTCTGTGCCCAGGGAAGATCACCTCTCAGAAGTCTGTAGATACAGAGTAAAGAGACAGGGCTTTGAGGCAATCAGCACAGGAATTTGTGTTTACTCCTTGTATTCTTTTTGTAAGGAACCTTTGATGACATTCCATTTGCTACATTTGTCTTGTCAGGCACATATAAAGGGGGTCATTATACTCTTTGATGGGCCTGATGAGAGCCCAGTACTGTGGTATGATGATCTCTCTGGCCCTAGATGCCAGGCCCTTGCCTATATGTTGAGCAATATAGAAGGATTTTCTTACTACCATGAAAGATGTTAGTCCAAGGCTAGGTTACTATCTACATGAGTTTTCAGATCCCTGACTTGTGAAGCAACTTTTAAGGGTGTTAGTTACATGGGGTGTCAGACTTCCCAAAAGGTACTATAGTGCATTTCTTGTTATTGAGTTTTAAGCCATGGCTTTGGCACCGAACTTTTGTCTGCATTAGACCTTCTTGAAGGATATTCTCATTTTGGGAGGATTCAATGACTGCTCCCAGTTTGCAATCATCTGTGAAATTTGTTAGCTAGAGGCCTTTGACATTGGCTTTTACATCCAAGAAGATGCCAAAGAGAAACAGGCCTACCACAAAGTCCTGGGAGGGGGCTCCACTACTGACTGACCTCTTTGTGGAAGTGGCTTCACTGACTCTAACCTCCTGGTGCCTGTAAGTGAACCAGCTAGTTATCCAACATGTTATAAAGAGGTTTATACCTAGTTCTGTGTTTGTTGACAATGCTCAAGTAGGATATTGTATCAAATGCCTCAGCCAGATCTAGATAGACAATATGTACAGTTTTTCCCTCATCAATTGCATTGGTAACCTTTTCAAAGAAGTCCACCAGATTCAGTATGCATGACCATTTCTGACAAAGCCAAACTGGGATGGAACCAGTGTCTGGAGGTCCCTTATGCCCTTGTTGATAATTTCCATGATAGTTTTTTCCATGGTTTTGCAAATAATACTAGTCAGAATAATGGGTCTGTAGTTTCCAGGATCTGCTGAAGATCCTCCATTATGAAGTGAGATGACCATTGCAGTCCTCCATTCACATGGCACAAAGCCTGTTTTAAGACTATAGTTAAATAATGATTTCCACAGTTCTGATAAGTCATATTTTAGATTATTCAGGAGGCACTCTGGGATGTTACTGGGACCCACTGAGGCTGAGATCCTGGCTTTACTGAGTTGAGCCAGTACATGCTCCTTAGCTATAGTTGGGGGATACATTTGGAATTGAATTTGTCTACTAAAAGGTGTGCTATATCACCAAGCTAAGTGAATGTGGCACCATTAACCACCAGTTCTGCATGGATATAGCTGTAGAAGGACTTACAGTTATCTTTCACCTGGGAGAATATCTTAACCTCAAAGTTGGTCTTTATTGACATAATTAGCCCTCTCATTTGAGTATTTACTATGAAGAGAGAGTTTATATGTTCATGGGAATTACCCTTCCTGATTTTTACCATAATTTTTCTTTTTGCCATATACCCTCTTTAATTTGTAATGCCACCTGGTTTGTTTCTGGGGCTACTTCTGGGCTTTCTTCTGATAGATACAACAGCCTCTATGCAGCCATTGACATGGTTGTACAGTTTCTGACAGCAACATCTGTAATAACAGGTAATTTGCCTTGGAATAGTTCCTAACTATTACTGGTTTTCATGGGATTATGGAGTTGATTTTGATGTTAAAGGAGACAGCTTTACACTTAGACCTTACAAAGGAGGACGAGATATTGGGGGATGCAACTTTCTCCCATATTTGTGAGCACTGGGACCAGTATGTTGGAGCCTCTACTGAATGTATTCACTATTCGGTCAAGGGTGTTTGTATTTACAAATTCCAGGAATCTCTGAGCCTGTATATTTGAGGCCATGTATGATTCAGGATCTATATAGGGGTAATTAAAGTCTCCCATGATTAGGGTGTTAAGTTGAATGGTAAGTGTCTATATTAGTTCTAAGTATGCATTTTGACCTTCTTGAGACATGGAGGGTGACCTATAGCCAGTTAGGATATGGTACAGGATTGTGTCTGTGGTCATCTACAAGTGGCGCAGGTCATTCTGTTTGACTACCCTAGAGGTAAGCTTGTTATTGATGTATATCAGGACACCTCCACCTTTAGCCCTTGTCTGTGCAGCTACTGGTCAACAAGTGTGGAAGACACTAAAGTCTTGCACTGCCGGGGTACTCTGTGCCACCTTAAACCATGTCATGGTAACTGCACAGATAACTATATTCTCGAATGTGAGGAAATCTTGGAAGGAGAGTCATTTTTTTATTTAGGTTCCTGGCACTGAGCAGTAACAGCTTGAGGTTCTGTTGCATTAATTTTGCTATGTCGGTACATTTGTCAGTTTGGCATTGCCTAAAAAAAGAGGCTATGGAGACGGACTAACACTTAGCTAGTATTTGAAAGCCTAGAAGAGAAAGGTAAAGACCATCCTTGGCAAAGCAATGTGGTCTACTGACCACGTCCTCACAAGCTGACAAATATTACATTGCCTTAGAATGACACCAGAAAGACAGCCAGTTACTGAATCAATCATGTTTAGCTAATTTTGTGGCATCATTCTTGGTGTTGGTAATATGCTGCCCAGTGCCAGGCTCATACCAGCCTGAGACACTTAGTCTGAAAGCACTAAGTCTCTCTCTCTTCATGTAGTCCAGGGAGTTACATATCAGGTCATTTACACCTACATGGACTATGATGAAATCATACTGGTACTTGTGATGTAATGATTTTAGTGTGTGTGATATTTGGTGCATCCTGGCTCCTGATAAACAGCTAACAGTGATCTTCTTCTTGTTCAGCCTGGTTAGTGGGACATCAGGATATCTTACAATGGAGTCCCCTATGATGAGAGCCCTGCGAAGTGTGTTTGCTTGCTTTAGGGGATTAGTGTTAGGGACTCCACTGAGAGTGTCAGTATGTGTGGTGAAAGGTGTGGTTTTTCTGAGTGCTTTTGTGCTTGCTGAGGCATAGATTTCTCAGTGGGTGGTCTAGGGGATCTTTGCTGTTTAGCAAGATTGCTTTTAAGTGCCTCAGCATAAGTTAGTATATGTGAGGGTTGTGTGCTATGTGCGGTGGGTGTTGATTGTGTGTTTTCAACAACCTGATGTGGACTTCTGTGTGAGACTTTAGCCTTGAGTGTCATTGTGTAATTACACCTCTTGCATACTGTCTCTTATTCTTTAAGTGGTTGCCAGTAAACATGAAATAATTACTACATTGTCTCAAGATGCCCATAGCCACCAAGTTGGCTACAGAGAAGTTAGGACAGTGCATATCCATATTGTGCAGTCCTTTAATTTATGAGCTGCAAGGGGTGGTGTACTAGGGTTATAAGACTATTGATGGTGCTTTGAATGTGCATACTAATAAGGGTGCTTTATTGGGGCAGATTATGCTAAATAGTATTAAATTCTACTCATAATGAATGCATACAAACTGACTAAGTGTTTGGAATAAACCTCTCAAAATTACTTCAACTTAATTTGGACCTGGTTATCCAATAACAGTATATAGCAATCATGTCCAGAAAGATAATAAAATGGTCCTAAGTACTACTCAGTGGCTAAACACACAACAATTTCTATGCAACTTAAAGGGCATGCAGCTTAGGGTTTGCATAATACACAGGCTATTAAAATATGTCAATCTGTCACTGTTGAACTGTTTAAAATCAAACATACCATACTTATATGTTGCTTAATCCAACTATGTAATTATTATTTTTTTACTACTTGTTCAGCTGTAACCAGGGCAATCAGAAATACCATGTCCAAGATTTTGGCCTAACCACAACTGTGTGGAGTGTATGCACCATGAGCCCTGAAATTTACTAATAATGCATGCAGCTAGGCCAGTGTGTGCGGCAAAGAGGTTCTTGTTGTGGCCACAGAAGGGACCTGTGACATGACTGTGACAGAGTACCCCATGACCAGAATAAAGTACAAGCAGCTGCTGTAAACACTGACCATGCATGAGTGTCTATGTTAGTCATTGTGTGGCCACACACACACACACACACACACACACACACACACACACACACACACACACACACACACACACACACACACACACACACACACACACACACACACACACACACACACACACACACACACACACACACACACACACACACACACACACACACACTATAAAGCTAATTTATTGATGCATTGTTGTAAATGAAGGTACTACACATGAAAAGAAATGTTCTATGGAAGGTAATAAGTCAAGGATGTCCACTTGTGAAAAGCAGAGGTAGCAGTAGGGCAACTGGAATAACAGAAATGAGTGGAAAACTGAAAAGGGAGCTGCTAACCAAAGCAGTAATGCAAAACATAATAAAGAAGGTGGTATGACATACATTTCTCAATGTGACATACTAGAACTTACAGTAGGTGAAATTCAGACATGATAGGTGGAATACAGTAAACTAACATGATGTACCGACACCAGTCCAGATGACAGCAGAGCTGGAAGAGTGTACCTGTACAGTAAAGTGAATGTCATGAAGAAAATGAAAATATTCAACTATGAGAGGATTTATCCTATCAACTCTATCGAGTTACACCAGACTCTTCACATCCCTAACAAGGTGAGTCATAGCAGGAATAACATTAAAGGTGTTAGAAAAGTGCATATCAGATTATTTTTACCCATTGCAGATTGAAAGGATGAAAAAAGACAGACATCAAGGGAATTGAACCGATGACTTTTATGACTGGTATTCTGCTAAACACTGCAATAACAAGATGAGACACAGATGCACTTATATTGCTAAATGTGCGACCTGGAAGCAGGACAAAAGTCAGGTCTTAAGGGATTTTAACCCATGACTTTACTGAGTAACATTTGCAAAGACACAAACAAACAAAAACAAACAAAAAAAAAACATTAATAAGGTAAGCCAGAAACACACTAATATCGAATGTATTAGGGAAGCATGTATGTGATTGTTGCACATTTACAGACAGAAAGAAGAAAAGAAAATACAGCTTTGAGGGGATTTAAAACCTCTACTGTTTGAAACAAAACTCTACAAATGATTTTTGGAAGAGCTGAGCCATGAGAGCAGTCAGACCAAAGACATAATAAGCTTTACTTCATTTCATATTTGCTAAGCGCCTCGCAGCTAAGCTTAGCTCTTTTGTATAACCAATGACAGCCATGGCCAGTATATATATATATATATATATATATATATATATATATATATATAAATATATATAATTATACAGCACATCACAGTGATTGTATTTTATTGTTGATATATATATATATATATATATTTCTAGCTGGTTGAACATTGGCATCGACAGTGCTTGTCACAACCAGTCGTGCATATTATAACCACAAAATGAATGTTGTTTAGAAGACTTTGAGCATGTGTGTGGTGTGTTTATTTTTGATCAGATTAAAGGTTGGAAATCAGTATATAGGATGGAGATGAAAACCAGAGTTTTTGACAAAAAGTGTGCAAATAAGGAATGACCAGTATGAAGGTGGGATATGATCATACCTCTCAGCTTCTTATCTGCAGAATTCTTGCCAAAGTTAAACTCACTGGAGGGACAAAGGCCCAAAATAAGAGGGAGGCTTTACACATTGTTCATATAAATGTGGAAACTGGCTAGAATAAAAGGTTTTGCATTGTTATGTATTCTGTGAAAGGTATGGAGTCTGAAACTCATATGTGTGTCATTATTTACAGACGTCAGACTTCAATGATTTGCCAGAAGATATAAATGTTAAGAGAAACATATCTAAAATATGAGCCAAACATCTAGACATTCTGCAAATATATGGACAGTTGAGAGGTATGGAGGGGAGGCTTATCTTTTTTATGTGGGACAGCTACCCATTTTTTAAGAGAAGGGAAAGCTGGGGAAGGAAGGGGAAATAAAAGGAAGGTAAGAGGGCTAGGTAAGGTAGCAGGGAAAGACAGACATAACTGGCAGGGTTGGGATAACATAATGAGGGAGGATGAACACAATGGCAAAGGAGACATCAGACAAACAGAGGTAAGATAGCGGAGACGGGAGGACTGTAAAATCAACAGAGGTGGGCATGGACACCAAAGGGAGGGGGAACACCAGGTTGGGAATGGTATTAGGTGATTTCACATGCAGTCTCCACCACATGAGACAAAGTAGGAGAGTACCTATAACTTGTGTACTGTCACCACTGTGCCCTGGCTCAGAAGGTGGAACCACTGTTGGGCAGGGACATGAGTCAACAAGTCAATGGAGCATGGTCTGCATGGGGGAATTCAACCTCCTGTTGATGAGATCCCCCACAAGGTCTGCTATCCATTGATAGGTGACAAGTGTTTTACCTGCATTTGCACTGCTACAGGCAAGTACAACTGTATCAGCCTCTAGTGCTGGGCTACCTGATCAGGTGAGGCAGGTAGAGCAGTAGATATGGAGGCAGCTGTAGCAGGCTGATATCCAGATGTCCTGGGTGCTTGTGCTACTGCTGATTATATTGCTGATTATGTTGCTGCTACTCTCTGGGGGGGTGTAGGAGAGGGTTGCTGTATATGAAAAAATACAGAGAGACAAAATGATAAACAAAATAAATGTACGTAAGACAAAGGATAGTGACAAAAAGGGTGTGGGAAAAGAAATCCAAACACAAGGAAAAATAAATTCTCAACTATGTTGATGATCCATTTATAAAGAATATTCTTTTAATAGGATTACAAAGGCTCATAGATGTGTACTAGGCTAAACCACTAGGGCCTTTATCAGCCTAGCTGTTTACCCCAAATGTGCCCCACAAGGTATACATTTTAGACATTTATATAGGGAAGATTTTTGGTTACAAAGTGATTTACTGACTGCCTCTGTCCATCAGAGAAGTGGACGTCAGACCAGAGGTGAACTTTTGATTTTCCACATAATCAACAATTTCATAAATACAGTTATATTTATTTATTTTACTGTGCTCAGAGATACAATTTGAGAATACTGTTTCTATACAAATTAAGCATACTGCTTAGATGCATGTTTCAGCTAGAGGTGATAGGCAAAGGACAGCTACCTCTGATAAATATATATATACATACACACACACACATATATATATATATATATATATATATATATATATATATAATATGTATATGGATCTGCTTTCAAATCTCAGATTCCCAAAATCCCGAACTACACAAACCTGAAACCAAAATGTCAAAAGTAAAACTTATTGAAAATGCAAAATCTTGACATTTAAAATATCAAAAAATTAGAAGCAGAGGTAACGACCCAACCCTCCCCGACAAAAAACACAATAACAAATGAAATCAGTACACTTCACACTGCTACACGCTTAACCAGGGGGCAAGACCCCTGCACTCCCGCACACCCTGCTAATTAAATATATCAACATTGAGATCACACTACAGTGAAGAAAACGGTAAATATACTGTTCTACAGTGTACAGCAATTGCACTTCCAACACTACAAATCTCAAGCACTACACTGCACAATTTAAAACTTTAACTACATTACCAAACAACTAACTAATAACTTAGACATATATCTCTAACAACATGGTAATGCCTTACTTTAACTTACTAACACAACAAAATCTTCTACCTAACAGGAATGTCAGATGTCCGCAAAACCTTTAACAAGTAAAACAAGTGCATAAAAAACACTAACTGAAACTTTTTCTCCCCGTTCACACGCACAGCAAAAAAAATCTATTCACTAATACAACAGATTCCATATAATAAACCGACCCTTCAATAACAAAAAATAGCTTTTGTTTTTCCAATTCTATATACTTACATAGTTTACCAATGACTCAGTGTTCCAAACTTCACATCTGCCATACCATTTCCCTTCACAAACTAATGACCTTAAGGGGATAACACACAAATAACCAGTACACCTTCTAACTATCAACAGCATTTTGTTGACACTCAGGATTTTCAACTTTTGGTAAAGCCAGCTTTCAACATTCTGGTCTCAGGATTGTGTATTTCAGAATTTTGGATATTTCGAGACTTGAAAGTAGATCTCTCTCTCTCATTCTCCCCCATACCCACTGCCACAATAAAAAAAATGTTTACTTAAGCTAAAACCCTGTACTCTGGCCCCTGACAATCTACCCTTACACTTCTTGCAACTAGCTGCAAACTCTATAGCTTATCCCATCACCATACTCATTAACAGATCAATTAAAGAATCCCTAGTCCCAGACATCTGGAAAAAAGCATACATTCTCCCCTTACACAAAGGCAGCACCAACACAGGCACCACAAACTTTGGGCCCATAGAAATTCTCTCACCCCTCTCTAAAATACTGGAAAAATGCATCCATGCCCACCTCCTCAACTAACTGCTTGAAAATGAAATTCTGTCACCCACTCAGCATGATGTCAGACCAGGACACAGCAATACTACTACCCTCCTCTAATTCCTAGATGCAGTCAACCAGGTGGGGATTCTGGCAAAATAATCTCATTTCTTTTCCTAGACCTCTCCAAAGTTTTGATACCATTTCCCACACCATCCTCCTCTCCAAATTATCCACCCTCCACATTTCCCCACCTAACCTACAATGGTTCAATAGCAGTTTCTATAATAGGCAGCAATTGACCAAATGCTTACAATCTTACTTTCCCGTTCTCAGTACTTCCTCAGGGGTACCCCAAGGCTCCATACTTGGTCTTCTCTTATTTAGCATCTTTATTAACAACTTTCACTCCACTCTCCCACAGTGCTTAGTAATCCAGTATACTGATGACTCTACAGTAATATGCACTGAAAATTCCAGCTCTGAACTCCAGTAAATTACCCAGAACGCTCTCAGCTCTACTGAATCTTAGATGCTTAACAATCATCCTACCGTAAATCCAAAAAAAAAACTAAACTAGTACTTTTTTACTCCTAAGAAAATCCCACCCCTAGATAAAAAAACTCTTCACTATACAACACAATAGCACTCTAGATGTTCTCCCACACATTAAACTACTAGGCATTATTATAGATGAAAACCTTAACTTTCACCTACACATAAATAATAACATAATAAAAACACACCAAAAGCTTGGTATGCTCTATAGGCACCAACATTTTCTTAGCCTCTCTACTAGACACACCCTTGCAACTACCTTTTTATTACCTTCTCTCCTTTATAACACCTCTCTCCTCACTAATATCCACAATTCTGCAAAATCCAAACTTCAAATGTGTTACAACAAAATATCCAAATTTGCCACCAAGGCCAAATTCTCAACCCACCATTGTAACTCACTGAAACAATTAGGCTGGCTGGAAATCACCTACCATATGTCATTCACCAAACTAACTACAGTATACAAAATAGTCTACAGACCCACAGACTGTTCAGCTCTATTGACACTACTTACCGAATACCAACCCAGTAGGCAATTAAGATCTGAAAATCATTTACTTCTAAAAGTAGATAAGCCCACCTTACCTGCTGGTCAACTCCTCTAGTTCCTTCACGTTGCCAAACTATGGAACTCACTTCCACCTTCTATAAGAAACACAGGCAGTACCACCACCTTCAAACAAATACTGAAAAATCATCTCAACTCTTCCAGACTAAATACCTGCTCTGTAACCTAACCTCCTCCTTCTACTTATATAATAACTAAACTCCTATGCTTTTTGCTACTGATGACTGATGATATTTTCTCTGTAATTATTATTTTTCATCACTTGTTGATAATGGCACAATAATGCTGATTGAATTCTTCTGTCAGCCAACAAAATTCCTACTTTTATGTATATATTCTGTATATGTTACTGTAATCACTATGTTTAACACTACATCTACTTTTGTAGAAATTAATGTTTAATTTTTTTTCTGTATCTATGTTCTTGTTGGAGCTTTTCTCCCCAAGCCTCCACTAAAAATGGGCTCTTTCAGGCCCAGTGGACTTTCCGGTAAACAATTGCAATAAATAAAGATAGATAGATAGATAGATAGATAGATAGATAGATAGATAGATAGATAGATAGATAAGGAATGTCCATCAAAATAAAAGTTATGATCTCACATATATAGACCAGGTACTGCTGCAGTGATACTACTAAACACTGATAACACAACTATAGGGTGAGGGATTAATCTCACAGGCATTCTCACAATGTGAGACCAATGACGTTTAACATGAAGACCTACCTGTTTACCTAGACAGTAGGTGGCAGGCATAAACTCAATTCTAACATTTTACAGTGATACTACTACCTTTGAGCTATGTCATTAATGACATATGTGACAATGGTGTCTGAAACTTATACAATTATTTTTAATGCCTACTACTGCTAGTATTAAAAGCCATACATGAGTATGTCAGCATTCATACTCATCCAGCACTCTCTTAGGCTCTCCATTCTGCGCCTGTGTGTCTGCCTGTTCCTTTCAAACTTTTCTCATTATAAACATAAAACGAATAAACTTAGCGACATTTGTGGATTGTATACAGCACCAGTTTAAAGGATGACCTAACATAATAACTGTATTGGTGGTGCCGGATATGTAACTCCAACCTCCCATCAGCACAGGAAGTCAGGAATGTGTCACCTCATGTTATTATTACAATCATGGCACTGATCCCCCACAACTGGAATGCCAGTTGCATAGGTGACAAACTTATCCAGACTATTCCATGCTTCATCCTTATAGTGAGGCCCTTCACAGCACTCCTGCAGGAGCCTTTGCTTGTAATCCTGGTGGAGGAGAGTCAGAAATATTTTTGTCTCCTCCACACACCATCTCTGCACTCTAAAATTAGCATATCCACTTCTTCTGCAGTCACGGTGTCTCATCTTAAAGAATTTCAGGAAAAATGGAAGTGAATTGGTGCCTAAATTAGATCTTGTGTATCCTATCTGCCGCAAAACAACAGGAATCAATGAACATCTCATTTGCATGACAGATGGCAAATACATAAAATATAGATAGTGTAGGACTATGTTTTCAATGGCACTTTAAGATGTAAAACATGGCAGTCCTGTCGTGCTGTGCCCGCTGCTGAGAAGACATTCGTTATATGACACAATCTGTAAAAAAAAAAAAAAAAAAGTGCAGACCAAGGGATAAATACTCCATTGCTAAAATATATATAAATAACTGAAATAATGTAGCAAGTAAGCAACGGATGAACCAGGCAGAAGCCAAGCAGAGAAATGCAGCTGCTGTAGCAATGAGGCACAATGAGGCACAATCACTGATTCTTTCAGTAAACAAAATACTCCAAAAGGAAAATGCAGACATCAAGGCAGGAAAAACACAGTCACAAAGTCCTCTAGTAGTAAAAAACAATCCAGGATATTTATTGTAACAAAAGATAAGCGCTTTCGCAGTTAAGCTTCATCAGATGGTCTTTTGGAGTATTTTGTTTACTGGAAGAATCAGTGATTGTGCCTGATTGTGCCTCATTGCTACAGCAGCTGCATTTCTCTGCTTGGCTTCTGCCTGGTTCATCCGTTGCTTACTTGCTACACAATCTGTAAAAAGTTAAATATGTTAGGACAATTCCCTCACCTTTAAAATAATAGGTTGTCTGTATGTGTTAATTACTGCAGTTGTTCAGGCATTTGCAAATAATCATGTAGAAATCTGCAAGATGTTTTTCAGGTGTGCTCATCTCATAAATTGAGTGATTCATAATCAATAATGAGATGAGCTTTACTGGAAAAGCTCACACAGACTCTGCCACAACTTGATGTGAGAGAAACATTAGTTTGTTTTTGATTTCTTGTGTTTTGTATTGTTTTATTGCCTTCGTCTATTTTTGTATATTGTGACTTATTTTCTTAACATTGTGTTTTACTTGTATTCTGCTTTTAATTGCATATTTAGACTAGGAAAAAGACCACAGCTATGTCTCTTGTGAGTCACACAGAAATTAAGATTTAACCCACTTTCTCACCCTGGTGATGGCGGCAATGGTCCCCGGGATTCATTAAACTCCATGCAGCAATAGTGCTATTCCCTCACGGAGTGGTTTGTGTCCGTGTAGAACAGCAGGGTGCCTTGCATATGCATGAAGGCACGCTGCTGTTTAATCCACCCTTACATGAACTGTGTATGAGCATAGGGGTGTGTCCGAGCAGTGCACAGACACTAAACATGCCCCCTGTGCTCAGAAAGTGCCATACGGCACTTTCTAAGCCGTACTGGCATAATATTAGAGCTTAGCTCTAATATTATGCCAGTATCTCAGTGTCCGCGGTCACTGACATGTAAAATAGATCATTTCAATGTCCTCGGACACTGAAATAAAAATGGCCAGAGGAAAGCAATACAGGGGATGTGTCACAGCTTCTGTGACACACCATCTCTATTGCTAAAGTGCCGTACGGCACGTCTACATCCTGCAGAAGCAGGAAATGTGTGCAAATGCACACATACATACCTCTCAACTGTACAGATTTTCACAGAATGTCCAGATTTTTGCCTCATATTTTTGGTCTACTTTTCATAAAATTATGTTTTTCTGGCAAATTAATGGAAAATCATAAAAAACTGAAAATGGAAAATAATGAGAGACATTTGTGTTTCAGACATTATACCCATCCGAAAATTCATGCCAATGCAAAGCCTGTTATTCTATCAACTTTTTAAGATGACAAGAGCAATATTTAAAAGTTGTCCCTGTTTTTGGGCCTTTGTCCCACTTTTATTTATGGCTTCTTGTTCTAAGAGGTTGATAATGTGCACACATAACAGGGGATAAATCTCCCAAACGTAAATAAGCACAAGCACAGCCCCACAAAAATAAGAAAGTCCATAGAGAACATGTCATGCATCAGCCTGAAGCATGCACAGAATCCCTAAAGCCCAATCATTGCCATTATGTCACAAATACAGTCCCAAGTAGTTGTCAGAACACCACAATACACACCCATATTACCTAAATAATAATAATATATCCTTGTTTTTTAATGCCCTAAAGAATGTTTAAGTGTAGCTAAGTGGGTGTGTACATTACAACTTAAACATCCCATAGGAGCTAAATGAAAATAGACAGGCAACATTTCCAAGCCGAGATAGTGTAGTGGTTAGAGTTGCAACCTTACATGCAGGCACTTATGGTTCAAGGCAGGCAGCTTATTTTCTCATGTGAAAGTGGTGTTAAAATTATTTTAGTAAACTTAAATTATGTAGCAACTATTGTTTTGTCAATCAGAGTAGTGTAGCAGTTCCAAAAGTGAGATGTCAGTGTAGAAAAGATGTGAACCCCCCATATAAACACACATGCCCCATACAGTATAGTCACAGAAGAATATAATGTAATGACATCACATATGGGGATGTCATGGAAGGTAAACGTAACATTATAATAAATATGTAAATATTTATTTTATATTATACAATGATTGACCATTAACATACAAAAGTGAGTACGCTAATTGGCCAGCCCAAACAGAGTGCCCGTTGTAAATCAGAGAGTATACTAATGGAAAAAGTTCCGGTTGCCTGGACTTTTTACATTTGTATATCTCCTGTTTGTTTTTTTTTTTTGTCTGCAGAGATAGCAAAGGAGAAATGAAGATCTCTATTGCTTTTTTTAACATATCTCGCTATGAGTTATGAGGTGAAGAATTCGTATAACATAGCAGATATCATAAAAAATGCAATAGAGATCTTCCTTTCAACAGAGAAAGGAAGATCTCTGTTGCTTTTTTAATATATCTCACCATGTTATACGAGTTCTTCAAGACATGTTAAAAAAGCAATGGAGATCTCCCTATCTCCATTGCTACCTCTGCAATACACTGATGTACTACGTAAGTGTGGGAACACATCGTTTATGCATGCGCAGTACGTCAGAAATGCCCCAGGATACCGGAAAACCATGGAAGAGCAGCACAGAGGCATGATACAATGACATTATATAAGAAAGGTAAATATTGTTTTTCTTAAATAATGTCATTGTATAATAGCAATAACCCATGGCTGGGTGTGGGCAATGCTGGATTTACTCATGGCTGGCTTTGTTTGGTCACTCAGGCTTCGCCCTTGTGACAAAACCACACCAACCATGGGTAAATCCAGCATTACCCACACCCAGCTGTGGGTTATTGCTTAAATATAACATTATAAGCATAATATGCTTAAACGTACCCTAATCAGTCTGTATCCATCAAACCTTGTTCTGCCCAGCAACAAAATAGTTCCGGTTGCCTGGACTTTTTACATTTGTATATCTCCTGTTTTTTTTTTTTTTTTGTCTGCAGAGATAGCAAAGGAGAAATGAAGAACTCTATTGCTTTTTTTAACATATCTCGCTATGAGTTATGAGGTGAAGAATTCGTATAACATAGGAGATATCATAAAAAACACAATGGAGATCTTCCTTTCAACAGAGAAAGGAAGATCTCTGTTGCTTTTTTAATATATCTCACTATGTTATACGAGTTCTTCAAGACACGTTAAAAAAGCAATGGAGATCTCCCTATCTCCGTTACTACCTCTGCAATACACTGATGTACTACGTAAGTGTGGGAACACATCCTTTATGTATGCGCAGTATGTCAGAAATGCCTCAGGATACCGGAAAACCGTGGAAGAGCAGCACAGAGACATGATACAATGACATTATATAAGAAAGGTAAATATTGTTTTTCTTAAATAATGTCATTTTATAATAGGAATAACACATGGCTGGGTGTTGGTAATGCTGGATTTACTCATGGCTGTCTTTGTTTGGTCACTCAGGCTTCGCCCTTGTGACAAAACCACACCAACCATGGGTAAATCCAGCATTACCCACACCCAGCTGTGTGTTATTGCTTAAATATAACATTATAAGCATAATATGCTTAAACATACCCTAATCAGTCTGTATCTGTCAAACCTTGTTCTGCCCAGCAACAAAATAGTCAGCCCTGCAAAGTCTCAAAACCAGGATAATGTCCTCTACAATCACAGCAGAATACCTCTACACCATGTGAGCTGTGAGGAATTATAGTGCTTTAACAAACATATCCTGCATTCAGGTCATTTAATATCAATAAAGAAAACAACAGTCCCAACTGTTGAACCCATGACTGTGGACAGTACAGTCACAAGAATGTACCACTTTACCATCTGAGCTATAGGAACTAACATTCATTTTCAAACATATCATAGAATACAGGCATACAAAATTAGGGAGAAAGCTTTCTGGAACCTTTTGTGTGTTGTATATAGACATACACACACACACACACACACACACACACACACACATATATATATATATATATATATATATATATATGCGTGTGTGTGTCTAATGAAACATATATATGGAAAAGTAGAGTCATAATATAGATATACATATAAAAATATAAAGGAAGGAAAATAAAATATATGTATGTATATAACATGCAGTGCAGTATACCTCAGAACCATCCCTCTCAACCTGTTAGTGCAAGGAACCTGTACAAAGGCTGTAAAAGGGGGGGGGGGGCACATATACGAACATATTGCAAAAATTGCTATTACAAATGAAAACGTGTTACAGCAACAGTGTGTGTTTCAACAGATAATCACAGAAGGATATGAGGATGGAAACTGAAATGTAATGTCATTTATTTACTGACATAAATCCTTGGATCATCAACGTGATTTACCAGACAAATGTAAATACATTGTGGAACTGAACAAAAGTATGGTCCAAACATCTGAACATTCTGTGAAAATTCTGGCAGTGGAGAAGTATGCTCAGAACCCTTTAGTGCAATGAATCTGGACCAAGCCTGACAAAGTGGGGGGACAAAGGCCTGAAAATAGGTACATGTCCAAAATACGTCAGTAGATAAGCTGAGAAAGTTCATGTAGTAACAGTGTATGTCACAACATATATCGACTGAAATATCACAATTCCAGGACTTAATTGCTTCTCATTAGTTACTGACCTCAATCCCCACATCACCCCATTGATGTGTCATGCATATATAACAGTTATGGGAACCAGACCAAAGATATTTTCCAGACAACTGATCATCCTATGAATATGTGGACATAACACAACATTAGGGAAGGTACACTGAGCTACCATGTAAAGTCCAAACTACAATCAGACTGACATAACACTACCCAGGTCCAGCTCTGGGGCTGTACACATGCATTAGCAAATATAACAGGCACTACAAGGATGTAACACTGGTAGAAAACAGACACTGGTGTGCAAGTGCAAAACCCCAAAGAAGTGCACCGCAGTCACAGTAACATACCATAAGCAAACTGAATATGACAGTATAATACTGTGAGCAACCACATACTGTTTGCCACTCACTCATTACCCCTACATATACTGCCCCAAGTCACAGTATACTGGGAATCCTGAGGTGTTACAGGACATGTCACAGTCAGCCCCCACAAGCATATAGACCTGATAGAATGCCAGCAGCTGTAGCAGCATGCAGAGTCAGATAGGTAAAGGATGTATGGCACTCACATCTGCTACTCTGCCTACCCAGCCCAACAATATATACATAGGCTCATAGGTAGGTACTAGGCTATCAGCCCTGGGGCCTATACAAGCCCAGCCAAAAAGGTACCCTGGCTTTTGCCACCCAAGAAAATTATTTTCATGTGCCACTGTTGAGCAGATTCACAGAGGTGATCCCCAGGGTGAATTTCCTAATTCCCATCCAATCATCAAGATGTTTCTTAAAGAGTGCTAATGAGGAGCTTTGTTTGATATAGATAGGTAGTTTATTCCAGAGTATGGGAAGTCTCTGGGACAGGAATCTATCTATACACACAACACTGCTACTCACTCTTGGCAGTCTGTTCACAATGGCCGGACATATTTAACTGTCATATGTGCAGATTTCCACAGAATTGCAGTTGGTAATTAAAGATATACCATACCTCTGCACCTCATAGTGCAGGATATCTGGACAACACATGGCATATTTGTGGGACAGGGGGCTGGAAAGAGGGACATATCACACATAATGGTGTTACAAACTGAAACAATAGCTGATGTTACACTTGTTGTTGTAACAGAACATCCCTGAAGAATATAATGGCCGGAACAACATGTCAACACTTACTGACTGCAGTCATCATGTTATCCTACCAACCCCACAAAAACAGATGTTGTTCAAGGCACAGACCAAGCATAATAGTCAAACATCTGGCCAGTCTGTGGACAACATGACAGTTGAGAAGTATGTCAGAGGCATATCACTGTCAGATGTCATGTCACCCAGTAAATGCATGTCCAGACAAACCCTGTCAATGTAGCAACCCTCCTTGTGTATAACAGCACTAATGACAGAAAATCTGTACCAAAATCTGGAGCTTTGTCCCCCATGTTGTTGGGCTGTCTCCACATGTCTTGTCCTGTGAGGTATTTCCACCTATTGTCTGTGAAGCTGTAGCCCCCACACCTCTGTAATGTCCCCTGCACAGGCAAGGGAAATGGCCAAGGCCCACATAACGGGCATCCCGTATGTTGGAACAAGCAGCTGTGTCCAGGCCCACAACACAATACTATGTGGGCACCTACATAGCTTTATGGCCTCAGCAATACCAGATAGAACACCATCAACCCCTCCAAGGTAGGCTGAACATCTGTGGTGGGCAGCAGCAATACACAAACCACAGACTTGGTCCCTATATTGGCTATACAGGGCAAATCAGGAGCATGCACCAATTTGGCATCAAGTCAGCCTTTGTCTGATCAAGCATATAAGTCCACAGGTGGAGTACTGTAAGGCTAACTATGAGTACAAATTGGACACATCCACCAAGGCCAATCAGAAGGCCATCTTCACATATGTCTGCAATCTCTGAGGCAACAAACCAACCCACCCTGTAATGGTGGCAAATCAGACCACATACACACACAATGTAGCTATATCCAACCTGCTGCAGATAGGTTTAGGGCGAACACCACCCCCTGGCTCAGCATCACTATAGGTGGATATGCACAGCACCCACACCCCTCCCCTCATTACCAGTGAGCAGGTACATATTGCCTACTGAAAGGCAGCAAATGTAGTATCCATGGGACCTGATAATATCCCTGTCTGCATCCTACATGAACTCAGGCATGTTCTCCCAGCTCCATTATACACAGTAGTCACACCAAGGGTTGGCAACATCCACACCCCATCCACATGGAAGATGGCCAATGTCATCTCTCTACACAGGCATGAATGAGGAGTACAGGTTTACAGAATCAACTAGCCCTCATTGAGGGGAATATGACACTCCAGGACCAGCAGTGCAATGCAAGCAGATATAGTGCTGATACATTTATTTATTTATTTACTGCAATTGGTTTACCAGGATAGTCCATTGGGCCTTGAAGAACCCGTTTTCAATGGAGTCCTGGGAAACAGAAATAAATGTACATTAACATTTGACAGTAATCTCTAGATACATTGTAGTAAAAGAACATAAGCAAAAACATAAATGTACATTAACATTTGACAGTAACAGCCTTGGTACATGCTATCAAAGGAACAAAAGCAAAACATAAATGCAGATTAATGAACAAACATAGTAGATGAATAAAGTAGGTTATGGTATTACAGGGCATTTAGTAGAGTTGGTTATTTAGTAGAGTTGGTTATGAGGGATGGGTGCAAGAGCATTCCCATTGAGATGCTAGGTGTAAGAAAAGTGACTTCTTGAAGGTAGAGTGGTTAGAGGTAATGCGGATGTTTGATGGTAGAGACATTACAGGGGTATGGTGTGGTTATGTGTGGTGGCTACTGGTATGCAATGTAGCTGTGCAGGGTCTGTACATACCTTTTGCAAATGTATAAGGTCCTGTGATGTGTCTCTTTTTTTTATGTCTTACAGGTGCAATGTTGCATCAGCAAACATCAACTTTCTCAGCGGCTGACACAAATATAATCATAGAAGCCATACTACAGAATCATGCCATAATGTTTGGCTGGAGCCAGCAAAATCTGCAGGAGAAGACCGGCCTGTGAGATGACCTTGTCCACAGGGTAAACTATGTTGGCCTGCACGCATGTACATATGAGCAGGTCCGGCATAGTGAAAGTGACTTCAAACACCATGCCCAGCAAAGGGCTGCTGTAGTGGTCAGGGTCCACATAGCCACAGGTGTGGGTCTGCCCATGCAGCCCCACTAATAACCACTAGGGAGCTCCTTGGGTACCTTGGGGCACCCATCTCAATACAACATCAGAGTACAGACTCCCCACATACTGGCAGTGGGTGACACCCAGGCAATGGACGAGGAGTGTGCAGGTAAGGCCCCAGTGTAGCTGACTAGACTAGTGTAGCAGGCATACTTGTAATTGTAGGGTATCTATGTGCATGTGTCAGGTCAGATTACAGTTGTGGATGGGATTTCCTAATGCAGAGATGTGCACATCTATGGTGAAGGACAGCAAATTGTGTAGTATTGGGGGTTGTACTGTAAATGTGTAGGCAAGCTGCATCCATCCTGTACCAATGCCACATGTGGGTCTGCTGACAATACTTCCCTCCCACTGCTACCTAGGTCCCTCTGGTCTGCATGTGGGATGGCAGCCTGCAGCTGGTGGGTATGCGATTGTTTTGTTGTGGTTTGCCAATACCCCAGGCATATGAAGGCCATGCAATGTACTATGCACACAACTGTCACTCATAGCTATATTTCTTTATGTGCATGTTCACTTGTGTTGGTGTTAACTGCATTACATCCCAGTGATCACCACAGTAGCCTATCTGATGAGAATGTAACACCCCTGTAACATACCTCATGACCTGTCAGTGCAAGACTTCTAGACAGAGACCAACAAAATGGGGGGACAAACAGCCTAAGGTAGGGACATGTGTGAAACATTACTGTCATATAGTGGATATAAACATTGTACACATCCCTGTTAAGATGCCAGGTGTTTGTGATATATATGCAAATTGAGGCCACAATATGTCAGTCCACACCTTTTCCAAACTGTAATGTGACCTATGACATGAACAATTCACCTGTAAAATCAAACAATCTGTTGGGCACCAGATATGGAGTATACAAACCTGACAATAAGCTGGATGCATATGTGTGCACACCCTTCACATAATATGTTATTGCAGCAGCTTGTGATTTACTGACAGCATACAGTCTGCTTGGGTACACACCTGCCATCAGGTTAAGGCACTCTGAGTAACAACAAATAACAGTCTGCTGTCCAAGTAGGATAATCATTTCATTTGCTCAGTTGCCTGCAACAGCAATAGCCATGGCTTGTAGATAGCTGACAAAGCAGCAAAGGGATCTCATATTTGAAAGGTATCAGTCAAGAGTAGGGTACAACAACATTACCATAGCATTGTATACACCAAGGAACACAGTGGAGACAGTTGTCAAAAAGTGGATTGAATATTGGACAACAGTGCTGTTAAAAAGAACTTGAAGTCCCTCCAGAAATGATGACATCAAGACCTGTTCAGGGAACATGCCAGGGGACATAAAGCAACACTGAGGGAGTTGCAAGAATCTCTTGCTAGTACTGGTGTTGTGTGCTACCTCTGGGAACACTCTCCCATATTCTGCATACATCTGCCCCATGGGGTAGGGTGAGAAGGTGGAAATATTTCCCCACACCAGAAAACATCCAGGGGTGGGTACAAATTGCAATACAGCACATCTTGTCTACCAAAGGCATGTGTGAAAATGTGTCATGGTGTAATGAAACTATGGATTAACCTCACAGCCACAATACCAAAAGGTATGTGTGGTGCACAAGCAACACCTCTCATAACCTGAAGACCAACATCCCCATGGTGAATCACAATGGTGACAGTGGCCTGCTGTAGGGATGCTGTTTCAAAACCAGAACAGGGCCTGTAGTCATGGTGGTGGGAATTCTGGCCATTTCCAAATAACACCCACATCTGCCCAAAATCCATCAGGCATCTGCAAGAACGCTGAGGATGGGGAGGTGTGTCAGCCTTCAACATGACAAAGACCTGAAGCACACATCCAAAGGTACCTGAGAATGGCTCTACCTGAACACACTCATGGTTATGGATTGGCCCAGCCATAACCTACACCTATTCCAGATAGTAAAACACCAGTGTGACCTGAAGAGAGCTGTGCATATGAGCTGCCTATGCAATCTGACAGAGTTGGGTGACCTTTGCATGGAAGAGTGGCCAAATAATGCCAAGTCAAGATATGCCATGCTGCTAGATACCTTCACAAGAAAAGTGAATGCTGTAAGTCACTTATAAGGTGTTTCAATAAAGTACCATTTTAAGGATGTGCACAATGGTGCAATCACCATATTATACATATTGCAGTCATTATATTTTACACATAACACGTGTTTGTTTATTGATTGGATTGCACAGGTCATATGTCACATGATCGGTGGGTAACATATTTGAATACATTACTGTAGTCTTATCTTGTATATTACAAGAACATGGCATGTTAACAGGGTTGTGTACACTTATCATTTCCTCTGTAAGCTAAGAAGGTTGGTGGTGTAACAGGAATTGTGTGACTGTACATTCACTGCTTGTTTGGAGGTCTGACACTCAAATGCATGCTATTAATGGGTTCCTATTAGATGACTGAAGATGCATTCTTTCAAATGCGTCTTGGTTGAACTTGAAAAGATGAAAAGGCAAAATGACGAAGCGGCATGTAAGCGAATTCTTTCCCTGGGAAAGAAATCACTTGGCTGCGTCCATCACTTTGCCATTTTTGTCACTGTAGTGTGATCTCAGAGTTGGTATATTTAAGTAGGGGTGGTGTTGGGGGTGAAGCCCCCCACTTTATGCTAAGTTTTAAGTGTTTTTTTTGGAACAGCGATTTTTTTCCAAGGGAAAAAAAATCGCTGTTCTAAGCAATCGAGTTTGTAAGCTTTCACTTACATGGGGTCAATAAATCATCTTTTGCTTTTCTAAGCATTCAATGATTTAATATAGACCCCTATTAATCAGTGATGTTACTCCTCAGATCATCCCACTTATGTATCAGAGAAACACAGGGGTTATGAGAAATAGAACAAACATATCAACCAGACTTTTACACATCCTGGCTGGATCTGTACAGTTGTGAGGTATGTGCTGTAACACTTGCCACTGTGCTATACATGTGAACAGCAATGATGTGTACATGGGTGCAGTCTATGCTGGTGAACAGCCATCACATACTAACACTAATCACATATCCCAGAGCTTTATATTGTTAGTTACATGAAGTAAAACTAGCTGTAATGCATGATATTGAGGGCCATGTGTCATGCATGTCACCATTTGGGCAATGTGTGGTCTGTGTAACAGATCTGTGCCACCTCACCTGTAAGTGTGTGTGTGTGTGTGTGTGTGTGTGTGTGTGTGTGTGTGTGTGTGTGTGTGTGTGTGTGTGTGTGTGTGTGTGTGTGTGTGTGTGTGTGTGTGTGTGTGTGTGTGTGTGTGTGTGTGTGTGTGTGTGTGTGTGTGTGTATACCAGCCAACATCAAAGTGCAGGTATTAATGTACAAATGTTGTTTTCCCGTCACAAGTGGTAATGGGGTTTGGGGTCTTCCCCTTTTGGAAACTGATGTCATTATCTCTGCAGACTCTGACAATGATGATAGGAATAGTGAGGTACATGTGGGGTTTTCAGGGGCTGAATTTGTGCCATTGGTTAGCATCCCACTCCTGTCCACACCATTCCCGCACAAAGTCACAATGCCCACACATATCCCATCTCCAGTGGCCACAGATGATGAACAGTTGGCAGGTGGTGGCATTGAACAGGCTAGTGTGGTGACTATAACAGGTGTGAGTGTAGATACTGGCCATAGCCAGAGTGCAGGTGAGGTCCCACACAGGTGAATGGACAGGGGTGCTTGCAGGAGGAATGCTGCTCATAGGGCCACTGTTGCAAGTGCCATGAAATGAGTCACCAGACGCATGTTCTGGGCTGTCATGGATGCACAGACACATAGTGAACACCACAACACACAAATAGAGTGGTAGATGCAACTATACATGACCTTGTTGAGGCCACACATCAAAATACTGAGGTCATGAATAGACGGTGGGGATAAGACCTTGGCAATGCTCGACTGTGGCATGTCTATGCTAGACCATGTGGTGGGAGATGGGCATTGATCACATGGACGTAGGTCATCACCAACAACAGATGAGAGTTTATGGGGCCATGCACCTTCACACTCCCTTAGTGACAGTGACACCAGCACTACTGAAGGGAGGTTGCTGTCCACATCACACCACAGCAGGCCATGGCCATGTGGTCCTGTCCAGTCCTGTCTGGGGCACAGATCCAGCAGACAGCAGTTACCATCAGGAAGGAGTACTGCATCTAGCCTTGGGCCTGGTGGTGCCAGTGATACCCCCTGGCAGGACCAGTTCCTGTGTCCATGGCTGGAGATGGTAACCTGGACACCCTGTCAGGTACGGTACACAGCTGTCCAACATACTCGTGGGTAGGCCAGCCACATGGCATGACTGTGTGTATACATACACACACATCTGGATCACAGGCAGGTCACCTCCAGACACACACAGCACCTCTGCACAGTCCATCTATTGCATACCCCTCCAAACACACACACATGATGTCAACCATATGGCCCAGCCTAGGCCACTGGCAAACCCACACCACACCCTATACTTATGATGATACCTGTGCCACATCCCTGTCATCTATACCACTGATGCAGGGATATGCTAATATGTGTCTAATGCATAGGGTGGATATAGTACAGTGTACTTATGTAAAACTATGTAAGGTGCTGTATGCTTGCATTTGTTATGGTTACACATACAGCAGTATGTACCATATTAGCCATGAGGCATTACTGCTGTTAGTACCACTGACTGAATGTAGTCTGACATGTTGTATTCTGTTAGTGTTCCAGGTGTCTGTGTGTCTGCAGGCTGTGGCCCTGCAGACATTCCCATGAGGGAGTATGGCTCACTGGGAATACTCTGTCCATGTCATAGGCAAGGTACAGCTTTATATGTACATGTACAAGGTATGTCTGCATGCAACAGTGTGAGAGGGACACTGTTGTCAGACAGTGTGACCTTGCATACATACCTCTTTTCACAGACAAGTAGCCTTCATACATGTCAGATCAGTGTTGTGTACTACCACAGGCTCATACATACAGAACAGGTTACTGCAGTACTGTCAGCAGGTCCCTTACAAGAGTAGCCATTACATTAACTGCTAAAGATTCACCTGTCAACACCTGTTGGCCCTGCCATTTCTTTCCCATACACTCAACCCTGATGCAGTTGATGAGGGCATGCATGATACTGTGTATGACAGGTCTGTAGTATGTATTCCTGAGTTCACAGGGTGGAACACGGAGACAAAATAGTATATGCTTTGCATACACACAGTAAGGACTAACACACAGGATGCTCACACAGTAACATAAACACAGTTGGCAATACACAGATTAGTAAACCTACATTTCCACCATTATGTACTGTACTACTACATACACATGACATGCCCAACATAGATTATGTGCATGGGACATAACACACTACCTCTTACAAAATGTAATGTTCTGAATCCCTCCATGGATGGTGAGATAACCCACCAGACATAGGATGCACAGTCATGTAGTGCTCCTACAAGCCTGGACAAGTGATAGTGTAGTAGACATTGTATTAGCATGATGTTTCATGCATATATGATGCATGATGTTGACATGTGAGTCACTAACCTCACTGTGGCCAGTTTGGCAACAATATCACATACATGGGCATTTCTAAGGGACACAGACCACATATAGTTTGCCAAAACAAGGTCTAAGCTTGTTTCCTGCCTTTCCTGTAACTAGTCTAGTCCAGATACAGCTTTGATGTATCCATGATTGTTGGTAAGCATCTGAGCAGTACCAAAAACTATGCTCTTCAATTTTTCCCACATATCTGCTAGTTCTCTCCTCTCCTGCATTTTTACTAGCTTATTAGTCTGCCACTTTTCCAGTCTTCTTGCAGCAATTACTGTAGCACACAAAAGTGCTACCAGCACTAAATGTTCAACAAGGAAACAGCTCCAGTACTTATTACTAATGCCCACCCCTCCAGGCATATCTAAATGTCAGTTCCTTCTGGTTTCTCCTATTAACCTGGTGAACTTGGGCATTCTGCGGCAATGTAGCAACTGCCTCATGTACACTGATAACCCTCTCCTCTTATCACCCAACACCGAGACTTGTGGGAGATGCACTTACATATCCAAACTGGAAGCCACGTACTCTCAAGCCAAGACCAGAATAGCTGGTCAAGAGGAGAAGGGAAACACTTGTACCACACCATATGGAACACATAGCCCTCCAAAACACACACCAGCACTGCCTTCACATAAAAACACAAACCACACACCCACCTTCGTGGAGGCTCTCATTACAAATCTATCCAAACAGCAGAGGCCTCCAAGGCAGAAATGCACTCGACCACCACAACACAACACCAATCATGAGACACATAACTATTCTAAATAGTGTGCCCCTCAACCAAAGCCCCTAAAGCAAAACAGCATGCCCAACACACAAGTCATAGGTGACTCAATAGTGAAGAACACTGATGTCCCACTCACTGGGTTGAATAAGGAGAAAGTAACAGTCAGCTGCCTGTCAGGTGCCAGGATCCACCTAATAATTCACGCAGTCAGAATGCAGTCAGGTCCCTCAACAACAGGTACAAATATGACCCTGTCTTTGTACATGTGGGTGTGAATGACCTGAGACATACCTCCCTGGACTACATGAAAAGACACATAGAGTAACTCTTGGATTATGTAGCCCAGGCAGGTATGATGCTAGCCCTGAGCAGCATCCTACCATCACCCAAAATTATACCACAGAACAAGCAGTAACTGATTGATTTCAACAATTGTCTAAGTTTCTGATGTCATTCCAAGGGGATACAGTGTCTGTCTGCCTGGGATGACATGACTGACAGACCTCAATGCCTTGCCAGAGATGGCCTGCATCTGTCAACCCTGGGCTTCTAGATACTGGCCAAGGCTCTTTCCACCTCTATAGTGCCTTTCCAAAGACCAAATTACCACCATGAGAGCTACAAACAAATGCAATCTGAGGGTCATGCTGCTCAATACTAAAAGTGTAAATCTCAAAACGCACTTGCTTAAAGCACCCCTTAAAATAGACACCATCAACATTTGTGCTGTAACAGAGACCTGGTTTAAATCAGCAGAAAGCACCCCTGCACTACCAGGATATAACTCTTTCCACACCTTTTTGCCCAAGAACATGGACCGAAGCTCCAAAAGCAGTGGTATTTCCATATTCATAAAGGATGGGCACACCTCCAGACTGGCAGCCCAACATAACTCATCAAAGATACTTCAGGTTCAGCCTACATTGGGTAAGACAGTGATTCAGGTCATAGCCTGCTATAGGTCCTCAACCATGTCCCAAGACCCACACTCCATGTTCCTAACTACCCTGGAGAATATTAAGGTCCAACTTAACACTTTCATACTGGGCGACTTCAACTACCCCTCCATTAACTGGGGAAACTACTCATGTAGCAATTCACTTGCCCAATGTTTCCTGGAATTCATTAATTCCAATGCCCTGGACGAGCTTGTTTGTACCCCAACTAGAGGCAGCAACATCCCTTACCTGGTCATTACTAACATGGGTGACATTTGCTCTACACCAGTAGTCAACTCCTCCCTGGTTAGATTCGACCACAAACTAATCACCTTGGAAATTCCCATCCCTCCCACCCCCTGCAAAGGTAAGCCACCATGAAAAACTTCTCCAAAGCTATTCTTGGGCTCCTAAAGCAGAGTTGGCTAACTTTACAGCACCCATGCAAATGGAGAATAGTTGCACGACCACCGGATCATACACCAATGCACTGTACAATCACGTACACAAATGCATGGATCTCGCCATACCCAATAGAACCAGGACAGTCTCCTCCAAAAAAGTAAGCCAATCTGGTGGTCCCCTGCCAAAAACAAGCACTACAACAGAAAAAAGAAACTGATGTTTAATAAGGTGAAGTCCCAAGACTGGGAAACCTCCCTTATCAGCCTCAACGAAAGGTTGAGATCCCTCAACAAATCCTCTACAGCTAGATATGAAAACAACATTGCAGCAGATATTAAAGACAACCACAAGGCCTTCTATAGTTATGCAAAGAATCTCCATGACAATACCCAGATTTGCAGTGAGCTACTGTGCAATGGAACCTCCTATGCCAAGCCAACAGATATTGCCAATATACTGGCTGACAGATTCAGTGCCAACTTTACCCCTATCTCCCCCACCAAAGGACAAACTACAATACCAGTAGATTGCCAGGCACCCAGTATTACTGCTGCACAGGTTAAAACAGCACTGTCCAAGGCCAATAATACAGCTCCTATGGGACCTGACAATATCCCTAACTGTATTCTATGTGAACTATAGCGTGAATTGGTGCCACACCTGTGTCCCCTGTTCAATCACAGCTTCACATCAGGCTTTGTCCCTACCAAATGGTGCACTGCTACAGTCTCTCAACAAAGGAGGAGTGGCTACAGACCCTGGGACCTATCACCCTATTAGCCTGACGAGTCTGATATGCCAAGCTATGGAATGCATCATCATGGACCTAATAAACAAGGATATAGCAAATCTCCAAACTCTGGATTCCACACAGTTTGGTTTTGTGAAGGTTAGATCATGCCTGCTCAACCTGGTTGACTTCTTTGAGTCAGTCACCAGAGCTGTGGATGATGGCAAGGTGGTTCATACAGCCTACCTTGATCTGGCCAAGGCTTTTGATACCATTCTCCATGCAGTAATCATAGAAAAAACACCAAGCTAGGCATCAACCCCTATATCACTAGGTGGGTTGCAAACTGACTCACAGATAGAACCTACAGTGTGAAAGTAGCTGACTTCAAGTCAGACAGCTGACCAGTCATGAGTGAAGTCCCACAGGGGTCAGTCCTGGGTCCTCTCCTGTTTGGTAGCTACTTCTCTGAAGTCCAGGCCAGCATGAAGGGACTCTGGTTGACAAAGTTTGCACACAATTGCAAGTTGTGAGCTATTATTTACTCCCCAAGTGATGTTGACATCCTGCAGAAAGGCCTCACTGAGATCAACGACTGGTGTTAGAACTATGGACTTAAGCTCAATGCCAAAAAAATGTGTCGCCATCCCCTTTGGGAAAAACTTGGTTCCCATAAATTACCACATTGATGTTAGTCCACTGAACACAGAAGGCATTATAACAGATCTGGGAACACAGGTTGACAGCAACCTCTCTTTTGACCACCACATTGCCACTGTGGTCAGAACGTCCTTCTATGTGGCACATCTCATTACTAAGGGTTTTGCATCCAGGAAGAAAGAGGTCATTGTCTCCCTCTACTCTTCTCTCTTTAGGCCAATCACCGAGTACTATGCCTCATTTGACATGTACCTCACTAGACACCTGCAACAACTGGAGAGACCACAAAAGTACTTCATACAGATAATCTTAGGCCTTAAATAGTTGTCCTATATGGACAGACTCAAACAACTCCAGCTATTTTCTGGCTCATATCGCCTACTTAGAGGTGATCTCTGCTTGACTTACAAAGCCATGTCTGACCCAGCTGTGTTATAAATGCTACATCTAAAGAAATCCCAATCCCTCCACACCACATGCTCCAGAGATCTCAACCTCAGTAATACTATCAACAGAACATGCTGGAGGGACAGGTTCATAACCCAGAGACTGCCCATGCTATGGAATACATTTCCTATATATTTCAAACAGAGCACCTCATTAGCCCTCTTCAAGAGAAATCTTGCTGAGTGGATGGGAAATAGAAAACTCACCCTGGGGATCACTCCAGTGGCTCTTCTCAACAGAGGCACTGGGAACAAATGTTGGGTGGCATGATGCCATTGTAATCCTGTAGGCTAGGCTTGTAAAGGCTCCAGGTCCATTAGTTTAGTACACACCTATGAACCTAAACATATGGATATTCCATAGACATCTGTATAGTGGACTGGTATGGCCTGCACAATGGTTTAACATGCTGCATGTGAGGGAGATGCCGTTACCATGCTGTATAAAGTAATGCCATTGGGAGGTGGTAAACCAACATGGATGGTACACAAATCAAAATAGTATCAGCCAAACAGGATATGATCTTCACTCTAACACAAACAGTTGCTAGTAGTGAGATTAGACCCCCCTACCTATCTATTTTTTTTAACTATAGTGTTACGCAATTATCAGATGTACCACGGAGCTGACATAATTTCACACATTCCCAAGGTACTTCTAAGGTGAATGTCATCAGCAGGCCTAGTAAAATAGGGTGATGGGAAGTTTACATTGTGGTTCACAACTCAAAATGGTATAACACACAGTATATGATTCTCACACAAACAATTGCCAGTAGTGAGATTAGAACCCCTACCAATCTATTTAATTTTACTACAGTGTTTCACAGTTATCAGACATGCAATGGATCTTACATAATTTTCCCCACTCCCAAGGTACTTCTAAGGTGAATGACATGAGCAGGCCTAGTAACGTAGGGTGATGGGAAGTTTACAGGGTGGTACACAACTCAAAATGACAAAACATACACAGTATATGATTCTCACACAAACACTTGCCAGTAGTGAGATTAGAACACCTACCTATCTAGTTATTTCTGCTATAGTGTTATGCAGTTATCAGATGCACCATGGAGGATACATATTCTCACCTCTTCCCAAGGTACTTCTAAGGTGAATGACATCAGCAGGCCTAGTAAAATAGGGTGATAGGAAGTTTACAGGGTGGTACACAACTCAAAATGGTATAACACACACAGTATATGATTCCCACACAAACACACACCAACATCCACAGCCACTTGCCAGTACTGATATTAGAATCCCTGCCTATCTAGCTATTTGTATTAGAGTGGTATGCAGTTATAGCAAATGCTACTGAGCTTACTGGGCTGACAGCTGGCCAAAGGTTCTGATAACTGCACAGCTGAGTTAAACTGTTACAGATGCCAGAAAGTCTGCCTTCAGTTTCCCCTTAGATCTTGCTAGTTCTTTCTCTCCTGCACTTCAGATAGCCTAATAGCTTTGCACGTCAACAGTTTTTTTTATCAATTATTCTAGCGCACCTGAGAGCCATCAGTAGTAGTTGTTCCTCACGGAATTAGCTCCAGTACTTAATAGTTATGACCACCCCTCCTGGCATGATTAAAGTGCAGTTCTCTGTGGTTTTGCCCATTAACCTGGTGCACTTGGGCATTCTGAGGCACTGTTGCAACTGCCTCATGTACACAGACAACCCTCTCCTCTAAACTCCCAACACTCAGACTTGTGAAAGATATCCCTATATCACTGAATTGGAACTATATGCTCTCTCCAGCAAAGACTGAACTAGCTGGTCAAGAGGAGAAGGGTCAACACCTGCAACACACCACACGGAACACATACTTTTCCAGAACACCCGCTATCACAGCTCTGACATACAAACAATAACCACACACCCACCTTCACAGAGGAATTTAATAGACATTTACCCAAACAGCGGAGACCACCAAGACAAACACCAGCTCAACCACCACAACACAGCACAAGCCACAGGACAATTATCTCACCCTGTGCCCCCCAACCTAAGCCTCAAAGTCCAACCACCTTGCCTGATACAGTAATCATAGGTGAATCAATAGTAAGGCACACAGATGTCCCACTCAATAGGTTGAACATGGAGGAGGTAACAGTCAGCTGTCTATCAGGTGCCATAATCCAACACATAACACACCCAATTAGGTCACTCCACAACAACTACAAGTATCACTCTGTCATTGTCCATGAGTGTGTGAATGACCTGAGATGCACCTCCATGGTTTATATGAAAAGAGACATGGCGGAGCTCTCAGATTATGTGGGCCAGGCAGGTATGACAGTAGCCCTGAGCAGTATACTACTGTCACCCAGAATGATACCACAGTACAAACAACAAATTATTGATGTCAACAATTGGCTTATGTGTCTGCTGTCACTCTCATGGGATCCAGTATCTGTCTGCTTGGGATGAGATGATTGACAAACTGTGATGGCTTGCCAGACATGGCCTGCATCTGTCACCCCTGGGTTTCCAGGTACTGGATAAGTGTCTTGCCACCCCTATGGTGCATTTGTAGGCAGTGTTCCACATCAAATTACCACCATAACAGCTATACATATATACAAACTGAGGGTCATACTGCTCAACACTATATATTTACATCTCGAGATGCAGCCACTAAAAGCACTCCTCAAAATGGAGAACATTGACATTTGTGCTGTAACAGAGACCTGGTGTACGGATATGCACAGATCCAGAGTAGTACCCCAGCATAATGCATCTGAGATAGTTCAGGTACAACTGACATTGAGTAATAGTGCAATCCAGGTCATAACCTGCTATAGGTCCTTATCCATGTCCCTATACTCTCAATCCACATTCCTCAATACCCTGGAAACTATCTAGGTCCAACACTCTCATACTAGGAGAGTTCAACTACCCCAACATCAGCTGGGTAAGATACTCAAGCACCAATACACTGGCACAATGCTTCCTGGAATTCATCAGTTCCAATGCCCTGGAGCAGCTCATTCTGACACTCACTAGAAGAAGCAACATCCTTGACCTGTATTGATTACTAACATATGGGACCATTGCTTGACAACAGTAGTCAATCACTACCTGGTGAGATCCAACATAGAGTAATCACCATGGAAATCCACATCCCACCAACACCCCCCACAAAGGTAACCACCTTGAAAAAGACTCCCAAGCTGACTATGGACTCATAAGAACAGAGGTGGCTAATTTCATAGCACCCATGCCAATGGAAAATACCTGCATGACTGCCGAATGATGCACAAATGCACTGTACAAACATGTACATCAATGCATGGAACTAGCCATACCCAACAGAACCATGACACTCTCCTCCAAACACTGGAGGCCAATCTGGTGGTCCCATGCCATAAATAACCTATACAATAGAAGGAAGAAATGGTTTCAAAAAAAGCTGGAGTCCCAAGAGTGGTAAAACTTCCTTATTAGTCTCAACAACAACTTGAGATCCCTCATGAAATCATCTAAAGCTGCTTATGATGGCAGAATTGCAGCAGACACTGACAACAACCACAAATCTTTTTTAGTGATATCAAGAACCTCCAAGCCAATACTCAGAAGTGCTCTAAGTTAATGCACAAGGCTACCTCCTATACTGAACCAACAGATATTGCCAACATCCTTGCCAACACATTCAGTACCAGCTTTACCTCTACCTCCTCCCAGGGGAACAATCAGAATGCCAGGCACCCAGGATTACTGCCATCCAAGTTACATATGCAAG
Organism: Protopterus annectens; assembly: GCF_019279795.1. Classification (NCBI taxonomy): domain Eukaryota; kingdom Metazoa; phylum Chordata; order Ceratodontiformes; family Protopteridae; genus Protopterus; species Protopterus annectens. Next base: position 172,653,219 of record NC_056741.1, on the reverse strand, counting down.
GATACAGCTTCCATGGTACCCCCCCACATTATCCCTGGCTGTGTTCTACATGAACTACAAAGATACCTGGTACCACATCTGTGTGCCACATTCAGTCACAGCCTCACCTCAGACTTTGTCCCTCCCAAATGGCGTACTGTTATAGTCATCCCTCTCCATAAAGGTGAGGCAACTACAGACCCTGGTAATTATCAGTCCATTAGCCTGACGAGTCTGATATGTACAGCTACAGAGCACATCATCAGGGACCTGGTCGACAAACATATTGGTAATCTCCTAACTCTGGATCCCACACAGTTTGGCTTTGTGAAAGGTAGAGCATCTCTGCTCAACCTGGTTGACTTCTTTGTGTCAGACACCAGGGCTGACACTAAGGCACTGCATACAACCTATATCAATCTGGCCAAGGCTCTTGATACCATTCCTCGTCAGGAATTATGGGTGAACCCACCAAACTAGACATCAACCCCTATATCACTAGGGGGTTGCAAACAGGCTCACATATAGAACACACAGTGTGAAAGCAGCAAGCTCCATGTCAGCCAGCCAACCGTGAGTGGAATCCCACAGTGATCTGTCCTGGGTACTCTCCTGTTCAACATGTACTTCTCAGAAGTCCAGGGCAACACAAAGGAACTCTGGCTGACCAAGTTTACAGACAACTGCAAGCTGGGAGCCACCATTAACTCCACAAGTGATGCAGACATCCTACAGAAAGGCCTCACTGAGACCACTGACTAGTGTGGAAACCATGACATTAAGCTTAACACTACAAAATGCATCATCAGCCCCTTTGGTAAAACTTCAGTTCCCCTAAGTACCACATCAATAGGAGTCCACTGAACACTGTAGGCATTATAAGAGATCTGGAGACACAGGTTGACAGCAACCTTTCCTTTGACCACCACATTGCCACTGTGGTCAGGCAATCCTTCTATGTGGCACATCTCATTATCAAAGGTTTTGCATCCAGGAAGAAGGAGGTCATTGTCGCTGTGTACTCTTCCCTCATTACACCAGTCATCAAGTATAATGGCCCATTTGGCATGTACCTCACTAGACACATGCAACAGCTGGAGAGGGCACAGAAGTACCTCACAATGAAGATCCTAGGCATTAAACACATGTCCTACACAGACAAACTCAAGAGACTACAGCTATTCTCAGTCTCATATCACCTACTTAGAGGCAATCTCTGCTTGACTTTCAAAGGTATGTCTGACCCAGCTCTTTTACAAATACTATATCTAAAGACATCCCAATCTCTCTGCACCACACACTGCAGGGACCCCAACCTCATTGTCACAATCAACACAACATGCTGGAGGAACAGGTTCCTTACCCAGAGACTGCACATGCCATGTAATAGACTTCCCATACATGCCAAGCAAAGCACCTAGATGACCTTGTTCCAGAGATATCTTGATAAGTGGATGGGTAATAGAATATTCACCCCAGGGAACACTCCAGTAGCTTTACTTGATGGGGTCACTGGGAACTAACATTGGGTGGCACAATGGCAGGGCACTTCTATGGGCTAGGCTTGTAACAGCTCTAAGGCTATTAGCCTAGTACACACCCATGAACCTATAAGGGGAGTGACATCAGCATGACTGATACAGTATGCCACTGGGTGGGGAACTTATTAAAATACTTTTTCCTACAAACATACACAGTTACACATACATTTATACACCCACATATACAACTGCCAGATCTGAGAATAGAATCCCTGCTTTCCTAGTTATTTGTACTACAGTGTTACACAGTTATCGCATGCATGATAGAGCTTACTGGACTGACAGCTGCCCACAAGTGCTCATAAGGTGAATGACATCAGCAGGACTGATAAAGTATGCCAGTGGGTGGGAAAGTATGCCAGTGGGTGGGAAACTTATCAAAATACCTCATCCTACAAACATACACATTTAGACACCCACACACACATTTAGCAGATATGAGAGTAGAACCCCTGCCTATCTAGTTACTTGTACTATAGTGTTACACAGTTAGCACATGTGCTACAGAGCTTACTGGGCTTTCAACTGGCCAAAGGTGCTAATAAGGGGAATGACATCAGCAGAACTGATAAAGTAGGGCAGTGGGTGGGAGACTTATCACAATACTTCTTCTTACCAACATATGCACACGCTCATTTGCCAGATCTGAGATTAGAAACCCCTGTCTAGTCAGTGATTTGTACTATTGTGTTATGCAGGAGCTTATTGGGCTGACAACTGGCTAAAGGTGTTAATAAGGGGAATGACATCAGCAGGACTGATAAAGTAGGGCAGTGGGTGGGAGACTTATCAAAATACTTTTTCTTACCAACATACACACACACTCATTTGCCATAACTGAGATTAGAACCCCTGTCAAGCTAATGTTTTGTATTATTATGTTACACAGTTATCCCACAAGCTACAGAGCTTACTGGGCTGACACACACACACACACACACACACACACACACACACACACACACACACACACACACAGGTGATGTGACTTTATAAACTCAACCTTAGTACTGTTACACAATGGGGCTCACCTTTTATGGTGGCACGTGCGACTGTTTACAACTGCTATGCCACTGTCCACAGCAGGACATCACTGTATGCCATTCAGGGTATCTATGTGTGTGATTCACTCTGTCTGTGTCCCCGTGTCTCTCTCTGTATCACTGTCTGCCTCTCAGTTCCCCACATCTGTGTGTGTGTGTATGCTTGACATATTTTATCTGTTGCTCATATATATGTGTGTGTGTGTGTGTGTGTGTGTGTGTGTGTGTGTGTGTGTGTGTGTGTGTGTGTGTGTGTGTGTGTGTATCTCATGCAAAAGATGCAGATATATCACATATGGGCCACCTACAGCTAGCTGAGGGTAATCCTGTCTGGTGTGTGTGTGGGGGAGGGGATAGTTGAGGTGTACATAGCTGTCTGTACGCATGGACATATATACACAATACAGTCATATATTCTGATATGGGTTCTAACATGCCCTGTGATTCACTAACTGTAGGAGCATGCCCATTGTGACCTTCTATAGTTAGTGTGAGACTCCAGTCTAGGGTGCTACAGCCATACCTCTCAGCTGTACACAGGACTTTCCTCAGGGTACTTGTTTTGTTTAGCAGACATTTTCTGACATATCTGTAGTCTGAAACTGCAATGTATTGTGTCATTACCTAGTGCCAGACATTTTCAGATCATCATAGGTTCATAGGTTCATAGGTTGGTACTAGACTATTGGCCCTAGCCTAGCCATAACAATTCCCTGGCTATTTCTTCCCACAATGTTTACTTCCCTTGACCCCTGTCTAGCAGGACAACTGACATGATCCCCAGGGTGAATTTCCTATCTCACATCCAATTGTCAAGGTTCCTTTTGAAGAGGGCCAAAGAGGCACTCTGCTTGACATGTATGGGCAGTCTATTCGAGAGTCTGGGGAGTCTCTGGTTAAGGAACCTATCCCTCCAGTATGTTTTGTCCATTGTGATGACCAGGTTTAGATCCCTGGAGCATGTGGCTCTGAGGGATTATTCACCCTATTAGTTTAGATTTAAATTTTGGAGGGAAAGTACTCAAAACATTATCCTGTACTTATAGCTGGTACTGGTATCAAGAAGCTGCATTTCCTGCACCACTATACCTCCTTCAGTGGCAGCAGACAGAATGGTTTTGTCGTTCTTAATGTATACCCAAAGATGCTCCACTGGGATATGATACCCTAAAGAAATCATGTTCACAGTGCTTTACCAGAGGAGTAGTTCTGTGATGCATAGACCAATATTATGAGGGTAGCTATGTAAATTCTTACCCAACAAGGCAATTTGTGAGGTGCAACAGAGACCTCATTTCTGATAAAGGAACCACAAAGGAAAAGAATAGTAGAAGCAAAAATAACCACAGAGGTTCCAAACACGACAAATATGACCTTTGCTTTGTTCTGTTGATTCTGTTATTCTAGAAAATACAAACAGGTAAGCGCTTTCATGGATAGGAACGTTCATAGGAACGTTCATAGGTTAATACTAGGCTAACTGCCCTTGTGAGCCATTTTAAGCCTAGCCAATTACTCCATGTGAGAATCAAACCCTGATACTTGTGTTTGTAAGGTAAACACCTTAACCATTATACCACCCTCCCCTTCAAACTCCGCTTCATCAGACCATGTTAAACATGCAAGACCGTATTAAGAGATACAAAAGATTTTTTTTGTCTCAGCTTAGTAATTATGTTGATGTTATTGCAAGTCCATGCTTCTTTGTTACCTTAGATATCACCTCTCTTTTTACCGTCATACTGAATGATTGGGGGATAGAGAATGTTAGACATGTACTACTCACACATAATACATCCACTGACAAAGTTCAACTTCTCTGTACCCTCTTAGAAATTATCTTGGAGAACAATGCTTTTGTTTTCAATGACTTTTTTATTTACAAAAAGTTGGCGTGGCTATGGGCACAGCTTGTGCAAATAGCTATGCCAACCTAATGTTGGTCAATTGGGAAAATCAGTATAAATACAAGCGTTTGCAGTGGCAACGCTTTCATCTAGAAGGTTCACTAAATCTACACATAGCACCAAGAGGGCTCAGGGTTTTAACAATGCCTTCTTATGGCACAACCTACCCTGAACTTTTAAGGCGTTGGCAACTGCTCAATTTAGAATGCCGCGCAAGATATATGCAGCTGCTGATAGACCTTTTCAGGCCTGAAGAGGAAGAGCTACATAAGCTGATAGAAGCAATGCAGAATAAAATTTTTGATATATATTCTGTGGATATTATTGTTGATAAGTTAGATGCTCTTTTTGAGAATGTCTCTGCATATGACAAGAGACTTGCAAATGTCAAAGCCAGGAAGATTCAAAGGGATAAATCCAACTTTGCAAACGGCAATGTTTTCTCTTGATCCAGAGAGAGACCAGTAATTCATTCATCTTCATTCATCTTCACAACATGTCATAGGAAGTAAGCAGATGCCTGAGACTGCTCGCACAATTGTCTCAGGACCTGCGCACCCACAACAGCAATCTCACAGTCCCATTGCTACAGGGAGTGTGTCAAGTTTGATGTCTGAGCCAAGTACTAATAGCAGTACTACAATCAATGCAGTGAATAATACAGATACTATTGTAGCTGCCTCTACAAACAATGAAGCTCCTGTTAGACAGAAACAGGCACTTACACCTCAGAACAATTCTCTGAGGAATATGAGAGTTTCAGCTGTATCCAACACAGCTGAAGCACCTTTTTTATTGAAGGATCCATTACCGATATGAGGCAGATCCAGGAATCGGTACACGAATCCCAGGATTCGGCGCCTCAAGAGCGAAAAAGATGTATCGAGATATGAAAAGAGAATGAAGCAGGTCTCGTGTTTAATATTTCATCTGCTAAGCTGACTAGAACACAGATCTCTGTTTTAAACAAAGGGCTAACATTTGTTCCAGCCCAAAGAGCTTTCTTGACTGATGTTTTATGTGATCTTAAGATGTTTGGTAGAACTCTCACCCTTAAAACTATATTTAAAAACAATACAGGGAATGAAAATATTTTTAAAAAACCAAGCATGTTTGTACCTCCTACTAATCCTACCATAGAGTTGTTTATAGACATATGTGAAAAGCAGTTAAGACAGAAATTTACTGGTAAACAGAATGATTGCTTTTCAGTATGACATATCTTGAAAGGCAGGCCCTATTTGAGTTAAAAAATATGAAGAGCATTGAGTTAAGACCAGCCGACAAAGGTGGAGGCATAGTTGTGTTGGACAAGGATATGTATCTATCTGCTATGATGGAATTATTGGGAGAGACTGACACATATATTTTTTTGTCAGTAGTGGTACTGAAAGGAATCATTGAAAAAGTGGAATTTTTGATCTTTGACCTTTTATTGACTGGTTTAATCTCAGAACCATTGTTTGACTGTTTTAAGATAGAAAATCCCACTATTCCCATATTATATGGCCTCTCTAAAATACATAAAAGTCTATCAAAACCACCAATGAGACCTATAGTATCCAGTAGAGGCTGGATTACTGAACCTTTGTCGATTTTTGTAGAGAAGAATTTACATGTGGTTTTAGACAAATGAAAGACTGTATTAAGAGATATGAAAGACTTTGTTGTCTCAGCTTAGTAATTATGTTGATGTTATTGCAGGATCGTGCTTCTTTGTTACCTTAGATATCGCCTCTCTTGTTACCGTCATACCGAATGATTGGGGGATAGAGAATGTTAGACATGTACTACTCACACATAATACATCCACTGACAAAGTTCATCTTCTCTGTACCCTCTTAGAAATTATCTTGGAGAACAATGCTTTTGTTTTCAATGGCGTTTTTTATTTACAAAAAGTTGGCATGGCTATGGGCACAACTTGTGCAAATAGCTACGCCAACCTAACATTGGTCAATTGGGAAAATCAGTACATTCTATCCAATGACAGGTTTGGCACATTGATTAGATGGTATACGCACTTTGTGGACAATATTTTTTTGTTGTGGCAGGGTCCTGAAGAATCCTTGCAGGATTTCTTTCAGTATATAAATGGAGTGAACACTTTTTTGAAATTTACCTATAAATATTCCTCTACTTTTGAAGAGTTCTTAGATGTACAGATCAGTAGGGATGCCCTATATTCCATGTCCACAAGCGTTTACAGGACAAGTGTTAGAAGGAATAACGTTCTACACAATAATGGCATACATCCTAATCATACCAAACTAAATGTGCTTCTGGGGCAAATTTTCCGTATCATGCGTCTGCACAGTGAGGATGCACAGTTAGAAAAGGCACTCATCCTACTCAAGGAAGAATTTATAAACAGAGGATACAGGAGAGAAGTCATTGAAACACAAATACTTGAAGCCTGGAATGAGAGGGAAGGCAGATGTAAACCATATTTTAGTATTAATCATAGCTCTACCTCTGCACAGACTCCTGAGCAAATTGTTGATCAGAGTCATACCCCTATGAATGTTGGCAATAAGCTTAAGATGCCTTTGACCTATGCTAGTAACATCAGCATGGTATGTGATACTATCAGTGCCAACTGGGATATTATTCTAAATATACCTGAACTACAAGAAGTGATTGGAAATAAGCCTGATTTTACATTTAGGAACAACAAATCTCTCAAAAATTAACTTTGCTATAGACCATTGAATCCTCCTAGCTATGCCCAATCTGACAGAAAGGGTACCTACACCTGCAGAAGGTGTATGGCTTGTACATGCATACATACTGGGGGTCATTTACTTCACCCCCAACTTGGCTTCAATATTGACACTAGTTCCTATGCAGACTGTCAGACCAAGAATCTAGTATACTTCTGTTTCTGCATCACTTGTTTTTCCTACTGTGTAGGTAAGACAGACAGGGCTTTCAAGGATAGGATCCCTGAACATTTGAGAGACATTAGAAATGTGAAAGTATCTAGTGCTTTAGCTATGCATATTAATGAGACAGGCCCTAGTCATAACTTCAAGTTCTTTGCTTTAGAGTTAATGCATGCCAATATTCGAGGTGGTGATCTATCAAACAAGACTGAATCCATAGAACAGAAATGGATTATTCAGCTACAAGCTGACAAACCCCCGGGTTTGAACAGCAAGGTATCAATAAAACCTTTCCTTAAAGCAAGAGCTCTGAAACATTGTTAGCTCTTACTGTTAATATGATAAAATCAATTGTTTATCATGATGTTCCATGACTATATTTATATCTCCCAATTATGCATTTGGTAGCATATGCATGTCATACAGTTTACACACCATTCTATCCATTTTTGTTAACTATACATTTAGTATCAGGCAGTTTTTATTAGTACCATATAATAGCCACACTAGTTCAACCACTTCTGTCTTTAGACTTTCAATAGATCGACTGCTTTGTTTTTCATCATTGTCCATGCTGATATAGCAAGGAATCAGCAGGATTTTTTAGACATTTTATTATCAGTTGCTGCTTTTATAAATGCTGCTACTTATTTGTATATTAATCTGTTTTTATGTATGTATATGTATTGTGTTTTTAAGGTTGCAATAGTTTGATGGTGTTTAACATTGTGGATGTGAGCTGCTTTCAACTGTCTGCACAAAGCAGGTCTATTTTGCACTACAGTATGTAATTTAAGCACACTGACCTTTCCCTTCCTTCTAGACTTGTACTTGATTGGCTGCTGTAACATTTAAATAGTCATTTGTTACATTGTGTTTAACATGGTCTGATGAAGTGGAGTTTGTTATCCGTGAAAGTGCTTACCTGTTTGTATTTTCTAGAATAAAAGAATCAACAAAACAAAGCAAAGATCGTATGTGTCGTGTTTGGAACCTTTTGCTGCATTTGTGAGGTGCGGCGACAGCCAGTGTAGTAATGACACACAGCTGTGTGAAAAGTCCAGCAATCTGGTGATATACTAACTGAGGATCCCCTGCTTGTGTGGTATCTTTCTCACCTGAGATGTCATATCCTTGTGGGTGCATACCTCTGCCTGTACATTTTTTGGCAGGTTGTCCAGATGTTTGGCTACAGGCTTCATCCTTTCTACATAAACTTGTGTTTTTATGGCAAGCTAGTTGCATATAATTGAAATGGGATGTTACAAAATACTACAGACATTGCTGTTTCCGAATACATAACCTTCAAACAATTCCCAGTACTGTAAACCCCTCACCCCACCAACTTTCTCAGTATATAAGGGTGATATTTAAAACACATGCCTATCATTGTGCCTTTGTTCCACTTTTCTTTCTGCCATTGTCTAGGCATCTTGCTGTCAGAGGTTGGCATTTATGGGTGTGGGTTCAGAGTGCATTCAGCTGTGCAGGCATGTCTATTATTTGTAAAAGCAAACATAAGAAAAATGATTATTGAGAATGACCACTGGCAACAGTAACACACAGCACTTGTATTCACAAAAGCCTTGGCACCTCTGCTACACATCCTTCAAGATGTCAGTAATATGTGTAGCATATTCCACATAGCACTGTGACTTCCAGGTATGTCAGTGGCAGAGCAGTGGGTGTCACTAACATGCATAACATTTGGCATTGCAATTATCTGCACATGGCCCTGTCAAAGGCAGCACTGTACCTAGGGCAGTACAAGATGACTGCCAGGAGAACATCCTGACCAGATCCAGACATATTAACCACACATACACATAGCTCATTGGCACCTGCATATTGTAGACAGGCAAGATGTTTTCATATGTATAGGTACAGCCCTGCCAATGTGTGCTATGCTGCTATTTCCATGCAAACATATATGTTACTACATTTGTGAGGGTATATGGGGATGGGGCACACCTGTCCACTGTACACATTTGCACAGACTGGTATTTGCTTTACATTTTGGTTACATTTACCATACTATTGTGCCCTGTCTTGAGGACTGGAGGCATATCAGTAAAGAGCCCAGGTCAGATTGTACTGGCATACATTTGAGTTTCAGACTTCTTACCCTTCATAGCCTTACTGCAACTGCGGGTCCTGCTGTGCTATCACTGTGTGAGTCTGTAGGAGGTTAATTCAACATTGCCACCATTTGTGTGCCTTTACCAGACATTTCTCTGTGGTTTTCTACAGCTGAATTGCTGTGTGGGTGTGAGGGGTGGTTATGGGACCCCAACCCTGACATCCATGCTTGTGACCTATGACTCCCCATTTAGTTGTCCCCACACCTATACTGCAGTGGGATTTACCACCTTGGGTACTACTGCATAGTGTGTGGAGGCCAGTTTTGGCCAGAAATTTCCAGGTGGCCCACATAGCTTTCAGTTGTGTGCAGCTATCCCAGTAGGTCACGCCATTCCCTTGCATGCATGCAGCATTACTATAGATATGCTAGCAGAACATACTATTCTATTCATTTATTGTTAACAAGACTGACTTACCTTGTGCTTGTGGCAGTTATGAGGATGGTGCTTGAGGGCCGCCTATGTTGGATGCACACAGTATACTGCCTATACATGGTAAGTTACACGTAATGTGATGTGTGTGTCATCCATTTTACTGTGTGTGCTAGTCAGAGACAGGTGTCAGTCCCTGGGGACCCTACAGTGTCAGTGTGTGTGCTATGTATTGCCTCTTTGTCAAGGCTTGAACATAATGAGCATGTCCCCATCTGCCTATGGGAGCAGGCTCAGGGGCCTCCTCCTGTGAGTCCCTCTGTGCCTGTGGGGACCTTGGCAATGGTGGTGAGCTGTGTGGCCCTTCCCCATGCTGCTCCTGCTGCATCTGTTTCTGCAGGATTTCTTTTTTGTGGGTGTAGCATAGCACATACTATGAATATGTGTGCACATGTGGCTGGAGAATAGTTCAAGGCTCCACCAGATATGTCAAGACAGTGGGACCGTGACTTGAGCATCCCAAACATACACTCTATAATGATTCTGGTTTGTGCATGTGCCTCATTATGGCGTTCTTGTGTGGGTGTGTGTGCATTTCTGATGAGTGTCATCATCCATGGCTCCAGTGCATAGCCAGCATCCCCCACCAGATGGCCATATGGGATGCCCCCAGTGGCCAGTGTCTGGTACAGCTGCAATGAATGCCAGATGTGAGAGTCATGATAGCTTCCAGGGCTGCCAGCACTCACATTCATGATAATGCCCTGGGAATTGCACATGACCTGGCAGTTGATGGAGGGGAAGCCCTTGTGGTTTATGTAGACCCTACCCTGTTCACTGGGTGGTGCTTTGATGTGGATGTGTGTGCAGTCTATGGCACCCAGTACCTCTGGGTATTCTGCTACTTGGTGGAAGAGATGCATATAGCTGGTCCTCTCCTCACAGGTGTTGGGGAAGTAAATATGCTCACTGGCATGTGGTAGCATGGCATCTAGGAACTGGTGGAGTACCCTGGATGTAGATGCCTGTGAGACCCCCATCATGTCCCCAATAGGTCTTTGGAAAGTACCTGTAGCTAGAATTCTTAAGGCTACACATACCTTGGTATCCACTGGGATGGGTTCCCTTCTGTTGGATCTAGCTCTGAGTTGAGGCTGACACAGCTCGGTGAGTTGCTGAAGTATGTCTCTATCCACCTTGTAGTGCTCTACTATCTCCAGATCATGTAGCCCCTGGTAAGTTACCCTGGGTCTGAACACTCTTCTCCTCCTCCTTGATCTGTGGCAGTTGTCAGCATTATCCTCTTCTTTACTTTCAGCCTCTAGCACATACTGATGGATCAAAGCAATGGCAGCCCCTAACATTTTTCCAGTTAAAATTCCCCCGCATGTATACACCAATGGTGCAGAGTTTGTGGGAAAAAACAGACTGTAAGGTGTTTCCATACTTTATACTGTTGTGCTGCAGATGCTGCCTGTATGATTGGCTGACTGTGATACATTCCAGCTGCCACCTATATTACTCATGGCTTTGAACTGTGAGTGTTAGAGGCATTACTGGTAATTTGTGCATGATTGCCTTTATTCTGCTGTTGCCCTTTTTTATTTTTATTTTTTACTTACATCTCCTCCTATTTACAGCTATGCATCCACCTGCCAGCTGTATTATTGTGTGCTTTTCCTGGCCCATTGTTAATTGCAAGAGTCCCATACTAGTGATTTCTACTTATTTCTCCTTTATTGTGCTGTTGCCCTTTTTTTTTTTTTACATCTCCTCCCATTTTCAGCTATGCAGACACCTGCAAGTTGTATTATTGAGTGCTTTCAATGGCCCATTGTCTCTTCCTGTTTATGCCCTGGCATGCCACTAAGACCCATTTAGCAAGTGTAAATAGCAAGAAATGGCCCTCCCCTGGCTGCGAGCACACTCCTCCATTCATGGAATAAGACTACACAGACTCAGACACACCCCCTCGCTTAGCTGTGCTTAGCTAAGCACAAACCCGGCCAACGGAGCTCCAGTTTTCTTACAGCAAGCATGACACACCCCCTTTTCATGTTAGTTGCTCCTCCTGTCTACATAGTGGTGTTAGAGCACCTACATGGTTAGGTACAGTGTGGCACTTTATTCAGTATAAGTCCCCTCATTAACATATCCCACTGCCTTACTCCAATAGTTACTGCACTACACAAGAGCCTTCCCCCTTAGCAACCAGTGTTCCCTGCCATTGTTTTGATTCTGCTTGCCATTGACTACATTTGCAAAATGCAGGTCTCACCTAAAATGGACTTTTCTCTTTTTTTTTTTTTTCCCCACCATTCCATTTGCCCGGCACTACCCTGTGCTTAAACGGCAGAGATCTGCCAAAAAAAAAAAAACATTTATTTTTGTAGATCAAAAACACCAAAAATCAGGAGAAAACTAGGTCTTTTAGTGTAAAATGATTTAATTCACTATTTGTCAAATGCGACTTAATCAGAAATACAATTCACTACTACAGAAACACACTTAAAATACTGTCAGCAAGTGAACAATTAATTGTATAACAAGCCGTTCAACTCATAAAACAATTATTCATTTGAAGTGAACCTTCAGTTAACTTAGTCCCATAGACTACTGTTTGCAGTAAAAAATACATCTAAGTAAAAACTCTATTTTTTAATATTAACTTTCCTGTTTTTTAAAAAAACATTTTATATTGACTTTGTCATTCATCCCAGGATGTATGTTATGGTTTCATCTATGCCACTCTTTATGGTTTGTTAATGGATGGTCAAATATTTAAGGAAGTCTTCAACTTCTTGCACATGGAAGATCCCAAAATAGGTGTGCTTTCTGGAATACCTAAGCTCCATAAGAGCATTACCAATCCCCCCTTTTAGGCCTATCTTTTCTGCCTCAGGAAGTTATACAGATTGCATCTCTTTATTCTTGGATCATGTTTTGAAGCCATATGTGAAGAAGTTACCGTCATATATTGCCGATTCCTGGGACTTTTTGGAAAATTTAAGAATGCTTTTTCCAGTTTGGACAATGACAGTGAACAGCTTTTGATGCTCACAGTTGACGTGACTTCACTGCTCACTTGCATTTCCCAGGAAGCAGGTGTTGATTTTGTTAGGTGGCTTTTGTTTAAGTACACCAATTTGAGTAACCACAGTGTGATCACTTACACCTTGTTGTTAGATTTACTATTGGAGCACAGTTATTTTATGTTCAATGGTAATTTCTATAAACAACTGTCAGGAGTATCTATGGGTGCCACTGTGGGTCCCACTTATGCAAGTTTGGTTCTTGAGTGGTGGGAGTTGGAAATTTTGCCTATTGTGGATTTATATGACAAGGTCGTCTTTTATAAAAGGTTTGTTGATGACCTGTTTTTTATTGTTAAAAAGGAAGGTTTTAGTGTAGATGATTTCATAGATACTTTAAGTGCTACCACTGAATTTTTAATATTCACCCTAAGTGGTTTTGGTAGTGAAGTTTCATTCCTGGATGTGGTTTTTGGGTGGGAAGCTACTATGAATGAGGTTTACAGTAGTATTCACTGAAAAAATGCTTTTTGTAACAGCTATGTACATTATAAAAGTAACCACCCCACCTTTTCTACAAAGAACATTCCTCCTGGCCAGTTCATCCAGGCTTCACGGATGACCATGGATGACATCACCTTTTATGAGGAGGTTCAGTTTATTAAAAGGTTATTTTTGGATAGGGGCTATCCTAGAGATTTACTGGACAAAGCTGCCAATGAGATTATCTCTAGAAGGGAGAATGATTTTCTTCCCATTTTGGTAAAAGTTTTCACAAAAAGAATGTATACGGATGGTGTAGGTCTGAGCAAACCTAGGTTTTGTTTGGAGAACAACCAGATTCGTAAAATTATTAATGGGAACCGGAAAGTCATTTTAGGTAATGGTGACTTGGTAAATGTATGGGGTGAGGTGCCTTGTTTTGTGCACAAGAAAAATTGTAACATCAAGGATATGTTGGAGGGGGGACATGCTTTCCGTTGTTTAGGAATAAACAACAGAGGTATGCACAAGTGTATGGGATGTAAAGTATGTAGGTACATCCACACTGGTTCTTATATTTTTTTGCAACACCTTGATTTCGCCATCATTATTCCAGGTAGACTAGATTGTGGTAGTGAAGGTATTGTCATTTTGGCTATGTGTAGTGGATGGCTGACGTTCTACATGGGAATGTCCACTAGACATTTGATGACACATATTCTTGAACATTTGTATGCAATAAGAACAAAAAATGTCAGCAACGCCTTGTACAAACATTTGACTATGTGCATTAACTGGAAAAAGTTTGCCTTCTTGGTTCTTGAGTCAGTGGACAAGGACATTAAGGGAGGTGATTATAGGAACAAAGTAGAACAGAAAGAAGCAGTATGGCAACTGGGATTGGCTTCTTACATACATCCTGGGCTGAATGACACAGTCAATATAAAATGTTTTTTTTAAAAAAACAGAAAAGTCAATATTAAAAAATAAAGTTTTTACTTAGATGAATTTTTTACTGCAAACAATAGTCTATGGGACTAAGTTAACTGATGGTTTACTTCAATTGAATGATTGTTTTATGAGTTGAACAGCTTGTTATACAATTAATTGTTCACTTGCTGACAGTATTTTAAGTGTGTTTCTGTAGTAGTGAATTATATTTCTGATGAAGTTACCTTTGATGAATAGTGACTTGAATCATTTTACACTAAAAGACCTGGTTTTCTCCTGATTTTTGGTGTTTTTGATCTACATTTTTCTTTGGTATACATTGCTGCTGTTCCTGCTGCCTTTTGTTTTTCTTAGTAAACATTTATTTTATAAAAATTAAACACTTGCCCATGCCAATGGCCATATATTTGGCCATTGGAATGGCCATCCACTTTAATACATGCTTTTATTGGAGCTGTAATGTCTCCGTTTTCTTTTTTCAGAAATGTATTCGGTTAGTAACCAAATTCATTTCTGCACCTTACACTGTTCCTGCAAGGAGATCTGCCCATTTCCTGGATCACTAAATCAGCTCCTTTGCATGGTTTTTCACCAGCAAATGAGCTGATTAGCATACTAGACAGCTTTCCATGCAGGAACAGTGTAGGGCCACACATGCACGTCAAAATGGCACATTCGTGGATCACTCGGCGTCCATATTCCATGCAGGAATGGCTACACTGTTCCTCCATGGAATTTTTCGTTTGTGAATCCAGGGGATTGTATCCCTGATGCCTGTAGTATTATACAGTACAATACACAGTCTTGTTGTTGATGTAAGTCAGGACAGGCCTGCAGGTTTTCTCTCTCTATGTAACAAAGCAGTGCTGTATTAACATTAACCATGCATTCATTGACAATAAAGACAAAATAATGACTGTCTCCCCTCCTCCTTTCATACTGAAAGCTTACATAAATTACATTACACATACAGGCTGGTAAAATATGCTGACATTACTTAGGTGAAGCTGGGTGTCCTTGCAGAATTTATCATGGAGTAGGAATGTGCAAAACAATATAGTCTGCAATGCTTTTATAGAAAGGAAGTGTAACAGGGAGATCATCAAAGGCATCAGTATGGCTGATTTTGTACAAATGCTAAGGCCTTGTAATAAGATAATAGCCAGGTCTCTAATGTAAACATTAATTGCTGATGGACTTGGACTATTTGAATCAGTTGCTGCAAAAGTGTAACACCTCAAATGTATGACTCCTCATGGGAGTCAGTCAGTCAATGCACATGCAGTCTGCTGTTGCTAATCAGCATGGCATTGTAGGACTTGAAAGCCCAAATCAGGATAAAAGAACCAGCAACAACAGTTGTGGTACTTTTTATGGTACATGTAAAACTGACTGATGATATTTAAGAAGGGGCCCACAAATAGTTGGTTAATAGGGGTAGAGATGAAACTTATTAACAACATTGGTCAAAGCATAGTCTCTGGGTAAAATAGGCCAGATGGAACTACCAGGATTAGACTAGTGCATTGATAAAACCAATCAAGATCCAGAGCCATTTCTGACTCAATGAAGAGGTCACCATAGGGTTTCATCACTTGGTGGGTGTGGAAGCAAGGATACTTGATAAACTGAAGTGCACGGACACTGGCCTTTCTTGTCTACACAAGTCAGCCATAATTGTCTAAGCACACCATGGTAGTAATCCACTTAAACCTTGCATCTGCAGTTTCTGTAAACCAATGTAACTATTGGCGGATTTGGAGAGGTGGGCTACTTGAAGCTGGCCTTGGAACTGTTTTGTCCCCTAACTCAGTGAAAATGTATGGGTGTTATTGTCAGATTGATAAAAAGTAAATACTGATGCCTCACTGTTTTAGAGCTGGGGTTCAACACCTATGCAGTTGGAGAGAGATGGATTGTGTGAAGTTATTTTTAGAATTGTACAGTCCTCTGACTCAGTGAACATTTGTTGGAGACATTATCCGAAGGAAGGATGGTCAATGCTGATACCTTACTGTCTGAGAGAGAGATGGGTCAACACCTTGGTATAAACTGAGTAGCCCTTCTGAACTTAACGTGGAGTGGTAATCCCAGAAAACTGTGTTATACAAGCAGTACAACAGATAAGTAAGTTAAAGGTAGGAGAAAGTATACTCCATTTCTGAATACTTAAGTACATAAATTTGTACAAATATGGCAAACAAACGTTAGGTTAAAAGAAACACATCTGTAATTTATTATGTATTCTTGTGTTACATTACTCAAAAGGAGAGGGAGTATAGGTCTTGGGTGAATGAAAATTAAAAAAAAAAATAGGGGGAGAGAAATATATGGCTAGAGTGGGGTTAGTCAGCAAATAAAAACAGTTAGATGTGTAAATAAAGGCTTTATGGACTGGAAATAGCTAAGAAGCTTTGTGTTAAGGTTAAGTGATTTGTATTATGTGAAATCTATGGCTGCAACCTCTTTTTTAAAAAGTCAGTTAGGGTATTTCTAAATGTACTTTTAAGTGGAATTGCTAGGGATATTAGTTTATTTATTTATTTATTTTATTTAACATTTGTTGACCGGGAAAGTCCGACTAGGTTCCACAGATCCTGTTTTCAGCGGAGGCCCGGGGAGAAATGCTCCAGATTAGATGGAAGTGAGTCCCAGAGTTTATGTCTCTGAATTGAGATGATGTGGTCTGCTGTGCACATGGTAATGGCAGATGTGGAAAGGGTTGGGACATTAATAACTATGGATTACAGCTGGTATGGCATGCCCCCCATAGCCAATCTTGGACTGAATGGGGAGAGTGTGTCATTATACAACACTCTGAAGACAGATCTGAGAAGGAGGTCTGCATGTTTTATAAGCAGCAGATGGAAGTGTAACGATTATGTTCTTTTAGTGAAAGTAGTAAAAAATGGTAGATTCTGTAAGGGTTTAAAGATCATTTTGGTTCCTTTTTGAGAATCTCGAAGACTTTATTTCATTTGTGGGCAGCAAGATATTTTTGTAAATAATGGATCAACCTTCAGAAGTGAGAAGTGTTAAGAATTTGTGGCAACTGAAAATGATGAGGGTTCATGTGTTTGACTGGAACTTAGTATAATGCAATGTAAGCAAACAGAGTGTTTCTTCCCAGGCCTCTGCTGAAAATGGGTATTACCCAGTCAGACTTTCCTGGTAAACAATGACAAATAAATAAAATTAATAAATTAATAAAAAGTGCAAAGTAAGATATAGTTCAGAACAATACCTTATGAGAACATACAGGTAAGGCTTTACGGAGTAGACAGTTTGCTACAATTTTTAACTGCAAAACGTCTATTGCTGGGGTAGCTTAAGGTCTATTCAATGGTAGACAATCCAAAACTGCAATATGCAGGGAGATTAATTAGGGCGTATGATTCACTTTGCTAAAGATTTTATAAGTACACAAATAGGGTGCAAGTGAGTAGGCCTTTGTTTGCATTAATAAGAAAAGTGTTAACAAGTATGTGCAAGCCAGTTTTGTATTTATTAATTTATATTTTGATAATCAGGTTGGTGGGCTGGTCTACTGATCCTTTAAAATCATGACCCAGGTTATGAGACAGCAGTAACAATTATTACTAATAGAGCATTTCAGAAAATGCTATTTCATGTGGAAAGACTGAAACTGCATAGCTTTGATTTCTTAATTGTACCCTCTATATTTTATATAAAGCCATGCTATTCTGTGAAAAATGTTTTATTGCTGTATAACGTCTGTAGATCGAGAGCTTACTGACTTTTTAAGCGGTTTGACCAAGTGAAACAGCAGTTTTAGTATATTTGTTGCATTTTAATATGTGAGTAACTATTGCTGTTTTCCAGACACAGGGAAAGTTGTGTTGTTTGTGAGAGGCAGGTTAAAGAGATGGCATATATGAAGTAATAGCACATCCCCAAATGATTTGAGGAATGAGGGAGTTGTACTTTTGGATCTATGTAATCTGTAGTGCAGAAATTATCGTAATTGCTATTTGAAATCTCTTGGCTGTAGAAGGATGAAATGTAAGGCTCAGGAGGTGGGGGAATTTGGGAGTTTATAGGTGTACAGGTTCATGTGATGTTAGAGAAATCCTTAACAAATAATCTACAGAACTGGATAGGAAGTTTTTTTTTGTGACATGCTAGTTTATTTACATCTTTCTAAAATTGTCTAGGATTAGTGAATATAGATATTAGTCTGCTGTGGATATGATGTGGTCATCAGCGTATTTGCATTTGCTTCCAAGTTTTCCACGTGTTGCCTCATTGTTTGAGCAGGTTTAAAAGTTCAGGGCTCATGCATGGTAAGTGTGGGGTTTTTGGTAGGTAAACTGTTACAGGAAAATGGTTTTGTATGTTTGTACAGGGGCAGGTTAGAAAAGTTGTAGTATCACCATATGCTCTACAGTATAACATCAACAAATGTATTAACCTTCTTGCATTTGTATACTCTGCAAGTTATTTAATGTAGTGGTTAAGCAAATTATATAAAATGGGAGGGGCTTTATGCTTTTTAAGTGAGTACCTAAAGTCAATGGCACTTTTTTTCCCTTTGCTTCAGTACTCATCTGCCCATTAAAGTTACCCTCTCTATCAGCCACCGTACTGCCCCATTCATTCCATCTGTGTGAGAGCCCTATAGCCCCCTTTACTCCCTGGGGGTGAGGACTGAGTTTTCCAGTAGCAGTATCATCATTCTGAGAAGGATCAGAGTTTCATTTAGCTCTGTCTCTCTGTGCGTGATTGTTAGTGACCAACTCGTTGGTGTGCAGGAAATCTTTGCAATGCAATGCATATCTTTTCATGAGATGATCAAGTGGTCAGTGCAGTCCCCTTGTAGAAAAGCACCTCCATATGATCCCATATTGTTTGTGTTTATTTGTCAGAATATTTGTCCCAGTTGTTTCATGAATAAGTTAACTTATGTCAGGTCTAAAAGGAAGCCTAGATAAGCCAAAGGAAGTATTGTTAAAATCACCTTGGATCAATGCATATGTTTGTCCTAAATCAGGTGAGATAAAGTTGGTATTAGACTGGTGATCGCTGAGTGGGGGAAGGTGAGGAGTAATAAACAGACGCACTAGTTTATATTACATTTTTATAGATTAAGGTGAAATCATTAGCAGTGAATGAGATGGATAAGATGTCATAGTTAAATAGGTGTAGCTCATCTGTCCACTGATCCTTTGCTGTCTTGTGAGAAGTTAATGCGAATGGGGGTAATGTGTGGGTTCTGCCAGGTTTCACAAAGTGCACATGCATCAGTTCTTTGTACTGACACCCTGAGATGAATATAGTCAGATTTATCATTTATTCCATCTTAGCTTTTTAGTCCAATGTTCAGGCATTTGGGTAGGTAGGTGGGTAAATGGCATGTTTTCATTGCTGCTGGACATATTTAAGGGAGTATTAGGAACACAATTGCTATGGACATCAGCTGGGAATTGGAGTAAATGTGTGTAAATTGTTTGTTGTTACTGTAATATTGGAGTGTGTTAGTTGTTAGAAGGCAAGTCATCTAATAATTTGTTTTGTTTTAGTGGAAGATGATGTAAGGTAGGATAAAACTAGGGCGTCTATGAAACTGTAAATTGGTGACAAGGTCCCAGTGTGGGATGATTTTGGGAGGTTTGTAGATTTCTGAAGGATAATGTAGTTGTATGGTTTTGTCAGAGAGTGTTTGACTAGAAGGAAAAATTTGAAAAATATGAAAAAGACAGGACAGTGGAAGAATATTTACATTTTGCCGATGTACTTACCCAGTACAGATTGTGAAAGGGTTGTTTTCTTTACTGATGAAAAATAACTAGGTTGTAAATAGCATCATTAATGTCATAAGGTAGGTTTGCTTTGTAGGGTAGGAAACAGAGGATAACAGTGTAGTGGTTTGACTAAACTGAGAAAGTAGAGGTGAGATTTTAATTGTATAAATGTCAGTAATTCTGTTTTGATGTGGGTTTGTAATTAGGAGTGACTGATGCATTTTAGGTGAATGTACCACTGATATACAACTACAATTTTAATGATGTATTTCTGACCATAGTTTTATAATGACGTATGTCTTTAAGTAGGAGTAATTCTGTTCTGATGTGGGTCTGTAATTAGAAGTGGCTGATGGATTTTAGGTGAAAGAACTGGAAATGTATTACTATGATTTTAATGGTTTATTTATGACCCCAGTTTTATGAAGATGTTTGCCTTTAAGAGTAATTCTGTTCTGATGTGCGTTTCTAATCAGGAGTGGCTGATGGATTTTAGATGAATGAACCGGCAATATATTACTATGATTTTAGTGGGGTATTTATGACTATAGTTTATAATGATGTATGTCTTAAGTAGAAGTGGCTAAAGGTGTGAATATGGGCATGAATACACATATATAAGTGTAGTTGTGGGTAAGGCATTTAGGGAATAGGGCTGAAAACTGAGTGTCCATATATAAATATAAAGGGTCTATATTGCCTCATCAAAAAGGCTAAACATGGAATGCCTTTTCATCAACTCATAAACATCAAAATGCCATTTATGTGAATGGCCACTTGCCAACCAGAAATGACACGCTACTTCAAACATTTCAAAGTGGGGGCCTTCACCCCCACACACCCCTAACTAAATACACCAACTCCAAGATTGCACTACAGTGGAGAAAAAGGGCAAATTCATGACGATGGCCAAGCAATTTTTTTTCCCTAGGAAAAAAATTGTTGAATTGACCATTCGCATAAATGGCATTTCAATGTTTACAGGTCGATGAAAAGGCGTTTGATGTTTAGCCTTTTCTATGAAGGTAATATAGACCCAATATAAATGTGGTTGTGTGTGGAGTAGCTGTGGAAAAGAGGTGTGAAGTGACCAAACTTAGCCATACCTCCACTGCTAGTGAGATCCATTCTGCACATGCACAGGCCAGCAGATGCCCAAGCATCGTGACAATGGCAACAGAAGCAAATGTAGGCAAGGAGAAGCACTTCATATTTGTCAGCAAAGAAATGTGACCAGTAAAATCAAAGTGGACTTTGGGAAGAACTTAATCATATGTAGCTACAGATATTTGTGCAGTCCTCTAGCATGACAAGAGAGATATTTAAAAAGTTGACTACTGCTCCTGCCTTTCTGTTACGTAGTGGGAACAGCTAAAGAGCCATGATCCTGGTCTGTTCTCAGATGTTCCCTAATAATTCTCTGCAGCATTTCCTCCATTTCACGCATGTATGCAGACACACACTTACACATACATACGCACAGCAGACAGAGACAGACAAACACACACACACATTATCAGACAGCCACAGACACACACACACACACACACACACACACACACACACATGGCTGACATGGTACATTGTGTAGAATGATACCTTTGATTCAGTAATTGCATTGCATTTATTACTACTCCATTCCTTACTACAGACCAGCATTTGCTTCCGGTTAAGCCATTGTACTCTGGGGGTGATATCAGTGTTCTGCATTGGCGCTACTCAACATATGTTGCATATTGACCATGAAACCATTATACTAAAAATGGGTAGCTGCTTTGCACAGATTGCTAGAGCTAGCTATGACTATAGGACCACCATGTATTTGATTTAAATTATTGTATGTGCATGTCAGTTGAAGGCTAAGGCTCTCTGTTGTTTTTACTGTGCTTATCTATTAAAAATTTTAACATCCATGTATGTCCCATGCAGAGGTGGAACTAGCTATTTTTTGTGCCCAGGGCTGACTCCAGTCTGGCACCTCCCTCACGTTTGTTGAGAAACTTCAAAAAGTTACTACAGTTTATGCCACACACCAATTGCTACATCACTTCAGAAAAAAAAAAAAGATTTCTTTTCTACTTCTACTTTTAAACTGTAGAAAATTGCTTGCTACTCTGCACTTTATGGTAAAATATAATGTTACAGTACTGCAGCGCTAGTGGTTGGTTATTTGCTGATGGAAACCATACTGGCAGCATGTCTTTGCTGATGTCTATGATATCTGGTCAGTCACTTTTTGAAAGTGAAGTCATTATTGTGCATTCTCCTTTATCTATATGTATATAGCTTGTGAATCATTGGCTACTTTGCGAACAATGGCACAACTGTCTTGCAAGCTATCACAATGCATATATTAGTCACATTGGTACTAACAGTGGCTCTGATTCTGCAAGGTATGCTTATAAAGTCAGTACCATGTTTATGAATAGCCCTATATGACAGCACAGAGGTAGATGAGTAACCAGAAATCTCCATTTTGTGCACGGACTTTAGAATGTTGCACACCCACCCACCTACTAAACTTTAAAAAAGTGTACATATTCCTACTAATGCTGGCCCAAAGACACTAAAGGAAAACACAATTTAGTTGTACCTGTTGCACCACAGTAATAAAACACCCATTCTAGAGATATGTTCCTATTTCTAAACATGCCCTGTACAATCTGTGCTACAGACCTTATTTCAAAACCTCTTGGTATTCTTGGTTCTATGAGCTATAATGCTTCTAGGAGATAATCAGAAAGAATAATATTTTCATTTGAGTACACTGAATACTCCTGGCTACACTCTAACACAAGAATGCCACTAGTTTGCACCAAATAGATACACTGATTTATAGTTTTACATAGTTTATCAAAGTACTGTTACTGTTTTGATTCTGTTTTATATCTTTTCAAACACATTTCTGCCAGTAGCCAGAAGCTTGACATGTTTGTGGATGGCAGGATGACCCCCAGACATTGTCAAACAATAGAATCTCATGGGCAGACTGTGGTGTTAGGCTTCTGGGTGGCAGTATCTCCAAATAAAAAAAAAAGTATTTAAACAGAGTTTATGTTTTTCTTTTTTTTAACACAAAAATAGTGGACTTTCCTGTTTTGGGACCCAAAACTCTGCACATGTACACTAGAGTACATAGAGTTCCAGTTTTTGTAAAAAGAAAACCTTTCTCTCAGCTGGGCTATTTTAAAACTAGCTTAGCATTTAGATATAAATCACAATAGAGAATAAAGCAGTTAAGGCTTATTGTGGAACCTCTTGCCATTTTGAACAAGTAGCTATGGTACTTCGGGGAGGGGGGGGGCTGGTGGATGAATTACTAGAGGAAGCAGTGAGTGACTGCTTCCTAACGGTCTATGCTTCTTCTGCTGACTGGTGCCTGACAATCAAAAGTGACAGAAAGTTGTGGGCACACTTGAAGGGACAGTATGTGGGATTTAATAAAACAAATTGAACCTTTTCTTTTTTTAATAAAATCTTTTTTATCTGTGTGATTCAACCTGTTTAACTGCTACCGATAGCTGGGGTAGAAGCTATATTTTCTTTTACACATATTATCATAGTAGCCTGAGTTAATAATGTGTTTTTAGAGAATGGCAAAACTGTACATCAACGCTCTGATTGAGAAATGAACATTCTGCAGCAGGGTATTTAATGTGCAAGTAATGTCTGCTGGCAAAAGGGTCCACTACTTTACAGCAGCATATCAAGCTGCCATGGAGCTCGGACTGCAAAAGAACATCTGCCATTATTTTTACTCTCACTAAACAGCAGTTCCGCTGTTTAGTGAGCATAAAATGTAAAACAAAAAAAAAGATAGAGACTATGTGTGTGTGTGTGTGTGTGTGTGTGTGTGTGTGTGTGTGTGTGTGTGTGTGTGTGTGTGTGTGTTTGTGTGAAAGAGAGAGAGAGAGAGAGATCAAGAAAGTGAGAGAGAAAGTGAGAGTGATGTATGACTGAATGAGTGTTTGAAAGCAGCAGAGCTTCTGTTTGTGAGAGATTGAGAAAGAGGGTGAGACCAATCTTATGTGAGCAAATGTGTGTATGAAAGCAGAAGAGACTGTGTGTGTATATGTATGTATGTAAAACAAAAGAGACTGTGTATGTGTGTATAGGCGAGAGAATGGGCTCTATGTAAAATTGTTGTTTTACTTGCTTATTATTTTTTAAGTACTATATTATTTTTTATATATGTTTGATGTAAAATGCTTCCTCCAACACCATTAACATATACTACAGCAAGTTTGAAACATTAGGCAGAGGAATTATTTTACATTAAAAAATTCCTCAGTGGCCAAGAGTTGTTGTTCCAACGCAGGCCCTCCACTAGTGACAGCACAATCCCTGGCTATATCTGCTGCCCATTGATGTGTAGCATTAATCATATCAGATGTCTGGTGTTGGACTTGCTCATGACCTGCCCTGCTGGCCCATGGCATTAACGTCAAGACAAGATCTGACCACAATGTGGCCTGCTGTTCTCTATTATGTCTACCCATGGCATTAATGTCAAGGACAAGATCTGACCACAATGTGGCCTGCTGTTCTCTATTATGTCTACCCATGGATATCAGGATGCCATGATACTGTCTTAGTTCTTGCAAGATTATCTCATTCTCCACATCTGAGAAGGGTGGGTGTCATCTGTCCTACATAATTCCTGAAAGACAACACAAGGGGAACACATTACAGGATCAGATACATGGACACACACTATGTACAGCTGCAGCAAGGGCAAAGTGGCCATCACTATCCACTAATTGCTCACACATGTCATACCCCATTGTGTGACAACATACAACATGTGTGGATCCAACTGAGATAGTATCTATAGTGAGGTATTTCCCTGCATGCCATGAGAAATTCTGCTGTATGATTATACACCTAACACTGCAGTCTATGATGGTGTGTCCGCTAAGGCCAATCACCCAATGATATGTCATAAGACCATTGCCAGACAAATAGCAGTGTGCTATTGCAATCACTATGAAAGGACTGTCCAACAACAGCAGTGTGCCACAAGGACAAAAGACAATGCAACCTTGGAGTATTGTACATCCCCTGTAGGTGTAACACAGCAGGATGCCAATGACATGTCATTACCACAGGTGTAAAGCAGGCTTACTGCTTTAATCCCTATTCCCCATACCTGTATCTTTCTATCTTCATCCTGTTATACACAGAAGTGGAGTGCAGTACTCCTCTGTTGAAATATGCTACTAGTAATGTTTTGCAAAGGCATGCTCTGTGTGAGTAAGGTTCCATACAGAATGATTCCCCATACCCAGCTGCCTACCTTTTAAACATGCTCCCATCAGCAGGTAATTATGTTTAAACCAGTCTGTGGTTCTGAAATGCTATTTGCAGGCAACACAGCTGAATTGCATGCAACTACTGTGCCATATATAAGGCCTTCACGTAGACCTGGGCCCTTTCTTAGCAGTTGAGATAGACACTACCAGGGTAAGGGGACTACATCATTACAAAGGGTAGGTCTGTAGCAGAAACTGTGTGTACCACAGGCTGCAGCTTCTACTGCAGTTAGTAGACATAGGCAGAGAGTGTGAACACTTTGAAGGATAACAAGCTGTAGGTGTATCTGTGTCAGCTGTGTCATCCTTTTTGTACAGGCAGTGCCAGGGAGAGGGTACCCTTTACACTCCAATTAAGGCATATGTTTAAGGTATGTATGTTAGTATAACTATAACAGAGTACTAGTTGACATATAGTATTGCTATACAGATATGTGAAGTGTGTCCCTACCTACAAGCCTGAGACTTCATGCACTGAAAAGCAGTTATTTAATTTGCAATACTTTGTGTGGATAAATAGTGTATTAGTTATCCATTAATTGCTGCCTTCACAATAGTGTAATTAAAATGCAGCACAACAATGCATTTGAACCCAGGACTGTGTGTGGCAAAATCTACTGCATGCAAGCCATTTAACAGACTGAGGTACTGAGTCACTGCTACCACAAGTGCATTTATAAGATGTATGTGCACACATACAGGCTGTGATAAACATTTTCTACATCCATCTGTATGTGCATGGCTTTATATGGATGTATTTCTGCACCAGACTCCCAATTGAACATGTATATTGCCATTAATGACTTTGCAGGTGACTTTCTACATGTTTCTGATAAAAGGGCACATTTACCTGCTATCACAAGTGCAGTTACATCCATTATCATGTCTTTGGCTGTCTAGTGGTGTACTATTGCAACAGAATTCAAGGTACACTCCCATTTTTTCCATTACTTCTTATTCCAGTTTGAGCGGTGTGGTGCAACACACAGCTCCACTGAAACACACCTACTAAATGTAATTGGCAATTATTATATTTTGTTTAATCCACCTGTTTTAAGTAACAGTTGCATGGCGTGGCAGCTTAATGCCATGCACTGCAGATGTGATGGGTTCAAAACATGACAGAGGTGTTTATTTTGTACATGTGACTTAACAATGTTAGAAACACATATACTCATTATACCTATATTTAGCTGAGCTAAGTGAAGCTGCATGATGCGGTGTGTCATGCAGCTCCATGATAAAAAAAAATAAAGAAAAGAAGAAAAGGGAGACAGGAAGTGGTAAAATAGGGGCAAGTAAAGGGGGGACATAATGAAAGGCAGGGATGGATGTGCAAGGAAGAGTGTAGGAAAGAACCATACCTATCGATTTCTCGTACAGCAACAACTGTGCACTTTGACAGATTTGTAGATGAATTTGAGTTCTCAAACACCAAAGAGAGGGGTGAGAACAACATAACTGCATTGTCAAGCCAATTGGACCGAATTATGTCTGTCCAGTCGATGCGTGTGCGAAATGGAGAGCTATGTATGGGACGATATATATTTTTTTGGAACAGGTAGCCATTTATTTACCTTTTTTAAGTTGAGCGTGGAATGTTAAGGAAGGGACATAGGTACATGTCGGGGAGGTAAGTTGGGTAGGTGAGGATGCATTTGCAAACAGACAGGACAGACAAGACAGCAGACAGGAGCAGTGTGTGACACATGAGGGGGTGAACACCTTGAATAGGGAGGGCATTGTGGAATCTGAGTCTCATATGCCTCCAGATGGCAGCAGGGTGACTCACGTCCCCACCTATGGGACTGTTGGCACTGTTCCTTCACTGCCCCAAGCATAACTGAGATTGAGGCTGGGCACCAGGGTGACGCTGCCCCACCAGGTCGGTCAGCATTGCCTCAATCAGGTGCAGGCATTAGTCATATCCACGGTGGACTATCCTGCACACCAGGACCTGTAGCTCATCCTGGGTGACTACTATCCCTCTGTCACTACTCCCAGAGGGGGACTTGGCCCCATCCCCTGGGGTGGTACTAACTGACACATGTAGTGCAGGGACAGCAGAACAGTAGAAGGGAGTGCCACCAGTCTGGGTCCCAGACATGCTGTTTCTTGTTTTTATTGAACTACAGTTGTTGTTATTCATTTATTGCACTGCAGCTCTAATTCCACATTTATTGCATTACAGACTTTATTGTATATACTTTATTGCAGTTAATGCTCTACTCTTTCTTGCTTATTGCACTACAGTTGGCATAATGCATCCATACTCACCAGACTCATGGTGCAATCTGGCCAGACCCCCAGCATGAGACTCAACATTGAGAGCCTTCTCAGCTGTAGCTGTTGGGAGAGAAGCACACCATTGTGCATACCAGCTTTGCAGACATTCAGATTACGTATTGGTAAAACAGAGGAAAAATTACTTACATATTTGTGTAGAATTCCCTGCCCCCACTTCTTAGACACAGGTGTCCAAGGTTCCCCTCTTTCACCTTTGCAGGCTGTCATGGTGGTGACGACACTACTCACTTGTGTGGGGGATAACAGTAACACTGGTGAGTTCTCTGGCCAGCTGGTCTCAGGCCTCCACCTTACACTCTGAGCTATGAAAACCTCCCTGCAGCAGCCTATCTTCATGGGTTTTGACAAGGAACCCAACCATGACCCTGGACTCCTGAATGCACCACCACTGCACCCAAAAACTCACACCATCTCCAACACACCAGCCATATCGACATATGATTGAATTCCAATGGATTCCTCAGAACTCCTGCCTAGTGCACTTACTATAGGCTGTTTTTACATCCTTACATGTCATTGATCAACATTCAAAAAAGTGCTGCATTGCTTAGCAGCATGCAAACCAGCCAAGCAGAGCTGAGCAGTGAGCAAACATGCACAATCATGGTTTTAGTGAAGCGGAGCACTGTGCAAACATTGGCAGCTTTTACCATGTTTATGCAGTGCTTAGCAGGTTTGAGCACAGTTGTGCACAGAACAGCTAAGCCATATTTAAAAATTGTGTCCATAATGTGTGCAACAAAGATACAGACAAGTTCTGACTTCCATGTATTCGAACCCTGGACTTACTACACATACAGCTGTAACTCTACCCATTTAGCTACATGGATATTAAGAAATCCATTATACCTTCACATATATCACTGAGCTACCTGTTAGCAGTGCTGAGCACTGTGCAAACATGCTTAAACATACAAATAAATAATTTATTACATCCAGTTTCTATTTTTAGATGTCTTTCAGTTGTTGTCTATGTATGTATGAGCTCTATTCGGCTTAGCTACGCTCCATCCTGTGTCATGCAAAGGCCAAAAAAACCCCAGATAAAATGTCATTATGTTTATTAATTAAATCTAGCTTCTATTTTTAGATGTCTGGCAGGTGTCAGCTGTCTACATGAGAGCACAGCTTGAAATTGCTGCGCTCCATGCCGTGCCAAGAAAACATGCATTTGAATTAAAAAAAAAAAAAAAAAAGAACAGACAATACTGATTCAATATCTGTGTTCCTTGGCTCTCCCTTGGCAGTGTGCTATCATTAGTATGCATGGCTCGCTGCTGAGGAGGGACCATGGCAGTGTACATAGATACATTCAGTGTAGGCTCTACACAGTGCCTACATGGAGTTTATTAAATCCTGAGATATATGTTGTTTTACATTGGGCTATGTAAGCCTTTTATTACTTCACCCAAACAAAGACAAATAAGTGAAGAAATAAAAGTTTCTGATATCAAAATAAGAAACACATGCCAAAGCTCATGCTGCCATATAAATAAACTACAAATGCAATATGATAAAAGATACTGTCAGACTGCTTGTGTTTCAGCAGACACCAACAGAAAAAAATAGTGAGAAGACTCACTTCAAAGACACAGAGTGCTACACAAATAAGAAAGAAAAACAAGAAAATAAATGAAAATATATGATGACAAATTATAAGATAACACCTACACAGCAAACCAGAACCACAAACTGAAATACACAAACAAGGAAAAAAGAAAAATGAAAAGTGCACCAACAGCCACAGAAAGAAAATACTTCCTATAAAACCCCACCAAAAATTAAACAGAATATAAAACAAAATCAGATGTAAAATTACTAAAGGACTGCCTAATAGAAAGCCGTGAAGGCAGACCACCACAGCAATGAGTCCAGTAGACAAGCAATAGCAGACTTTGTGTACAAATTAATAAGAAAAGATGAAACTAAGTATAAACCAGCATCAGTAAAAGGCATCACTAGGAAGCATAGTCAGATATTTAATAAGATATCACAGATATTAAATAAGATATCAAATATGGGCACTCAGTACTGTCTGTCAATACCGTTGAATTTATGGTGACAGAAGAGACTCTCCAAGCAATGCAGAAACACATGAAAAATGGAGAAATGAAACAAACTCATGCAAGAACAGCCACATACAACTGCAAATAGTGAACAGCTGTATAGAACCTTTTTAATCAAATAAAAATATGCTGTGGACTGCATTTCCCAGAACCATCAATAAACATATTTTTTTTAACAGTAGACTGTACTCTACCCATACCTCTCAAATGTCTGGATTTTCACAGAATGTGCAGACTTTTGCCTCATATTTTTGGTTTGTTCCTCATAAATTTTGTGATTTTCTGGATGTTATGGCAAATCAGTGAGTTTGAATTCTCTAAATAATGACACGCTTTTGAATTTCAGACTTCATATCCTTTAGAAAATGCATGATAACACAAGACCTTTTATTCTAACATCTTTCTAACATTGTAAGAATATTTAAAATGTGTCCCTATTTTGGGGTCTTTGCCCCCTCCCCCATTATTTTTGTCTTTGTCCAAATTTCTTCCAAACATCTGAACTATATAATTTAAAACAGAGAGACAGATCACTTAATACCACAAAGAAAATAAGCAATGCCTGGAATGCAATGAAAATCAAGAATTGAAACAAAAATATGTAAGACAAATAAAACAAAGAATGCATGAAAACATGTCTGTAACAGAAAGAGACCTAGTAACACCATACAAAAAAATGCAGCACAGAAACCTAAAGAGATGCAAACTAAGGATGCACATTTATGTTTAGCACCAAACATCAGCTACAAAGGATTATTTATTTACTCACATTTGATTACCAGTATAGTCCAACTGCATAGGAGCCCATTTTCAAATGAGGCACAGGGAGAAAAGTTCCAAATTATTTCAAAACATTTTAAGAATAATAATTTTACAATCTTTAAAAATAATACAAAAAACAACTACAGTTTAAATAATTATACTAAATTAAATGTAATATGAAAACATCGGTTAAGAATATATACAAGTTATATGACAATTATTTAATACTTAGAGAGATTTTAGTACGTTTGTAGAGAATTAAAGGTAAGCTAGTATAATATAAACAGGAATTATAATATTCACCTCGCAAGCTTTGCTCTTGTGGGCAATTTCTTGATATCTGATTCTTTAACATAAAACAGCTTGGTTATGATTAGATAGCTGATCCTAATCCCCTAAGTACTGCAGTGTGAGTGAAAGAGTGTGTGTGTGTGTGTGTGTGTCTGAGTGTGTATGTGATTGTGTGTGTGTGTGTGTGTGTGTGTGTGTGTGTGTGTGTGTGTGTGTGTGTCAGTGGGTTGCATTACATGTGTCTCAAAGTACAAGCAGAAATACTCTGCTGTGGACATTATTTATTCATTTGGGCAGGATGGGTTATCACATATTAATAAGCAGGTCTCTAGTGCAAAAGCAGCATGTGGCCTACATATTCCTTCTTTGTTAAATACTATACTGCTATATGTATTTCCAGACAGATACTCTATATTTTCATGGTGATATTTAATAGTCATGTCAGAAACTGACAACTACAGTTATCATGCTGTATTGTCTAGTGTCTGGAGTCTTTTCCCAGTGTGATACCGCTTTCTCATAGGCGATCTCTGTCTAACGTACAGAGCCATGTCCAACCCAGAATTGTTGAATATGCTCCATCTTAGCAAAACCAAATCTACTCGCGCTACATGCTCTACGGATATAAACCTCAACACAACAATGAATAGAACATGCTGGAGGGATAGATTCCCTTTGCAGTGACTTCCCTTATTATGGAACAGGGTCCCGATCAACATAAGACAGAGCCCCTCACTATCACTCTTCAAGGGGAACCTTGATGAGTGGATGGGTAACAGAAAGTTCACACCGGGGATCACACCAACAGCACTACTAGATAGGGGCCAGGGGTACTAGCTGCTAGTACAAGGGTCTAGGGAACTACTAAAGGGGCGGTGAATACTGCACAACATGGCTGGGCTAATATATGCCTTTGGGCAGATATCCCAGTACCAACCTATGAACCTATGAACTTATGATGTACTCTGTAACCACCTATATGACTATAGTATGTTGACTTGCACATTACTGTCCTTCTATTTGACACAGCTGCCAGGGCATATACCAGCTAGGCTACATGGACAGCAATACTGGATTTGTACTGACCACGATGAACTGTATTAATATGACCAATCAGTGTGTCTCATATCAGTCCTGCAGTCTAGATAAGCAGCCTTTAACATATAAAGTATTGTTACATTTCAAATGCTCTGCAGGACCTACCTGTGTAAAGCATATGAAGAACTCTGCCAAATCTCCATGGATCTCTGAAGTTTTCAGTGTTCTTGTATGCTCTATTTCCAAATATATTATGCCTACTTGTGCACATACTGTTTTCACTCCCTGTTACTATGGTATATTATATTCTGAGGGGAGGCCTGATATTCTGATTGCTGTTGTAATTTGTCTTCCAACCTGTTTTAGGTTCAGACACAGCTGACTGCTACAGCTTCTCCTTGTATGATATAAGGTCTAGTTTGCATACTGCTATATTAAAGGATTGTATCTGTTATACTCTATCTGCTGGCATATCCAGTGCCGGCTGGTGACTTCAAATCAAAGGGGGGCTGCAGAAGACAGCTGAATGGGTGGGGCCAATGGGAAGGGGTGCGGCCAACTAGAAAGGGAAGGAGCTAGGCTCAAAACCACAAAAACTGGAACTTTAATTAAGTACACTGCCCTGGGTGCCAAATCATCATTATGAGAGTCCAAGCAAGACAAAATGAAGTACAGAAGAAAAAAAATATTTCAATGCATTGGCTGCATGACAGCTTACTTAATATCTAGAGGGAAACACAAAGGTTGTGAGGCATGAAAAAATAAATTACTTTTTAAATACATTACTGGAATGCCAGTCAAAATCAAGTATAAGAAAAACAAGCAGCACTCAACTCAAACCACTTCTCATTGCACTGAAGTTCTAATTATAATTTATATTCAGCTTTATAAAAGTACCAAGTAACATGCTGAAAGTAGCAATCTCTGTGATACCCCCCACCTGTAAAAATGTTTCTTATCCAAAAAAGAACTGCTGCCTGACAACAACTATCTACTTGTTTTATGAAGAAAACATGATCAAAGTGAAAAATGAATGGCAAATGAAACAAGCTCAAGATAATTTGCTTAAAGCATTACTGTGCAGGTTATGGACCACACATGATAGATTGGCATTCTGTTTAGATTACGGGTAAAGCCTGCAAAGATGACTGCAAGTCTCCAGCAAAGGTAAAGAGCTTCTTGAAATACTGTAATCCTGTCCTTTATTACAAATACTGCCATATGCATTTCAATACCCAAGCCTTATGCATTATCTAGTTATGTAAGTATTCTCTGCATGGCAACAACAAAAAAGATTTCCAATATTGGTAATTCTTTAACAGTATGCTTATTAAAGCTTATTTGCATTTTACAATCTCAGACAAGCTTGCCTGATGGTCATGAAATCATTGCTACTTAAACACAGAGCAACGGGTACTTTCTGAATAAAAGAAGCATAAATCAACAGTATAAAAATATGACAGAAAACCAGAACATTCTGCAAAATCAAGCAAGGACAGATGAAAAGCCACTGTAATACTTGTGTCTACCTTGGATGAGGGGATACTTTGCACACTTACACTGCATAACTGCTCCTTGCCTTGCTTGGACACATCCAGAGTCACCAGATGGGGGAGTGGGGAGAAACAAGTATGTCAGAATTTGAAATGTCTCTGGCTGACTGTGATGGTCTTGACACATTTGTCATACCTCTCAACTTCAGAGCAAGAAATCTGGACAAAGCCATACATAGAAGTGGAAGGACCCAAAAATAAGGACAATATTTAAATATTGTTCTTATAAACTTTCTAATAGAATAGTAGGTCTTGCATTAGTATGAATTTCCTGAAGGTTATGGAATATGAAACTCAAATGTCTGTCATTATTTTCTAACTTCAGTCTTTAATGATTTGCCACTAATTTGCCAGAAAAACACAATTTTATAAAAAATGGACCAAAAATATGATGCAAAAATATAAAATAGCTACACAATACAGCTGGGAACCTGTCAAATAAAGGACACTTTTTTAATATTAGTACTGTTAACTTGAGCAGCTGACAAAATAAACAAATCTACATGCATTTCTGAAGTAAAAGTAATCTATAACTCTGATTATTATAGTTATTTATTAATTGTAAATCCTTCATGTTTTCTTCCAAAATTGTCATTTTGCAGAGGGATTATTAGTGGAAGAGCAATATTTTGAGCCAAAATTGGGGACAGTTGAGAGGTTTGGATATGTCTAATTCTATAAAGCAATTTATTTGCACGTACCCCTTAACTTGTTAACGCAGGAAATCTGGACAAGGCCAAATATATTGGGGGAACATACAAACAGTACTAAACATTGCTATTGTATAAATTTAGTTGATAGAATAACAGGTCTTGCTTTAGCATGCATTTTTCTGAAGGTTATGAAGTCTGAAACTCAATGTCTGTCATTATTTAGTGACTTAATTCCTAAATGATTTGCCAGAAAATCACAGATTTTATGAGGAACAAACCAAAAATAAGACGCAAAAATCTATTCATTCTGTGAAAATCTGGACAGTCGAGAGGTATAGTTCAGCCAGGGCTGTTTTTGAGTTTGCCGCCCTTCCCCCTCACAAAATCATGGTCGAATGGAGCCTCCTCCCTGCAGCCATTCCAATGTCCCATTTACTATAAACACTGTAATGCACATACCGCTTTACTTCTACAATTATTTGGATTCCATTTGAAAGTTTTATTTTGCATTTTACAGCACAAACACTAAGACATCTGCTAAACAATGCAATGCAGTCTTACAATGAAAATAGACTTAGTATTAAAACTTCTCTGCCTTTGAAACTCACATTCATTGAAACAGCATTTAACTCCACATAAAGAAAATGCATTTGGCTAGTATAAAGATTAACTTTGGGCTGTTTTCAAATGATAGGCCCCTTGCACACAAGACATACATGTGTTGTGTGATACACCTTCCTGATTGTATTCAATTATATTCCTTGTATAATACAGTACAGTTGATAGAGGGTGTTATAAATTTATAGTTTTGAACATTTTTCCAGTAAACAATGAAACAAAATGCATGCACCAATAATGACAAAACTGCCCAGTTGAGAACATTTCCATCATAAAAGTCTACTCAAACTTCTACAATCCACCAGTATCAGTAAATATGCACAATCTCTGCAGAAATAAAAGTCATCTAACTAATTCCACATTAAGGAGATCTGTAACTAATGAAGACATTGCTGCTAGCAAACAACTTTATATTCCATTGTTTCATCTACAAATAAAGTGTCTGTATCTTCACCAAAGAGGACATTCTCAGCACGGCAGCATCCACCCCATTGTGAGAGTAGAACCCACAGCCTTCTGCATCAAAAGCAGGACATTATCTGTTGTGCTATTAACAATGCAAGCAGACTTAGCATAAGCAGCACTAATCTTCTCTTCGTTTGCAGCTCTCAGCTCCTTGTAAAATCTACTCGACACTCAACTGTATCTCTCAACTTCGCAGCACAAGGAATCTGGAAAAAGCCAAAATTTATCGGGGGAGACAAAAACCCAAAAACTAAGGACACATTTTAAACATTGCTTGTATAATCTTGGAAAGTTGCTAATATAAAATGCTGTGTTACTACCATACATTGTGCTGCTAAGTCTTGAACCAAGGACCCTGTGCAAAACAGTGAGAGCAACATACCACTACACCAAATCAGCTGTTTGAGGAAAAATGAGGAATACTAAAACTTAAATGTCAACCTCTTAGCACAAAACACCTGGACAAAGCCAGTAATGGGGGAATACAGCTTTCAAACATATTCAGTGACTTCTGTTCTCACCATAGTGCTCAACCTTAGCACAAAAAACCTGGACAAAGCCAATAATGGGGGAATACAGTCCCAAAAATAGGGACAAATTTCAAAAATTCATCTTGTAAACTTAGAATATGAAGTCTGAAATCAAAATGCCTGTCAGTTTTATTTATTTAACATTTGTTAACGAGGAAAGTCTGACTTGGAACAGAAGCCAATTTTCAGCAGAGGCCCAGGGAGAAATACTGCAGACACATGTCTTTCTAACATGGGAAAACACCAGAGTAAACGCACACAAACACAGGGAGGACATGCAGACTCCACACAGAAGGCACCCCAGACAAGAATCAAATCAGGGAACCTCTAGCTGTGAGGCAACAATGCCTACCACTGCACCATCAGCTATTTAAGGAATTAAAAATTCAGAAACCACAGATTTTATGAGGAACAGAACAGAACAAAATATGAGGCAAAAATCTGGAAAAGTTTCACAAATGGTAGTGGGCAGGGAATTCAGGCTCTTGTTACCCGAACCCAGGGTACAGGGTTCAAGCATGAGGTATTCTCTAACCACCACCAGCAGGTATCCTGAGTTCTCTCTATAGTCATCAGTATAACACACACACACACAAATAATTCAAAACTGTTTGCTTCATTCTGCACCTGCAATGATAATAAAATCCAAATGATGATAAAATAAAATCCAAAGCTGTTCCATAGCTTCACCCTGAGTATTGGCTCATGTGCATTTTGCACTGGAATGCACACTTTGGGTTTCCTGGTTCCTGTTAGTGAACGTTCTAAGACTGCTGACCTTGCAGTCTGATCCCCTTCCAGTCTATGCACTTAGAACCGCATAGACTTCTGAGGCATCACCAGTTTGCTGCCTTCTTCCTGAATTCGGACTGGTAAGGCAGCAGTCCGGGTTCACTTTCTATGTGAGGTTAGGAGAAGTTATTGGATTGTACCATTGTGGTTCACAGCTGTGGGGGCTGCAGTCTGATATTATGAGCCACCACTGGGCATATCACTTCTGCTAAGCAATGTCCAACTAGTCACAATATTTTGGTCATCACACTGCTTCTATGTGCTTCATACCACTTTATTTTCTAGCCTCTATGACTGTCATTTTGCATTCTTAAATGTATATATATATATATATATATATATATATATATATATATATATATATATACAGAGAGAGAGATAGAGATGATGATTGTGGAAATGCATATAAGGTCAAAATATGCTGCAATGTATTTTCTGAAAGATGCAGGTATTAATAAATGCTGGTTTGTGTGATCAATGTTAGTATGTTGCTGCAGAAGATGGACTTCTAAGGTCTTATTTTTGTTTGGAAAGTTTATGTCATTGAAAACATACCATTTCATTAACTTTTTAACTGAAGTACAAAATTATTTAAAAGCTGTCTCTAATTTTGGGTTTTTATTTGTATTACTATTTGTGGAGAGTTCTTGCACATAGCAGAAGAGAGGTGCACATATTTTTGATTGCTGTGTTTCAGAAAATGCTGTTTTTTTTAGAGTTGGTGCAACATGGAGATGGTATATTTAAGTCTGAGGGTGTGGGGGCTTCCCCACATATTGGGGGGGGCTTCATCCTCTGCAAAAATAATTAATTTATTGTTTTATTTTCTGGTGACCATTTGGGTTTTTTTGTTTTGATCTTTTTTTTCTTGTTGTTAGATATTTAGGTTTCATTGTTTTGGGCTTCCATTCATAGCTGTTATACTCATAGATATAGACAGAAATATATGTACATATCTAAACAAAGCAAAAGAACTGATCCGGTATAGAAGATGAAAAACTTAAATATAAAAAAAGCTTCTAAAACCATGCAAGAAGGAAAATAACTAAAACAGAACTGGTGTTGAGCACTTCCATTCTTTAATGGTGACAAGAACTTCTTCAGAAAAACATTTGAAAAAATGAGTATGCAGCTGGTAAGCAGTGCATCACATATCCTTGTTGTTGCAAAGTAAGCAATCGATACAATGTGAAAAATACTTAAAATCAGCTGTAAATGATAAACTCAGCCTTTGAGTTAAGGTAAGTCAAAAAGTAATAAGATGCTGCTGACAACTAGTTAATTGTTTTAGTGAACTTGTAAAGTCTTTGAAAAAATAGTGGTGAGGGGATTATCTCAACCACAGCAAAGCACACTTAATATTCAGAGCTTCATTTAGTCCTGGGGAAGCCTCTGCATTGAAAAATAACTGCCACTTTAACTCACAAAACTCCAGTAAAGTATCCACATCTCCATAAAATAAATCTACCTGTTCTAAAACTAGGAATACAAATTTCTGGAACCCTGTGCATATTCGACTGTGTTTACCTAAAGCATTATTTTATCTCTTTATTACATATGGCTGTACAGTGTTCTTTGATATGGCTTGACAGTTTCCTTGATGTAATGTCCCAGTTTTTAGAAATAATGTCTCAAACCAATTCAAATGTAAACTAAAGAAATAGATAATGGTTAACAGGTTATCTAAGCCATCTTAAAGCACATTTAATATTAAGAGATGTGTTCAGTCCTGGCTGGTAATCTGAAGCAACAGCTACCACTTTAATTCACACACCTCTAGTAAAGCGTCCGTGTCACCAAAAAACAAGTCCATCTGTTCTAGCACAAAGAGTTTAAATTGAACAAAACCTGGACATGAGAAGCTATGTTTACATAACATATAGTTGCACAGTGTTAGTGTTGTTATTTCTTTCTTGCATGGTTTTAGAAGTTTTTTCTGTATATATGTACATATGTTTAGCTATATACTGTGTGTGTGTGTGTGTGTGTGTGTGTGTGTGTGTGTGTGTGTGTGTGTGTGTGTGTGTGTGTGTGTGTGTGTGTGTGTGTGTGTGTGTGTGTGTGTGTGTATAGAGCTATAAACATAGACTTATAGGTGTTAGTTGCCCATGTTAAACTAATATTATATTCTCCCATGACACAATAGTTATTTATTTATTTATTTAATTGTTTACTTCCTTCCCTTTGTTGACTGGGTTACTCTGACTGGGCAAGGCCTCTTTTTCAGTAGAGGCATGGGAAGAACCATTCCACAAAGCAAACAGATGTAGTATACAGAAGCAAAATATTGCACATGCCATACAGGTTTAGAAATTGAGGAAAAAGATGTGAGATATACATTAAAACTTGTCTCAGTGTTATGTACATTAGTGCATATTTATGCTAAGCATTACAATATTGCAAAAAGTCTTCGTGCAGTTTTATATTGTTTACACAATGTTTGATTACACTTTTACACCGGTATTTGAGTCTGAAGTGTAATGCAGAAATATGCTTAAATTTTGATTTTTGTTATACCTGAAGAATAAATAGGGAGACAGATCACTTCAAACTACCAAGAAAATGAGCAATGTCTGGAAAGGTAGGAAAGGATGAAGTGGAAAAAAGAAAGATAACTATGGTCTCTAAGAGGAGATGTTGCAGCATGCATTGTTCCAGCAATTCCCATTTTTTCTTATGTAATGTGTTCCTTCACTTTTCTGAAGATTCCATTTCCAGTTGTTTTATCTCTATTACTATATTCTCTACTTTTAGTACCGTTGGTTAAGAGTTTGATTTCCATTTTCTAGTAATTACTTTTTTTGCCAGCCACTATAATTAGACTACTTTGTCTAGGCAATTCTGATTCTGTATCACAGCTCAAAAAATCTTTTCCTTAGTTACACCAATTTGCTCACCCAGTATTTCTGATGGAGTAGTCTGCATGGAATTTTTAAAGTCTGCCAACTAGTTACACTCCAAAACAAGAGTGCTACTTTATTATTTTGTGCCTCTTCTTTGCTCTGATATTTGATACATTTGCCCTATATCACTTTTTAAACATGCAATCTGGCAGTGAAATATTATTATGCTACCTGCAATTACCATATGCAGACAGTAGGTCAGCTCAATCTGCTCCGCACTGTGCCATGATGTTTCATTATAGGAGCCATCTGTACCTCTCAGCTTCTTTGGTCAACAATTTTTGACAAAGTTAAAAATTATGAGTGGGAGGCCAAAAACCAAAATCAGAGACAATTTTTAAATATTACTCTAACTCACATAAAATGGGAGGCCAAGGTGGTGCAGTAGTTAGCATTGTCACCTCACAGCAAGAGGTTCTCCGGTTTGATCCTCGGCTGGGGTGCCTTCTGTGCAGTCTGCATGTCCTCCCTGTGATCGCATGGGTTTCCTCTGGGTGCTCCGGTTTCCTCCCACATCCCAAAGACATGCTGTATGTGGATTGGACTTTCTAAATTGGCCCTAGGTGTGAGTGCATGTGTGTGTGTGCCTTCTGTGGAAGGTTGGGCACCAGGCTGGCAACTCAACACTGTAAAACTCCACTGCCAATCATGAGCGGACAGGTGATCTGCTGTGGTGACCCCTAACCAGGAAAAGCCAAAAGAAGAAGAAAAAGAACTCTAACTCACATAAAAAAGTTAATAATAAAACAGGTTTTGCAGCAGCATACATTTTATGTGCATTCTGAACCGAGGAACCCTGCCAGGGTGTCCTCTTTCCACTTTATTTACTTTATATTTAGAGCCATTAGCAAATAAAATAAGGGACTCAGAAATTCAAGAATATAATTGGTATGGTAATCAAGAAAAGTTGGCTTTATTTGCAGATGATTTTATTTTGTATGTGATAAAGCCAGAAAAGGACATCACAGTATTATGAAACATACTGAGACATTTTCAAAACCTTTTAGGATACAAAATTAATGATAATAAAACAAATGCTATAGCTGTGAACTATGTACCCATACATGACTTGGTCCAACAATACCCTTATTTATGGGGACACAACAAAATGATGCATTTAGGAATATGGATTAAAATACATTCTGTTATGGCAGTTAAGGATATGTGGGAAGAGACTAAACAAAAGATAATACAAAAAATGAGAAATTAGAAGCTATTATTTATGGATATGGATAGCAAGATACAATCAATGAAATGTTTTAGTCCCTTTAGTTTTATATATGTCAGACATATTTTTATCAACTAGAGGAGAAGTCATAGACAGTGATTAGTAAAGAGTTGAAGAATTTTATCTGGGAGGGGAAACCAGCAAGGGTCAAGTGGGATAAACTGATCCTTCCCATAGAATAATGTGGATTAGGATTATCTGATTTGAAGGGATATTTTAGAGCTACACAGCTAAGGCTCATATAGATAACACAAGCAGAAAGCTGTAATTCAATTCAGAAAGGGATAATGAGGAAACAGGAGGGAAATTCAAGAAATAAGGAGAGAGCGAGATTTTGGATGCAGATCTTTAAGGACAATAACAACAGCCACACAACATATTTTATTCATAAAGTAGTAGAAGGTATTCTAAGAATTAAGCCAACACAAGAATAGAGAAAGGATATCTTGCTGATAGGGATGACTGCCATTAGGGGTACAGAGACTAGGCAAGAGGAGGTGGAATTTATGGGAGAAAACTGGCAAAGGAACCACTGTATTGTGAGCAAATATCTAGTGAGGGAAAAGTAATAGAATGGGAAGAAGCCAAGAAGGCATCTGGACTCCAGGCTACGTACTGTCTTCCCTGTGGGGGACTGATATCTGAGTACAGGAAAAGAGAGATAGGGAAATCCAAGTTGAAAGACTTGCTCTGGCAGTGTTTTTAGTTGCACCTAAAGCAGACGCTGCTGCCAAAAAGGGATAGGTAGGGCATAGAAAATATTGCCCATTAGCTATAAGAATCCATCTGAGGAGGATAGAAAAGATTGGGAAGACAGATTGGATAAGCAAGGACAAGGAAGCAATGGGAAGGCATATATACGGCTCACAGGTATGCAACACAGTCTAGAAGATTTAGGATTTTTACTTAGAAGTATTTGCACAGATATTTTTATACTCCAAGCAGACTCCAAATACATTTTCCCCCTGGTAGATGGCAAATGTAGGAGGTATGATGGGGAAGAAAGAAGCAACTGGAAACATATGTTTTGGGAGTGTAATGAGTTAGCAGATTTTAAAAATTCCCTACAAAGTAATATTTTAGAAATATTGGGTGAGCAAGTGGGTGTAACCACGGAAATTACTTTTTGAGCTAGGATACAGTATATGAATTGTTTAGACATGATAAGGTCTTGTTAAGTTTAATTCTTGTGGCTGCCAAAAAAAG
Source organism: Protopterus annectens (assembly GCF_019279795.1). NCBI lineage: Eukaryota > Metazoa > Chordata > Ceratodontiformes > Protopteridae > Protopterus > Protopterus annectens. Next base: position 172,611,399 of record NC_056741.1, on the reverse strand, counting down.
CAATTACTAGAAAAAAGAAATTAAAGTCTAAACCAACTGTGTTGCTTATTGTAACAGACATAAAAATATGTAGAAGTTGGATCTTAAGGATAGCTCAAATTATATAAAGAATGGAAATTGTGGGAACAATAAATGCAGAATACTGTTTTGAAGGAGAAGTGAGGTGTAAGGGAAGGCATGAATTGATCATTTTATGTAATGATGATGATGGTAAATACAAAAGACAATATATGCGATGTTTGATGTTTGCAATTGGGAATATGTTAATATGGTTTGTCTTCTTTTATACAAATGAGAGTGCCTGTGCCTTAAGTGATAATTCAATGAAGTTGTTAAAAATAAAAAAGCATACATTTTATGAATGACAGGAAATATGAAATGCTATCTGGCATTATTGACAGGCTTGAATCCTCACTCATTTTCCAGAAAATCCAAATTTTATGAGTAAAAGGGTAGAAGTATGAGGCAAAATCGGAGATATTCTGTTAAATCAAGAACAGCTGAAAGGTAAAGTCTCATTTGATAATAACAGAAGCCAAGAATACAAATGAATTGGCTATATTCCACATTCTGGACTTACTACTGAGAATGTGTTTATGTAAGTGTATGTGTGTGTGTGTGTGTGTGTGTGTGTGTGTGTGTGTGTGTGTGTGTGTGTGTGTGTGTGTGTGTGTGTCTGTGTGTGTCTGTGTGTCTGTGTGTGTGTGTGTGTGTGTGTGTCTGTGTGTGAGTGTGTGTGTGTGTGTGAGGGGCAATCAGCTGCACAATGCCCTGCTATAACTGAATATATTAACTGATCAACAAAAGTCATAACTCAGACTAATGTCTTGTATTTAAACATTATTTATTTATTTACAAACACTGTAGTGGCTGTGCATTTATGTTATTAATTTAGACAAACCAGTTAAGCCACAATTCACATTTTAACCATGAAGATAGATAAAACTGTATTGGTTACAATGATTAATGCTCAAAAACATTATTTACTTTAATGTCATATAGAAACAAAAGCGTCAATAATATCTGTTTGTAAAATCAAGTTTTTATTCTTATTTCTATGCTTCTTTTTGCAGTGGTCTGTTTTATTATCAGACCATGCTATTGCTGTGACCAGAAAACATAAGCATTAATCTTAAGTGCAGTTTTAAACCACAACAAAAGCAAAAAATAAGAAAACATTTTTGCAACCCATTGCATGTGTTCATAATTACCTATTAGTCATGCAGTCCAGGAGACCATAAAGGAGCCTTATCCAAAATTTCCAATTGCCCTAAAGCACCGAGTAATTACATGACTTGCTCAAGGTCAGACAGTTGGCAAATGAAGGATATAAAAATCAAATGGTGTACCTTTGTGTTACTAGCTCATAGCCTTAATGGTATGTGCCAACTGGCATAAAAAGATTCAAACCCTGCACTTGCACATACTGTGCTAGTCTCCTGCATCACCACTAGATGCCAAATTTTACAGTTAATCTTCTAAATCCTTTTCTTTGCTTTTGAACAGTCATGATATGACTTGAATTTACAATTTTCTTTTCCAAAGTCAGATGTTTTATCCTTTAAGCCACATTTGTTCAGACGAACAGCGACATTATTATTTCATTAGTAAGAGGAAGTTTAAGTAAAAATTTAAATATAATTAAGAATATTTACCTCTGCACTGAAAAGGTTTCTTATCTGTTTCAAGAAGTGTTTTGTTTAACAGAGTTCTATATACACATATTCTTTAAAATTATTTTGACATGTTGTGCTGGTTTGTGTCTTTTGCTGCTGCTGCCATATGTTCTTTTGAAAATCATTAAAAATGTTTACATTTCCATCAGCATCAAGTATAACTGAGTAAATAAATCAAAATCTCTAATATCTTGAAACTGACTGCAGTAACTGGAAAATAGAACAGTTAAAACTTTTCAAAAGAATGTATTTTTCATCTAAAAGGACAAAAGATAAGACTTGAATCCTCACTAATTCAAGTACTGGTTCAACGTTATCATGCCAAAATAACCAAAGACCTGAGCTGTCTCATTTTCGTAGTTATTTGTTACAAGCAACAACATTTGTAAAACAGGCATAAAATAGATATGTATGGCATATGCTAGGTATGTTACAAAAGGATGGTAAAATATGTTGTACATGTCTGAAAGTTTACATTTTGTAATGAAAAATTAAAATATTTTTAAAATAAACTCGCACCACTTATTTACTATGTAAAAATGTCAGCTTTAGAATGTAAAAATGCAGTTTTTCCCCAAAAGACGATTTAAGAGAAGAAGAGAAGTACTTGACTGTTGGACATATTAAAACAACATTGTCATCTTCCACATAAATACCTCAAGCAGGATCTGTAAAGACAAAAATGGAAGAAAAAGAAGTGTGTCTTGCAATATTTACTATTCGAAAATTAATGAATGAATGGAATATTTGTACTAAATACAAGATGTTAGAACTGCTGTCCATACCTCTCTACCTGGAATCATAAAAACTCTGGACAAAGGCCCATAAAAATAGGTAAAACTGGCCAAAAATCTGTATGCTGAATAACATAAAATTTGCATTTATAATTATATAACCCCACCCACTCCAATGGGATTGTGGGATACCAACTTTTAAATGCAAACTGAACAGATAAAATATTAAATACAAAATAAACAGAAGAAAATAGTGTTTTATTTCTATTAATATTTGAAATTGTATCAAACGTTGAACTTGTGCAAAACTAAAATACAATTTTCTTTTATAAAAATAAACTTAACTGCTTGAACAACTTTACGTCTGCAGAGTTAATTGAATCAAGTGTTTAGCAGATGGTCTCAAGATTTTTGAAGATTTAAGGGCTTTCATTGAAGTAACAGTGTTTGTGATACATACAAGGGCTGCGTTGAGCAGTTACCTTGCAAATGTTTGTTGGCTTAATTTGGTGACTGGATCATATACTTCCATGTCTCCTTTCAAGCAGGAGTTAGGCCATAATCTTATGATATCACATTACAGAAACAAGAAAGATGCAAAATGCACAAATTAACAATGCATGTCCATAAATGTAGATACACACAGAGGTATGCTTATGGCATATGTTCATACTCATCTTACATAAGCAAACATCATTTAAAAGAAGTATTCCTGGTAGAAACTGATTTCAGTTTCATAAAGTAGCTGTTAAGAAAATGATATGAAGTGTTTACACTGTGTGGTGGATGACAGGTAAACCTATCATCCAGAGTAAGTGAGTGTTGTAGGATAACTATGAGAGCGGAAGACATACAACTTGCAGTTTTTGTCATTGTGTCAGACTGGTAGGTCCTCATGACACTGACAAAAGAAATAACCTAGTACCATTTCTTACTGTAGGAGAAGCAGGCTTATACATGGTAAGAGACAAAGTTCTGGCGTTTATTAAGAGAGAAAGCTGTCTTGAGCTGATAAAGAGAGACACCATGTTCAATGAGATAGAAAGAGGGGGGATAACATGCTATTGAGACTTTCTTTTATTTAAACTGTTGTAGATGCTATGGCACATTCCACCTTAGTTAAGATGGTTGTAGAACAATGCATAAGCAAATTTCAGGTTATATGTGGCATGGTTCAGTTTCTACCACAGATGAAATTAAATTATCTAGATTCAACAGAAATGAAGAGCACAGTGGACCCACTATAATCCATAATTCTTTACTTAATTAGGCCCTTTGTAATCAGATTTATGCCCTTTGTAATTAGATTTATGTATCACACAATTAGCGTTTTGCACATGGATTTTCTTTGCATATAGTATGTAACAGAATATATGATAAGGACAGCAATTCAAGGTTCAGTAAATCCTGCCAGGTCTGTGAACTCTACCTTTTTTATTACTAAAATATAAAAATATATGTGATTGCAGTTCCTCACATTACATAGTGCAACACTAAATGTTTTAAAAACACTCAGAAAAGGTGCAATCATCTGGATATACCAAAACAGCAAGAAAAGAATACAGTTTTCTGGAATTTATCTGCTACGGTATATATTATACACTGCTTAGAGAAAATGCTATAATTAAGTGATCAGTTATGCAGAAACACTGTGGTCTAATGTTCAGGAATATGGCCTTGGCAGAACATGGATACAAAATTCTGTGCTTGTAGATTTTGCTCCTCTGGCCTTTGTTCCAAAAAACTTGCCTGTACTTAAACACGGTTCTTGGTATAGAGTATTACAAGAGCATTGCAATTCTTTATCACAAATATGATGACTCAGGCCACAAGCACTTGGAAACTATTTTTACATCTCTGTTATAAGTTTCAAAACACTTACAAAGATTACCAGTGGAAATAAGAAATCATCACGTGGGCACGTAGTATAAAAGTCAAGTTTCCAAATGTTTGCTGACTTGCCATTTAGACCATCAGTTCCAGAAAAAAATACTTCAAATATTGTATAAAAACAAAATAACTAAAAGCAAAACAAAAAGCACAGGTCGGCAGTGGATTGCTGACCTGTGCTTTTTGTTTTGCAGAAAAAAATACTATCTGAAGAAATTGAATTATAAGCTCTCCTTCTCAGCATGTATGACCAATGGATGTGTTACATGGCACAGTAGCAAAATTCAGAGTGTGATGTTACCGGTTAACATGTTATTCAACAGTCAGTGACTCATTCAAAATAATACAGCACAGCAAGCAAATATCATTTTATTACAGCAGACTGTAACACTGTAGTGATAATAAACAGTCTGTTAATGGGGAATCCAAATGCATCATCAAAATGTATAATATATATATATATATATATATATATATATATATATATATATATATATATATGTTTAATTTCCTCTACAGCAATTTGCCAAAGAAATACAATTTTATGAAAAACGGTCCACACCACGGATCAAAAATGAGTTATAAATCTGGATATTCTGCAAAAATCTGAACAGTTATACTGGCTCTATAGTGATTTGCCAGAAAACTACAATTTTATGAGAAATGGTCCACACCAAGGACCAAAAATACGAGTCATAAAGCTGAACTTTCTGTGAAAATCTGGACAGTAAGCTATGCTGGCTGCTATGTCTATTAGTCACGGTCACATTATTATTTTTTTTATTATTATTTTACCTGCAAGAGGAAGTCGAGCCGCTGGAGATAAATTTTCTCATTCTTGACCACCTGTGCTGCTGCACCCTGTCCTTCCATCCTGATTTCTGAGATGGTTTTGGGTCTGGAACTGGGTTCAGAATCCTGATTCCTGGGACTGGGAGACTGAGGGAATGCAAGACACTGACCGGTCTGGAGTGGACTCTCAGCTTGACTGCTGGGCTGGCTGCTGCACTTAAGTTAATACACTGAGTCACACTGCACAGCAGAAAAAGTAAATAAACAGTCCGAAAGTAAAATCCCACTCCAAAATGTTCAGTTCAATGAATCAACATGCGAATGAACATACAGGAAGTAAACACAGTCACTACAGACACTGAGCCCTCAGCCAAATTCTAACTGACTGGCAGTCTGCCTCATGATGCTGACGGCATCACACACACCCACACACATGATGCTGTCAGCAACAACTTCAGAGGGGGTGGGGAATTCAAAAAAGCTGAGAAATTCAGAAATTGAAGGGGCCACTTTGGAATTTCTGCCACCCCATTATTTTACCCTCAAAACTGGTAAATACTGAGGAATCTGGTATGTGTGAGAGGTATGCTGCTGCTCCACAGTACTTGGTTCTCTAGTTCATTGGCAAGTACTAGGCTACCTGCCTTTGTGAGCCATTTTAAGCCTAGTCAATTTATTCTTAAAAGGTGAGAATCAAACCCTGCACCTTTTGTCAGTGAGGTAACCACCTTAACCATTGCACTAACACCAATCCCTTGAGCACATCTGGAAACATTTTCAGTAGACTGTAGATGTCCTCATGGTGACCACGGGAGCTTTCACTAGGTTCATAGGAAAGTACTAGGCTAGCTGCTGTTGTAGGCCAGTTTAGGCCTAATCAATTTCCCTTCCAATGGTGAGAATCAAGCTGTGTACCTTGTGTCAATGAGATAAAAATCTTAATCATTAAACCACACTCCAATTCCACATCCCAAAGATGAGTGGAAATGTGAACTGGCTGTCATCTAACTGTAGGTGTGAGTACACAAGTTTGTGTGTGTGTGCGTGTGTGTGTGTATGCACGTGTGCGCACGCATGTGTGTGTGTGTGTGTGTGTGTGTGTGTGTGTGTGTGTGTGTGTGTGTGTGTGTGTGTACACGCATGTAGTATGGTAGTATGTATGCATGTGTGTATGAGGCCCTAACATTGATTACACTCTCATCTAGGACTGATTTTCTGACTTACATCTGTTGATTTACAGGGAAAGGCTCCAAATAACTCTGAGCAGAATAACAGTGGTATCAAAAAATGATGTACTGATGAATGAATAAGTGAATGGAGAGTCTTGCATAACTTGAGGAATGGCTATGAAAGATTGATCAGTTTGTATCATGCACACAAGTACTGCAGTTATATACTTGAGGTGGGAACACCATTATAGGATTGTCCTTTGTACATCTTTGGGATCACAGTCTTAATATTTGCATCCATAATTCTGTTGTGCATATGTGCGTAACTGCAGTGCTACATTACTGATATTTATGGTACATCTGAGCTATAGTGATATTTATTCTGATATTAGATAATTTACCAGCCTAAGACTAACTAGAGGTATCATCAATATTCAACAAATGCAAAAGAGACCACAAAGGTTTAGGAGTAATTTGTCATTAAATGTTCTACATGTATTTTCATCAACAGTAGGATGACAAAAGAATGTCAAGTGCATTGGATATAAATATCACAAGAACAATGCTCCCTTGATTGCATGAGCTGTTTCATTTATCTAATCAAGTTAGTTTCATGGATAGGCATCACATTTAATTGAACACTCCATCAGAGTTCATGAAAAAAATAATAATATGACATCATCTAAAAAGTATTCTTGGAACTATATTTTTATTTCTGGAGATTTATGCTAACCGAGCAAGATCCTGTGTCAGCAAAACTTTTAGCATACCTGATGCAGACATGTGAATATGAATTTGTGGTAAACGGTGGAAGCTTTAAACCAGTTTATGAAATTTAGTGTCCGCATATAGTATTTAAACCACAAAAAGTAAAAATCATGCAGTCCATCCCTACTGTATTCTGAAAGTGTCCGATTCTCTTGCTCTTCCGCTGCTTGCAGAGTACAGTACTGTAGGTCTCTTAACTCTCTGGCTGTTTGTCTGAAAGGTTTCAAGCCTACATAAACTAAAGCACTGCTAGTGATTACCTGCTGGGTGAGGAAAGTAAACCTATGTTTTGTCTGTGACTGATAGAGTTGCTTTCTGTTTTACCTGCTCCATTTTGTTTTTTGTTTTAAGAAATTTGATTGGCCTGGTGTTTTTGTTATGTTTGATTCTACTGCACTTTATTAAGCTGCATTTTGTCTGATTACTGCTTTACTTCTGCTTTTTTACTGTTGTACTGCACCATTTTCTGCCCTTGATTTCAACTGTATTGTTAGACTAGATTCAGATCTGTCAAATCTAGCCTGTTATTGTTACACTTGAGCACTAAACCAGCCATCTTATATTAAGAAAAGCTCCCCATGCACCCTGTTATTGTTACAAGTAAGCAGTAAACAAGACATCTGACATTAAGAAAGGTTCCCCCTGCACCCTTGTGGCAGTGTAGATCCAGCCTTGTCTGAGCTGTGGATTGCTAGAGGAAGATCCATTGTGTGCTTTCCTATTGGTATATTAGCCTAAAACTGTTTAATTTTACCAGTATTTAAGCCTTGCATTGTGCATAGCGGTGCACTGTGCAATGGAGGTTAGCATTCCCCTGTATAGATGCAAATACCTTGAAAGCCAGTTTTTGCCTAGACATCTGTTAGTAGAACCCCACCATCACCACAAGCGCAACTGCTGCATTGCAGGCAATTCAGTAGTGGACTGAGAGGCATTGCCACAATTGTTCACTCTTAGCTATTAACATAATAAGCCCCCCTGTTAATCCTAGAGCAAAATCTGGTCAAACTAGCCCACTCCCCAATAGTACTTACGGTACACCTGCCATAATGGATGGTCAGTTTCCCACCATTTCTCTAGCCAGTCTGATTGACATGGGCATCCTGAGGCAAAGTAGTATTTGCCTTATGTATACTTACAACCACTTATTCCTAATACAATATGTGAGAGATGCAATTACACTGGGAATTTAGAACCAATTCTCTCATATAGCCAACCATACATCAAACAGGTTGTCAGCACACTCACATATCACTTCTCACACAAAACAAGGCCACAACACATAAACCCACATATGCAAAGGTACTCAATAGAAGCCTACCATAAGATCAGAGACCTCTCAAGTGCAAACCACTTGCACACACTGCAAAATTAATAGAATCCACTACACATAATAACATACACACCAGTGTCTCAGCAAATAAGCCCCATAAGGCAAAACATCTCAAACCTAATGTCTGGGTCATAGGTAACTCCATAGTGAGACACACAGATGCCCCCTTCACCAAGCTGGACAAGTAGGAGGTCACTATCAGGTGCCTGTCAGGTGCTAGGATCCATCAAATCATGCATGCACTCAAGTCACTCAACAACAAGTACCATTATGACTCTATCATAGTACATGTTGGGGGTGAATGACATTTGACATACCTCTCTGAACTATATGAAGAAAGACATGAGTAAATTCTCAGATTATGTGTCCCAAGCAGGTGTGTCCTTAGCCCTAAGCAGCATTCTGCCTTCACCCAGGATAATGCCACAATATATACAAAAGGACACAAGGTGCAGGGTTTGAGTCTCACATGGGGTAATTGGCTAAGCTTCAAATGGCCCAAAAGGGCAGTTAGCCTAGTACTAATTTATGAACCTATAAAATTAACAGAAACATTAAAGATTGCAGTCTTCATAAAGCATTTTTTTGGAAAAGAAAAAATAACCAATCTTGTTCATCTAGAAGCAGAAGTAATAATGGCAGTAATGATGTCAGCTGGAGCAAAAATGTTTCTGCTTCTTCGTCTGTTTCTTTTGCTGCTTCTCAAGACGTTGATTTGAGTGCTGCAGCTCAGGGGAGTGTGGAAGAGTTTCCAGCTTTGCCTAAAGCACAAAATCCGCAACACATGCAGAACTGTTTTCGGAGTTCCAGATCTGTCAGAACAGACTTTAACAACAGAAAATAGGGCCGCAATGAATTGGGCCAGCAAAAGAACTATAATAAGAAGGGACAGTACAACAAGACAAAACGTTGGTACTAATGTAGTTTGTGATAATTTACATGTTAAATGTATCCAAACATGAAATTTCTGATGTAGTTATGTCTGTATTATGTCTTGGTCTCAAATTTACACCAACTGCCTTACCAAGATTACATGTACTTAAAAGTGAAATATTTTCTTTTAGTAGAAAACTGCATTTAATGTACTACTTTAAACAAGAGGGAGGGGTTGTGTTTAATGACTGTTATGAAAGTAGTGATGAGGATTCTTTTTATTCATGCTTGTCATCTCAGGAAGATTTGTTTGAGGATGATTTTAATGCTTATTACAAACTGAATACTGATATATCTGTTAAAAGCTCTTTTATTCCAGCTTTTCTAAATAATATCTTGCAAGGATTTTTTGCTAGTCTTAATTTTGAGGTTGAAAAAATTTACTGGTCCTGTATAGAGAATAAGTCTAACATATGTCTTAATGTAACTAAGTAGCAATGGCAGCCCTATTGGAATTTGGTAATGATAGAAGATGGGTAGTTAAACCATCTGACAAGGGCAACCAGATAGTAATCATGCACTTCATATAATACTTAGAGATGTGTTATAAACATTTGAATAATGTGGAAATGTATAGAAAATGTGATGCTTCTGATTACTTTGAAGCTATTATGCAGTACCAACGTTTGTTAGACAAAGGCCTAAGGCTGGAGTATTTCACCTCTAAGGATGTGGAAAAGAAGTTTGGAGTGGAAAACTGCTCCATGGCAGTGTTTTACTGCCTACCTAAAACACACAAAGGTTTAACTAACCTTAGTGGCTGACCTATAGTATCTGCACAGAGGTATTTTTTGAAGAATATAAGTGTGTTGTTACATGAACATCTTAAGAAATGTGTTATGAGTACAGCCTCCTATATCAGGGACAGATAGGACTTTTTGAACAAAATAAAGGGTAAAGTTTGGAATATGGACATGTTTTGGCTCTGTTTGGATGTCAAAAGTCTATATACTAATATTAAGCATGAAATAGGGACACAGGCCTTGTTCCATTTTTGGGGGGACTCTCCTATGTCTCATTTTTTAATAGATTTAATTATGTTTTGTTTAAAAAACAAAATTTTATGTTCAATGGAGACATTTTCCATTAGTTGCAGGGCACTGCTTTCACCCCCATATATGCCAATTTAGTCATAGCTAAACTTGAAGATGATTTTATTTACAGACATGATTTTTTTTAGATCTAAGGTCATTTTATATTTTATATTTATTGACGATCTTATTTTTTTATGTCGCAAGCCAGACAGCAGCCCTTGGGTTTGTTAATGACTTACAAGCTAATACTATGGGCTTAAGCTTTGATGGTATGCAGTTTGGCCCACAAGTGAATTTTTTGGATATAAGCCTAGATGGATTTACTACTAGTCTCCACAGGAAATTTGAACACAGAAATGTATTTTTATATGGGAACAGTTGTCACCCCAAACATTTGGTCAAGGTACTGCCCTATAATGAATTCTTACAAATTCATAGGCTATTGAGCCTTGATATGAGCTTTGATTTAGAGATAGCTGAAGCAGAAAAAAATGTTTATTAGAAGAGACTATGATGTCCAGCTGATCAGTGAAGTTAAACAAAAAAATTATGGACAGGAGGTATTCTGTTAACCCTCAGGGAGATTCTTATTATGTCTGTGCTAGTGGAAAATATAATGTTTGTATTGATGGAAATCAGTGTACCAATGCAGCTGTGAACAGTGGAGAGCAGAAGAATGTTTTCTTAGTGACAACTTATAATGTTATAACTGAGGAAATAGTTATTAAAAACAGGTAGCTTGTGGCCTATGCTCCTAAGGGATACAATTTTGAACTCTATACTACCTGATTTTGTGAGTATTGCATATAAAAAAGCTAGGAATGTGTCTGACATTCTGGTACATAACCAGTTTTGTTTACCAGATGTTAATGTCAGTCAGAGCTTAAGCATAATTAAAGGCACTGTTCCATGTGATGGTTGTTCCATCTGTCACTATTTAGTAAGCTCTTTTCCCCTATATTAATGGCATCAAGTTTACAGCTAGGCATGAATACAGTTGTAATACGGAGGGGTTATTGTAAGTGTTGAGATGTGGATGGAAGAAGTTTTACATAGGGGAAACTTATAGGAGTTTTAGGGTCCATTTGCAGGAACATATTAGGGACATAAAAAATAAAAAATTAGAGTCCACTTGGGAGTAATTTTTTAACAGCACACAATCTAGCCCTGATTCTCTTAGGGGTTGTGTCTTGGAAAAATTGCAAGTTGGCATAGGTGAATGTATGTCTTTAAAAAACAAACTCTTAAAAAAAAGAAACTCTGCTGATTTTAAAGGATGGTACTTTGGAGCCTCAGGGACTTAAAGAATGTAATTGGAAGTATGTGATTTGAATTGTATGCTTAATTGATTAGTTGTTTTTGTGCAATATGCTGTATATAAGCAAACAGTATTTTGTAGTGTGTTTTTACTCTTGGAAGGCTGTGTAAGCGCTAAGTGATTCATTAAATTTGCTTACTTCTTGGATCGGTGGTCTTGGTGGTATTTTAATATTTTATTTTTTTGTTTTTTTTATGTTGTATTTGCCAGATATCTTTTATAGTCCTCTAAAGCTAATTATGAAGCTAAATTAGCATCCCTAGCTAAGGATAATCATAAGGCATTCTTTAGCTATGTCCAAGATCTAGCAATGTGCTGAACTTGTAGTGGACAGTACCACTCATACTGCACCTGAGGAAATTGCCAACTTGCTAGCGGACAGATTAGGTGCAAACTTCACCCTCTTGTACCCACCACCAATACCCCAAAGCATACCAGACACCAGTCCTCTGCCTAGTATCTCCAAAGAGCAGCTCATATTTGGACTCTCCATGTTCAAAAGCACTGCCTCTATGGGACCAGATAACATCCCAGGCTGCTTACTAAACAATCTAAAACAAGATCTAGTAGTACCACTTGGCACTCTCTTTACCCACAGACTGAGCACTGCCTTTGTTCCAGCAGAGTAAAGAACAGCAATAGTAATCCTCTTGCACAAAGTGGGGCCCATCAACCAAGACTGGGAACTGTAGACTCATAAGTCTATCCAGCCTCATCTGCAAGGCTATGGAAAGAATCATCATGGACCTTATCAACAAGGACATAGACAACTTTCAAACTCTTGACCCAACCCAGTTTGGCTAATCTCTCACTCAGGTATAATTAAGAAACTCTTCCAGCTGGAGATTAACCCTTACATCACTAGATAGGTAGCCAATTGTCTCACCAACAGAACACATACTGTAAAAGTTGGGGATTACAGTTCTACCACTAGACCAGTTACCAGTGGCATACCAGAGATCTCTGCTGGGCCCTCTACTATTTGGCATCTATTTCTCAGAAGTCCAGATAAAAGTAGATAGCATATGGCTTACCAAGTTTGCTGATGATTGCAAACTGGTTGCAGTCACTGGGTCCCCCAATGATGTTAACATATTACAAAAAGGGCTAATTCAGAAAAATGATTGGTGCCAAAGCCATAGGCTAAAACTAAATGCAAAAAAGTGCATTATTATCCCCTTTGGCATAGAGGAATTCCCTGCAAATTACAATAGTGACAGCACCCTGCTAAGCTCAAACCTAGTGGTGTAAGATTTGGGAGCACAGGTTAATAGCAATCTAAACGTCAATCACTGTGTCCACAGTGGTAAGGAAAGCCTTCTATATTGCACATGTCATAAGTAAGGGCATCACATCCAAGACTAAGGATATTATAACTCCACTGTACTCATCCCTCATCAGACCACTAGCAGAGTACAACGCTCCCTTTTGCATAAACCGCAGCAGGCACCTGCAGCACCTGAAAAGACCACAGAGGTTTCTCTCCAAGAAAATTCAAGACCTCCAAAACATGACTTATGTGGAAAGACTGAAATCCCTGTCATTGTACTCTGTATGTTATAGGCTGCTGAGATGTGACTTGTGCCAGGCCTACACAGCAGTCTGCGACTGTGCCCTAATGGAAATGCTGCAAATCCACAAATCATGTAGGCAAGAGTCACTCACTCCATGGATCTCAACCTAGCCTGTGACATTAACAGAATATGCTGTAGAGACAGATATATCTCCCACAGATTTATTTATTTATTATTTATTTATTTTACATTTGTTGACCAGGCTAGTCTAACTGAATACATGTCCATTTTCAGTACAGGCCCGAGGAGAAAAACTCTGAGAAAAAAAATTATACATAGAGTCCACAAAAACAGTGGAAAAACAAAAAAAATTACAAAATTTTTGTAACTGCTTAGCAAAAATATTTACAAATCAGTTATAAGGTTACACATAGAAGACAGATTGTTATTTTACAGATGTATTAAAAGAAAAAAGAAAAACATTTACACTACAAGAGTTTCCTCAGGGCAGTAGGGCAGTCAAACATACAGTCAGATAGAATTTTTTTGATTCTAAGACAATGTAGAGCATAGAGAAATATCAGAAAAAAGGTTTTTAGTTGAGAAGTATTTAGACAAATTGGATAATTAGTATCAGTCAGGATTAGAGCAGGGGCAGAGCCATTGGTTTTTAATGATGATTTTTAATTTCTTCTTGAAAAGGTTGGTGGAATTGCCATTTATTTATAACTCCTCCGTACTCATCCCTCATCAGACCACTAACAGTGTACAATGCTCCCTTTTGCATATACCGCACCAGGCACAGATTGCCATTCCTCTGGAATAAACTCTCAACTCACATGAAGCAGAGCTCCTCAATTACTCTGTTCAAGCACAACCTAGACAATTGGAAGGGATACAGTAAATTCACCCAGGGAGTGGCACCCATGTCCCTCATTGAAAGGGGTAGTTGGTGTTGGTCATAGACTTGGTATGTGAATAATAACCAAGGTCAATTAGAGAACATGGGTATAACATGGCCAGGCTTGTAAAGACCCTAAGACCATTAGCCTAGTAACTTCCTGTGAACCTATGAATCCATGAACCTATCCTTCTTCTTTCTTGATGGTGGGGTGGGGTTAGTTATGGACAGCTTGCTTACATTGTGAGATGCACACCTTGTCTATGTACAAAGCATCATGAGTTACTCATCTTCATCCACCATTCACATTTACCTTGCTGTGCAAAATAAGAATTTGTTGGCATTTTACTGGTAGTCCACAAAATCTGTGCTCCAAGTCATTTAACAAACAGCAATAGTCACTTGACTGGAAACAAGTGAGCACCAATACATTAAACTATATTAACATAGTCACCTACAAAGAAGCAGAAAGCATATTTTTTAATGTTCCATCAGACTTTAAATGTATAATGACTCATTCACAGCATGTATTCAACCCCAGAAAGGGAATGTTACAGATTGCATAAGGTCCTATCAAATAAGACCTTACTTTTTCAGCACCTCCAGTCAGTGGTAGAGACCTCTATTTCTCAGCTATTTTGGGTGCCCTCTGAAGGTTTATGGTCACTAACTGTGTTCCCCAAAATACTGAGACTGAAACTGCAATTAGAGGAACATTATACACAAATTACAAAATTGTGATATATTAATTTCAGAATTAATCTATATAGATACTGTATTCAAAAATATAGATGTATAGCTATAGATATACATATACATATATAGATCCAGATCTGTCTCTCTCTGTATGTATATATATATATATATATATATATATATATATATATATATATATATATATATATGTATATATATATATATATATATATATATATACATACACACACACACACACACACACACACACACACACACACACACACACACACACACACACACATATGTAAATATATACACACACATGCAGACACACACACACACACACACACACACACACACACACACACACACACACACACACACACACACACACACACCAGGGGTGTCAGGGTAGAGCCCCCCACATGAAGAAGTGCATGAGATGTTGCCCACCTGCAAAAAAAATGTTTTCAAGTTGTAAGACTGAGTTGGAATTTTCTGTTGTTTACTGGTAGATTAGCAGTTACATTCCTTAGTAACACCTCTCCTAAAGCATATCATTTCAGTCCTGTCAATTCTTATGTAATTCTATAACCAATGTTTATTTTTTCTATATATACTGCATAGAAATATACATCTAAAATTCTTTAAGAATATTGCCTTACCTGTGAAGTAAACTTTCACTACTTAGAAAATTGTGTAGGGATGAAAATATATGGCAGCGTAGCTAAAAAGAGATAGCTCTGGTCAAGCTCTTGTGTAACAGAATATGAGATGGAAACTATGAGTGAGAGAGCGAAGTTTATCTTTAGGACCCCCATTGATGTAATGGTATAACACATGAAGAGCACTGCCAACTTATTTCCTCTATAAAAAAACAGCTTTACCCATAAGGCTAGAAACAACTGAGTTACCATACATTAAAGTATAGTAACATAGTCACCTACAAATAAAGAGAAAGCTTATTTTTTAATGTTTTAAAGGACTCCATAAGTGGATGATTTCGAGAATTTTAGGAGCTTTTCTCAAGGGAAAGCAAAGAGATCCGATGACAAAGCAGTCGAAAAGTGCAGTGGCATCATTAATGGAGGCATCGTTCTAAACTTCAGTGATGAACTGGGAGTTGAGTCATACAACAAAGATTTCAATATACTTGCCAGTTTATATTCCCATAGGTTCCTACATTCCTAGGTTGTTGATTCAGAGGACCATTAAAAGTCTAGTCACAATGCCCAAAATCATAGGTACCCACTGACCTGACTAATTTATACTTAACTCTAACCCCTTTCAATGATGGCTTCAGGGAACAGAAGTGATGTGTATTTATGATTAACCATCCATTCATCCAGGTTACACTTAAAGAGGGTCAAGGATCTACTTTGCCTTACATCCAAAGGAAGTCTATTCCATAAAAGAGGGATTCATTAGTATATTTATCTATCTTGCCAGCAGGTCCTATTTAAGTTTTGGTGGAAGTTAAGATCTGTCTTGTAAGACTGAGGATATTATTGGTTTAGTGGATGTGTATAAAGTCTCATAGGGCTGGATCATGTAAACTAGACAGAGATCACCTCTCAAGAGTCCATAGGAAACAGGAGATAGTGTGCTTTAATGCAGTCTGGATATATCAAGGAAGGCATGCCTTTGACTACCTTAGTGAGAAAAATGCTACATTCTTTCAACCTGGGCCATATGTTTTGACAGGTGCATACCAAAGGGGTCATTATACTCTATTATGGGCCTCATGGGGAGGAGTAGAGAGTGATGATAACTTCTTTCGAGCTGGAAGAAATACCCTGGTGATTAATATGGCAAGGTAAAAAAAAATCCAAACAACAATGGATACATGGTGCTCAAAGGATAACTAATTTTCAATGAAAGTGTCCACATCACTAATGGCTGAGTCAACATTTACAGGGGAATCACCTATGTGGTAGGTGCAAGGGTGCCCAGTTATGCCTAAGGACACAATGCTGCATTTCTTATCATGTAGTTTTAGACTGTGGTTCAGGCACCACTTACTGGTTCAAAGGTTTATAGGTTCATAGATAACTACTACGCTTGCTGCCTTTGTGGGCCATTTTAAGCCTATCCAATTTTCCTTTCAAAGGTGAGAGTCAAACTCTGTACCCTCTGTTTGTGAGGTTAACACCTTAACCATTATACCAACCCCTTCCTTGGGGGGGGGGTTAGTGCTTCCTAAAGAATTTGGAAATCAGATGGGGAGTTAATGACAGTTACAAGTTTGCAGCCATTTGCAAACCTGATTAGCTACAGGCCCTTGATGTTAGCCTTGGCGTCAAAGAAGCAAATACCAAAGAGAAATGGTCCTAGAACTGATCACTGACAGTTCTGATAAAGTACAGTTGCGTACACTTACCATAAATGTAGATGTTCGAGTGTATTCACTGTTGCAGTCATTACATTTGGGTAATCTGCTGGCAGATTTAACAAAGTCTTGGGTCTTGCATCAGTTGCTGTCCCTTCTTCCATGACATCAGGTCGTCAGGGGTATAAAACATGCAGCCGACACTATTACATCAGTTTTTCTTGCCCCATATGCCAGGTGCCCCTCAAATGGGGAGCAAAATCTATAAATAATCTAAAACACAAAAATATACCTCAAAACAAATGCAAATACACCAAAAAGGCTTTTAAGTGTAGTAAAAGAAAGGAGAGGCATAGTAAGAGAAAAAACAGGGGGCTGGAGGGAGGGTAACCAGGACTGCAACAGTGAATACACTCAAACATCTACATTTATGGTAAGTGTACACAACTGTACTATGTTCTTCGTGTTTCACTGTTGCAGTCATTACACTTGGATAGATTCCCAAAGCTATGGTTGGGAGGATGGATTTATACAACATTAGGACCAGCTATAAGGCCCTGCAAAACAGCAGTGGCAAAGCCAGCTCTGGATTTAGAGAAAATTGGTAAATGATAGTGCTTGGTGAAAGTATGAACTGAACTCCAGGTAGCAGCTTCTAGAATATCCCTAGTAGGAACACCTCTGAGAAAGGCTGTAGAAGTAGATGCAGCCCTGGTGGAATGGGATGTGATCTCCTGCGGGATAGGTTTTCCATGGTGCTTATAGCAATAATGAATACAATGGCTTATCCATTTGGAAATGGTTTGCTTTGAAATAGCCTTTCCCTCTGCCCCTGCAGCAAATGCTAGCAGCAGTTGCTCCAATTTTCTTCGAGATTTAGTCCTGTCCAAGTAAAATCTAAGTTGTCTGTGTACATCCAATGAATGCAGAATCTGCTCCCCCTTGTTCTGTGGATTGGGAAATAAAGTTGGCAAATGAATGGACTGATTAAGAGCCACACTGGATACCACCTTGGGCATGAAGGATAAGTTGGTCCTGAGTGATACCATGTCTGCATGAAAGATGATGAAAGGCTCCACTGCCATAAGGGTCTGTAATTCAGAAATCCTTCTAGCTGAAGTAATTGCTAAAAGGAAGGCTGTTTTCCAGGAAAGAAATTTTAAGTATGCAGTAGCAGCTGGCTCGAAAGGAGGTAGAGTGAGTTTTTCCAATACAAAGTTAAGGTCCCAGGCAGGGATTGGAGCTCTCCTGGGTGGCCTCAAGTTTTTGGCCCCTCTGAGATACTGCTTTAGCAGAGGATGAAAGAAGAGGGAGGGGTTCTGTGTTGTAATGAGCTGAAATGGCTGAGGCATGGATTTTTATGGAAGAAAAAGACAGGCCCTTGTGAAGCATCTCAGTTAAGTATTGCAAAATCTGAGATAAATTGGGCACTGCTGTGCTCATCCCTTGAGATTGATTCCAGGCACAGAATCTTTTCCATTTGTCAGCATAAGATTTTCTAGTACTAGATCTTCTTGCCTCCAAAATGACATCCATCACAGGTTTGCTGAGGGATGCTAAGGGGGAATTTAAGTGATTAGCCAAGCTGCAAGATTCAATGTTTGGAGCTGAGGGTGCAGAATTTGGTTGTTCTGCTGAGACAGTAAGGAAGGTGTCTGAGGCAGGTGCCATGGAGGAATTTGTGACAGACTGTGTAGGAGTGGGTACCAGTATTGGTGAGGCCAGTCTGGAGCAATCAAAATCATTTTTGGTTTGTCCTGTTTGACTTTTAGTAGAACTTTGGAGAGCAGAGGCAAAGGGGGGAAAGGCATAGACTGATAGGTTTTCCCAGCTGAAGGACAGAGCATCCACTTTCCAGGATTTTTTGTGAGGAGTTCTTGTGCGAAATTTGTCCAAATGGTAGGTTTGGGGTGAGGCAAAAAAGATCTATGTCTGGGCTCCCCCATTTGCGTGTTGACATGTTGAAAATCCGTGTTCCAGTTTCCATTTGTGTGGGTCCATGAGATTTCTGCTTAATTCGTCTGTCAAAATATTCAGCTTTCCTGGCAGGTATTGAGCTTGTAGTTGTACTTGATAGCTCAAGGCGGTGTTCCACAATGCCATGGCTAGTCTGCAGAGGGGGTAGGAATTTGTACTCCCCCTGCTTGTTTATGTACCACCATGTGAGGCAGAGCACCTCACTGAATCTCTTCAAGAAGAATCTCGATAGGTGGCTGGGGCATCATAGGTTTGTCCCAGGGATTACTCCGTGGTCACTACAGGACAGCACAGTAAAAAACTAAATCTTAAAAGGGCACAGTAATACTCAAATCAAGGGGTGAAGCAAGCCAAGGGCTAGGTCGGGCTAGGCAATTGGTTCAGGCGCAGATAGCCTAGTATGAACCTATGAACCTATGAACCTATGAACATAACTGTGGTGTTGTCCGTCTTTACCATTAGTTGTCCTGGATTAAGGTAGTCCTTGAAGGCTGTCAGTGCATTCTGTACAGCTAACATATCTTTTTGATTGATATGAAAGTATTTGATTTGGGCTTTATTTGCCCTGAATGCATTTCCCTGCCAGATGAGCCCCTCATGCATAGTCTGATGCATCTGTAGTTAGGGTTTGGGCGGCAGGGGGTGGTGTGAATGGCATTCCCTTGTTTTGGTGGCAGGCCTCTTCCCACCATAGGAACTCTAGTTGCAGGCAAGGTATGATAAGAATCATTGTTTCCAGGCTGTGACAATGTTGACTCCATAAACTTTTCAAGTACCACTGAAGTTTCCTCATATGCAGTCTTGCATATGGAATTAGAAGAATGTAGGAGGCCATGAACCCCAAGGTTTGCAGTATTTGTCTTGCAGATAGCAGGGTTTTTGTGACCTCCTGTTTGAAGTAAGTCACCAAATGAATTTGCTTTTCTGGCATAAGGAAAGCCATCTGGGCAGTTGTATTCAAGCTTGCACCCAGGAATGTAATTTTTTGAGAGGGTACCAGTTGTGATTTCTTTTTGTTTATGGTGTACCCTAGACAAGTTAGAACCCTTTTTACAAATGCCAGATGCTTTAGAAGAATGGCCTTGTTTTCTGCCTGAATTAGACAACCGTCCAGGTATGAATATATTTAAATATTTCTTTGCCTGCAAAATGCAATTACTGGAGCCAGGCACTTTGTAAATACCCTGGGTGCAGTAGATAAGCCAAAGGGCAGTGCAGAGAACTGATAATGCAAGTAGCCTGCTTTGAAGTGGAGGTATCTTCTGCAAGATTCCCTGATTGGAATATGCAGGTAAGCCTCTTTTAAATCTAGAGTTGCCAACCAGGCATCTTTGCCTAGCATAGGAAGGAACTGGTGAAGAGTCAGCATCTTGAATTTTGGAATGTCCAGAAAGGTATTTAGAGTAGACAGGTCCAGAATTGGATGCCATGATTTGTCTTTTCTGGGTACCAGGAAAAGTCTGGAGTAGAAACCTTATCCCTTTTCTTCTTCTGGTACTAGTTGAATTGCCCCCATGCTTAGGAGGGAAAGTACTTGTTTCTGAGCCTCTGGTCACTGATTTGGGGGCAGGTCTGGCCATCCTTTTGGAGTTGGCAATGTGTGGAAATGAAATCTGTACCCCTGGGACACTCTATTTAAAACCCATTTGTCCTGGGTTATAAGTTGCCATTTTTTTGCATGAAGAGCCAGTTTTCCCCCTAAAGGGACGGCTAAGAGGTACGTGCTTGGTAATTTTAAAGGAAAGTCATTGAGACTGTTTACCATAGGGAGGTGTCTTGTTGTTTCCAGATTTGGAAGCGGAGGCACCCCATTGCTTAGTTCTGAAAGTCCCTTGGGACTGAAACCTGGTGCTTTTGGAATGTCTGGGTTTGGCTTGAGTGGCTCTGGAAGGAAATGGAAAGGACCAGTT
The DNA here is from genome assembly GCF_019279795.1 of Protopterus annectens. Lineage (NCBI taxonomy): Eukaryota > Metazoa > Chordata > Ceratodontiformes > Protopteridae > Protopterus > Protopterus annectens. The sequence continues at coordinate 172,590,422 of NC_056741.1, read as the reverse complement.
CTTAGTAGGCCAGTGCCTACTAAATCTTGGAGGTTGTACTTGTAAGAAATCTTTCACAGTTTGCATAGATTTAGCTTTTTTAGAACTTCTTCAGCCTTATTGCCAAACAGATGATCCTGCTGCAAAGGAGCATCCAACAATTTTGCTTTAACATGATCAGGCAGAGATTGCTTCTTTAGCCAAGCATGCCTTCTAAGCACAGACCCAGTAACAGCAGCCCTGCAAGAGGCCTCCAAAGAATCAAAACCACATTGCAAAGTATGTTTTCCAACTTGTGCAGCTGAATGCAATAAGTCCTGTAAATCCTTATTTTCCACACAGTCAGAAATCAACATAATTTTCTGTTTAAGCACTCCCATGATATGCTGTATATTTTAGCATATGGAATTGACAGCTTATAGCCTGATTGCCAAGGTTGCAGAAGTATAAATCTTTTTACCCCATCTATCCAGCGCCCTGCAGTCTCTATCAGAAGGGGTAGGATTTTTAGCAGTAGAAGCCTTAATGCCCTTGGGCCCCTGAGAAATGGTTTCAGGGTCTGCAACAGGATTTTTTAAAAGGAATTTGTGGGAGTCAGGAACCCTGTAGTATCTGTCTGGCTTACAAGGGGCTGGAGGCAGGGAATCAGGGGCCATACTAGATTTTGAAAACACATCATCAACAATGTCTAGTACAGGAGGTATAGCCAAAGGCCTATGCTGAGGAAAATGAAGGAAACCCCTAAGCCTCTTTTTGGATTCAGAAAAAAAACTGACTTTCCCAGTGGAAATGCTCCCTTAAGGTATGTAAAAGTTTTCCCAAAAGGAAAATCCTCAGGGGGAGAAGCAGAAGGAATGGGATCCTCTGCATCAGAGTCATGATACGTAGGTATGGACAAATCCTGTTCATTAGAAGAGTCAGAAGAAACAAAGTCCTGTTCAGAAGATTCATAGATAAGTTCAGCCCTAGGCCTCTTAGAAGGGGGGGGGGGGGTTGACTACCCCTGATTAGAGTAATTAAATCTTCAGCCATTTTGATAATTTGTTTTTTAGGCATAGGGGCTTGAACATGTGGCCTGGGCATCGTTTCTTTAGACATAGATCAAGATTTTGGCCTTAATATTGAAGGTGGTGTCGGTTTAATATACAAATCTGTAGGCCTGAATACACCCTCAGAAGCCGGTGCCTGCACAGCGGCTCCAGACCCATTCAAGGTAGAGACATCAGCGGGCTCCATAGATGAAGCATCTCATGGCATACCAGACTTTGAATGGGTCTCAGTAGAGGCCTACGAATCAGAAGTAGAAGGTATCAGGGGCTGCAAAAGTGCCTCACTGAGTACAGGTGAACTGGCGACTGGCGTAGGAAAAGCGTCGTTGGCTGTTTTGGACCTCAACGGCCCATCTAAGTCTTTTTCTTTGCTTTTTTTTGGTATTCCGGTAGTTGGATGGCTAACCAACATCATTTCTGGATAATTAAACCGAGAACTGAACTATTTAGAAGCAAAAATGTACCGACGATGGATAATGCGCTGATTAAATAAAGCACAAAACTGACAGCAAGGTATGTCATGGTCAGGGCCTAGGCAAGGAATACAGTACAAATGGAAATCCTTATGACGTATTTGCTTCCCACAAGTAATACAATTATTAACTTTTACTGACATCTGTAAGGAGCAAGTTTCCCCAATGGGGTACTTAGCTTTTAGTTGAAGACTTTGGTTCTGAAACTCGAAAACGAAAATTTCAGGAGTCAGCCGACCAGCACTTGTGAACTGCTTTTCTTCAGGCACCGCGCAGCAAGAAAGACTGGTGTAATGGCATCGGATGGATGGTTTATACCCCTGACAACCTGACGTCATGGAAGAAGGGACAGCAACTGACGCAGGACCCAAGACTTTGTTAATCAGGCTGAATGAAGGCAACCTGCCAGCAGATTACCCAAATGTAATGACTGCAACAGTGAAACACGAAGAACATCTACTCTTTTCAAAGACAGTGTGCCTTTCAATGGCAAAGATTAGGTCCTGTCATTTAGCCAGTTTATTATCCAGTAAGTAACACAGAAGTTTACATTTAGCTTGATTTGCCTGCTGATAACACCAGAATGTGGGATGGTATCAAAGGCCTTGACCAGGTTCAGGTAGACAGTGTAACTAATAAGTCTAATGCATTAGTGATATGCTCAAATAAGCTCATTAGGTTCAGGAAACAAAATTTGCCTTTAACAAACCAAAACTAGCTTGTATCTTGGGCTTGCAGACTGCCTATGTCCTTGTTAATACATTCCATTGTGATGTGTTTTGACTGGAGAGACTTATAGGCAGGTAGTGAATCACCCTAGTGTAGTGGGATGGCTAGTGTACCTCTCCATTCCACTTGCATGAATCCATTGGAGTAGTGATTCTTCCAGACAATGTCCAGTGCTGAGAAGAAGGGAGCCTGGCAGATTATCAGGACCTATGGAGTAAGTGTTTTTGGCCTTCGGGAGAGCATTATATTGCTATACTGTGGTGATCAGAGGAGCTGGTGTGGGTATCATAATAAGGTGGGAAAACTTAGGAGGAGATAGGGGAGTAAAGTTAGAACTGAATCTGTCAGATAATATGTTGGCTATGGCCTCAAGGGACGAGTATGTGTTGCTTTGTATGGTCACATCACAGAAGAAAACAGAGAAAAATAGGGTTCCTTTGCAAGGCTGCTGGGCTCACTCTTCATAACAGAATGAAGAGCTCTGCAGTCTAGGATGATTTCAAACTAAAGATGTTTCTCTTCTTGGTTGTGAAGGGCAAGCTTAGATTTTTTGAGGAACTAATGAGGCTTTCCACTGAGTATTTTATACTGGACAAGTAAAAGGTCTGGTGTGCTGAGATGGTATCCTGGGCATATCCAGTGACTACTAGAAAGATTGTATCTGTTAGCATTATGGACAGACCCTGGGGCATCTCACCAGATTTCCTTTTTATTCACTGGTTACCTAGGTAAGTCCACTAAAAGCAAATATCCTTTTCAGGCGTGATCTAGGGGCACAGACTGGTTTAGTGACATGTATAGAGTCACACAGTATGCAAATGGAGGCATAAGAAATCAGACACTGTACCCTGTACCCTACAAAAAATGAAATGGCTTGTAGGCAGCTTACAGCCTTCATCTCTGTGCTAATGCCAGGTGAGACAGGGACAGGTACTGCTGTTGGAGAAGGAAATCTTGTTCTGTCTTACTCAGTTTGCAACCACTGTGACATCAAATAATTTGTAAAATGAATGAATAAACACAGATAGAGCAGTAGCCTTTAAATCCCTGATCCTATTATGTGTTCTAGAGGACATTATTTAAATCTTCCAGATTATGGTAAACAAACCTAAATAGATTTGTATTCCGAGTACTATGAATAAGACTAGGCAGAATAGCCAGGAAACTGACATACGACATTAAGAAATAGAATATATAACTTTTGACACAGAAAGCATAAAACATTTAATTGGAATAATAATTTGATTAATCTGTGATATATAACATTAAGTATCCTGTTTTTGCTTATTTCTGAGTTATTTATTGCACTTTTATTTTACTCACTGTGTGTGAGGTATTAAGTAGAATTTTCTACAATTGTTAAGCATCTGGTTGGGTTTGTTTGTTCTGATTTCCTGCTAGGAGTGTATCATATAACTTGTTTGCATTTAAAAGCATTCTCTAGAGTCTCCTTGATCCTTTATCTGTTTAAACATTTCTGCTGTTTTTTCTACCTAAGTAGTGTTGGTAGTGTAGCATTGACACATTCAGGCTTGTGTTTTGGGCCTAGTTGTTTGTTAGTAGAGGCTGTGTGTCTGAGCACATGTCCCAGGACATCATAGCTTAGCCAAAGCCAGTATAGCATTTCAGTGAGAGTGAATTGTTTGTGGTCATTGGCTGACTGGGGTTGCCTGGACTACGCCTTGGAGTAAGTACCTCATTGGTTCTTTCAAGCTTTTTTTAAAGTTGTTTCAGGTTTCAACTTTGTTACTTAAGAAGTTAACTTGTGACTGTTTCTTCCATTTCACACTGAGCTAATCGGAGGAAGTCAGAGGAAGGGCTCTTAGCTAACTAATCTGTGATATATAACATTAAGTATCCTGTTTTTTGCTTATTTCTGAGTTATTTATAGCCATTTTATTTTACGCACTGTGTGTGAGGTATTAAGTAGAATTTTCTACAATTGTTAAGCATCTGGTTGGGTTTGTTTGTTCTGATTTTTGTTTCTCACTCTCCCTCCCTCTTGGTATCCTGTTTTTATACTTGGTGGCTTTGCAGTTGCCCGCCCCTACTGTAAATTTGATCTGGGACACTCTTCCCCATCTAGTTTCATTACCTCATTCTACCTATTCCAGGGAGAACATTTGAGAAGGCCAACCCAGTTAGCTTCTGCTCCTCCTTTCCCCTTTTCACTTTACAAACAAAAAAAAAAAAAAAAACAAATATATATATATATATATATATATATATATATATATATATATATATTATTTTCTTTTCTAAGCTTGTTTCCTGCCTTTCCTATAAGTTGTCTAGTCCAGATACAGATTTGCTGTATCCAGGACTGTTTGTAAGCTTCTGAGCCCCCAAGCCTTTATGTGCTGGAGGGAAGCCTTCTAGCTTAATTTTGTTTCTTAGAACTAGCCAGTTTTTTTTTCAGCACTCAAATCTGTTTCTTTGGGGGCGTGGCCAAGGATGAACACAGGATAGCAGCAGATTTCTTCAGCTCCACCAATTTCATTACACTGACAGGAATTAATTACTTAAAAAATTAATTTTTGAAGTAATTTTCTTTCTAAATACGTTTGTTTTATATAGTTCTTAAACTATATCTAAAAAAGAAAGGAAATCTTAACAATATTCCTGTCAGAAATCACTGTGGAAATTTTCTTGTCAGTTTATCAGTCTGAAATGAGCTCCAGTAAGACAAATTCTCAAGACTCCAGCATCAAGAAAGAACTTCGGTCTCTGATAATTATAATCCAGCAACTTACTGATAAAATGGATAAAATGGATACTAAAATAGACACCTTCATAGAAAAAACTACAAAACAAATAGACCTGTTACATACAGGCCTGCAACAACAGAAGATCCAGATGACAGGCATAGAAGAAGCTGTGAATGACATGGAAAATAGAATCCAAGAAGAGGAAATCAACATTGAGTTTCTGCTGAAACAAAATACACATTTACAAACAAAGCTGGATGACCTGGAAAATAGATCTAGGCGCAATAACATTAGGATTTTTGGACTGCCAGAAAATATTGAAGGTAACAATATTACTTCTTTTTAACAACAAAACTTTAGACTTAACAGAAGCATTCTCTTTTGGTATCAAAAGAGCACATAGATCTATAGCTAATACTAACTCTAACAAAAAATATCCTAGATCAGTTATAGTTAGATTTCTATCATCTTTTGATAAAGAGATGGTTCTTAAATCTGCTTGGGCTAAAGCTCCTGTTAAGATTAATGAGACAACTGTGCGTTTTGACAATGACTATTCTTCCATGGTAATAGCTAAAAGAAATGTTTTTCTGCCACTAATAAGGGAGCTTAAAAAATCACAGTTTAAAACATACCTTCTGTTTCCTGCCAAGCTTAAAATCTTCCTTCCTGATGGTCCTAAGGTTTTCGATGATTTAGACTCTGCTTTACTGTTTGTCAAAGAAAAAGGATTTTGGATAAAATAGAAGAAATGGAATGGGCTAGTTCTTCATTAAAAGATTGGCAACTGAAGCTCGTGGAAGACTTCAGAGAAGAAGAAGAGACTAAAAACAAATGATTTGTTATATGTTTTCTCTCTCATCATTTTAGTTCATTATTAATCTTTTGAATATAGTTCCTGCATTTCCAGAAAGCCACAAATATTTTGGAAAAGATTTAATCAAAGTTATTCTCTATGTGCAAAGAAATGTTTTGTTTCATAACCAGTCAAAATACCTGAAGATTTAATGGCAAGCTGTGATTCAATTTGTTTCTCTTTCTGAAAAGAAGTAAGGTTAGTTATTTGATACATTTTTTATCTTTACCTTTTTTTCCTTCTCCTTTTATTATTTTCTTTGTTTAAACAATGACATTCTATTTAGATTATGTAGTGGGTAAAGGGTGGGGAGGGCAGGAGTGAACAGTAATGAAAATATCATTAATAGAATAATAACATATTTATTCCTTGTAAAAGTTTTTATAAGTTCTTCAAATGCTATTTCTAATTATACTTTCTTGATTATACTGCTTATGCTTGTTTGTAAATAATCTGTTATGCTTTAACTAATAATAATCAGAACTAAATAAGAGTAAATAATATGTTTTATTTTTAACTCTATTAATATAAACAGTAAGTAACATTCCATTGTATATACTTCTTACAGCTTTCTCTTACATTTTTTATTTCTGCCTCACTCCCTTTTATTTTCTACTCTCTTTTTCTTTTCTTTATTAATATATAGAAATGCTGTTGATTGTGTGGGCACAGTGAATAATAGGATTTGTATGAAAATTGAGTTGGGAGAAGAATGTTGAGTTTTATTGCTTGTTGGTAATTTTGGGCTTAATTTCACTTACATAGAGGCTGTAATGATCTGTGGAATACATTGTGAAGGTTGTGTCATGTTTAGATGCATTTACACTGCTAAATGAATGTTTGTCACTAGTTTTTAATAAGTTTCCCACCAAAATGTTAAGAGAGACAATCTGAGATGTGGGCTGTCTCATGCACAGTGTTCATGAATTACTTCAGAAGCTTCAGCTCACAGAATTCTCACAGAGAAACTGAAAGCAGTTAGTATAACCTTTGACATAGTTATCACACTGACACACCACAGATTCAGGAAAATACTCTATTCATAAAATATGTCAGTTATAATGTTTTGCATCATAACCAGTCAAAATATCTGAAGATTTAATGGCAAGCTGTGATTCAATTTGTTTCTCTTTCTGAAAAGAAGTAAGAGGCTGTAATGGTCTGTGGAATACATTGTGAAGGTTTTGTCATGTTTACATACATTTACACTACTAAATGAATGTTTGTCACTAGTTTTTAATAAGTTTCCCGCCAAAATGTTAAGAGACACAATCTGAGATGTGGGCTGTTTCATGCACAGTGTTCATGAATTACTTCAGAAGCTTCAGCTCACAGAATTGTCACAGAGAAACTGAAAGCAGTTAGTATAACCTTTGACATAGTTATCACACTGACACACCACAGATTCAGGAAAAATACTCTATTCATAAAATATGCCAGTTATAATGAGTCTAAATGATGTAGTTTCTTGTAGTAAGTAAATGTCTTATTTTAGAAGGCATAGAAAATGAAACATTTATTTAAATGTTTTTGAAAATTTACTTAACAACAGCATAATAATCTGTGTTAAAAATTTGTGTTCCAAACATATACTTTACTATAACTCATTTAATTCATCTGATTGACAAGCATAAATAATCTTATAACTCTATTCTGGAAGAAATGTCATGTGATATATTTTAAAGCAGTAGGTTAGCATGATTGTAAAATCTGGTTACATGTGTTTGCTGTGCATTATTTTGTATAAAGCAGACAGATTTATTCTAGGGACAGCAAGTAGGATAGTGCTCAACAAAGACACAACTCAGTGAGATCAGAGATATATATATATATATATGTGTGTGTGTGTGTGTGTGTGTGTGTGTGTGTGTGTGTGTGTGTGTGTGTGTGTGTGTGTGTGTGTGTATGTATGTGTATGTGTGTGTGTGAGTGTGATGGCTTTTTTTTATATAATAATGCAAGTGTTTCTGAGAATCTGCATAACTATCAATATGATTTATAATAATTTCTATGAATACAATATTTTACTCTATTGACAAAATGAATGTTTGTCACAAGTTTTAATAAGTTTCCCACCAAAATGTTAAGGAGCAAAAACTGGGATGTGGGCTGTCTCATGCACAGTGTCCATGAACTACTTCAAAAGCTTCAACACACAGAATTCTCACAGAGAAACTGAAAGCAGTTAGTATAACCTCTGACCTAGTTATCATACTGACACACCACAGATTCAGGAAAAATACTCTATTCATAAAATATGTCAGTTATAATGAGTTTAAATGATGTAGTTTCTTGTAGTAAGTAAATGACTTATTTTAGAAGGCATAGAAAATGAAACATTTATTTAAATGTTTTGAAAATCTACAGCAGCATAATAATCTGTGTTAAAACTTCTGTTCCAAACATATACTTTATTATAATTCATTTAATTCATCTGATTGACAAGCATAAACAATTTTATAATTCTATTCTGGAAGAAATGTCATGTGATATATTTTAAAGCAGTAGGTTAGCATGATTGTAAAATCTGGTTACTAAAATGTGTTTGCTGTGCATTATTTTCTATAAAGCAGACAGATTTATTCTAGGGACAGCAAGTAGGATAGTGCTCAACAAAGACACAACTCAGTGAGATCAGATATATATATATATATGTGTGTGTGTGTGTGTGTGTGTGTGTGTGTGTGTGTGTGTGTGTGTGTGTGTGTGTGTATGTGTGTGTGTATGTGTGTCTGTGTGTATGTGTGTGATGGCTTTTTTTTAATAATGCAAGTGTTTCTGAGAATTTGCATAACTATGCAATATGATTTATAATAATTTTATGAATACAATATTTTACTTTATTGACAATAATGAGTTTAAGTAAATGCTCATATACAAACAATTCAAGATTTTTTTTTTGGAAGCTGTTAATAGTATTCACATGACAGAAAATAGATGCATCTTAATATATGTAATGTCTGAATCATATTAGCCAAAGTTTTTGATTTAAATGAATGTTAGGACCTAATTTTCTCTCCTCTTGATTTCTAACATCAAGATTATTTGAATGCTATTTGAATACAAGTGTTATATATTACATAGATCTATATAGTAGTATGAACAGTTTTAAAAAAAAAAAAAAAGTTTATTTTAGTTTATATGATGCTGTTTTACCAAATGTGTAGTTTTGTCTTGATAGATAATTGAATTGAAAACTGTTAACCTCAGTTAAATATAACTAGTATTAAATTGATAAGGTGGTAGCTGAGGTACTGCTGCTTAGGGTAGGGGGTTAACCTGAGTAGTAAATACTACTCTAAGTTGGAGTTTTCAACTCTAGGCTGGATGCAAGGTTTAATCCTTACATTATTTTCACTTGTTCATTGTTATATGTATATAGTTTTGACATCCACAATATATTTTGTACACTCATTGTCACTACAAACAAAATTGAATCCTATACAAAATCCCATAAGAGATTTAATAAATACAGCTATATTTAAAGGTACACCTAAAACAGGAGATGTAACATTATTTATCTTGTTATTTGTTATTTCGATCATAAGATTCTTGAGTTTTAAAAATGCCAAATGACATCTTTAAAAGGAATTTCTTTAAACATTAATGGATTGAATAATCCGTGTAAAAGGGCAAGCCTAATAAGATACATTAATTTACACAAGGCCAATCTAGTCTTCCTGCAAGAAACCCATCTCTTGAAAAAGATATTGATAAACTAGCCACTAATAAGTATACAGTATTGGTTAGTTCAGAGCACACTCAGAAAAAAAGAGGAGTGGCTATTTTATGGAATAAAAGTATGCCCATTCCTAAAACCATTAAGTCTTATCAGGATGACAAAGGAATGTTTTGTATGGTTACAATACAAATTAATGGGAAGACTTACACTTTAATTAATGTATATTGGATACCTGGAATTGGTATTAATACAGTGAAACATCATATTGATAAGATCATATCATTCTCTATAGGGGATATTATTTTAGCTGGTGATTTTAATTGTATACTACATGAAAGTGATACTACCACTATAAGGAAAAGAAGAATTACATCTAATGCAAAACATTTAAATGATTTTGCTAATTCTTATCATTTGAATGATATTAATAATCAGATAGATTCAAAATCATTACCATACACCTTTTTTTATAACAGATACAAAACTTATTCAAAAATAGATAGGGTCTTTATTTCTAACCAGATGGTAACAGATTTAATTAATTCCAAAATCATTTAATGTCCTATATCTGATCATAACTCAATTGTTTTGAATTCATGATAAAAATACTCATAATGTTCAGATCAAAAGGATACCAGCATACTTAACTCAGCTAAAAGACTATAAAGAATATATACTTTCAGAAGTACAACATTTTCTAGACATAAATAATACTCCTGAAGTCTCCATTGTCTATGTTTGGGATGCCTTAAAATCATATCTATATGGACAAAGTATCAGATGGTATAATAATAAAAGGAAATCTTGGGATAAGGAATTGTTAGATATTCAAAGTAAATTAGACTCTTATAAACATAATAATAAAGAAAATATTATGGACAAGAAAGTTATTGAAGAAATAAACAAACCAAATGAGAAATACAAAGAAATTTTAACTCATAAAGTTAAAATAACTTTAGAGAAATATAAGTTTTTGTCTTATTCAATAAGCCCCAAATACTTACATAGACTTAAAAATAAAACAAAAAGATTGAATAAACAAAACCATATCAAAGAAATCTTTTCTCTAAGGAAAAAGAAGAATGTTTCTAGTATACCAGAAATACTGGATGAATTTAGAAATCACTTTCACAAGATTAACCATAATAACAACATTAACATGGAACCTAAAGATAAAATAAAGGAGTTTATAACCACAAACATGAATAAAAAGCTTAATAAACAACAGATTAAACTATTGGACAAGAGTATTTAATATACAGAAGTTATTACACAAATAAATAAGCTTAAATCAAACAAAGCACCGGGTAATGATGGTATTATACCAGCGATATATAAAATCCTTTCTAAAACTACATATTCATTAATACATAAGGTTTTTATTTTGGCCCAAACTGAGTTAATAACCCCCCCATCTTGGCAATATACATTTATTTCACCAATTTTAAAACCTAATAAAGATCCAACTAGATGTTCTTCATATCGACCCATCTCATTACTTAATGTTGATTATAAAATGTTTATGAGTATTTTTGCTGATAGATTGAAGACAATCATCTCCGGCATTATAGATATAGATCAGGCGGCTTCATTGTAAATAGAAATACTTTTGATAATATAAGAAGAACTTTAACATTAATTGATTTTGCAAATAGGAAAAAGAAAGATTTAACACTTATTAGTCTTGATATAGGTTCAGCATTTGATTCAGTAAGTTGGGACTATCTGTTTACCTTACTGAAATGCACAAACTTCTCTGATGCATTTGTAAATTTAATTGAGCATTTATACAAAGGAGCTGGCTTATATTAAGGTAGGAACATATGTTTCACAAAAATACCCATTCTTAAAGGTACAAAGCAAGGATGTCCACTTTCTCCACTATTATTCACTTTAGTAATGGAGCCTTGGGCTAATTTGATTAGAAAAAGTACTGACATAGAGGGTTTTGAAATAGAATACAACATCAAAAATTCAACTTTTGCAGATGATGTTCTAATTACATCAGCAGGATCTAATTCTTCTATGCAGTCTTTATTTGATAAAATGATGAATTTTAAAAGTATTTCTGGTTTAATATTCAATGAAGAAAAACTAAAATACTACCTATATATACAAAAAATATTCTCATTAGTGATTTTACTAAATATGTACCCAATTCAGGTCAGATAACTTATTTAGGTATAATACTATCTAAAGATATTAAATCTATTATATATAATAACTATAATACCTGTTTTCTTAATATACAAAATCTTTTTAATACCTGGAATAATATGTTTTTTACTATGGAGGAGAGACTTACAATTATTAAAATGATAATATCCCCCAAGATTTTATACTTAATACAATAAATAATACTTTCACCTACAAAAATAATTATCAAGAAACTGAATACACTAATGTTAAATTTCTTATGGGCACCTAATAGACCTAGGATTGCATTAAAGAAACATACTAATAGCTGGTCTCAAGGGGTATTTCTTTTCCAGACTTTAATTTATATATTATCTCTTCTATTATAAAAGTTATTACTTTATTAATAGATCAGTCATATATTGCAAAATGGAAAGATTATTGGGAGCTAATTAGTATGCACTTCATGAAAATCTCCTTAACACATAAAAATATGATTGTAAATAACTCCATGTTGTGGTTGCTAAAGGAATTTTGTACTTCACCTATTACACCTAAACATATGGTTTGTTACCCATTAAATATTATTATTAGTTATCGTAACTTTATATTCATGCACCTAATTATAGGAATGGAATTTTATTGTATTCCTATAATGTATACTCAGGGTATGCTTATGTCATCTACTTCTGAAGGAGCTCATTTAGCTATAGATAATGATCTAAAGTACTGGTATCAGCTGATATCTGATAATAAAGTTAAAAATCTAGATTTCTTAAAACAAGAATTTGATCTAAGAGAAACTTGCTGGTTAGAGGTTCAGATCTTTAGACAACATCTCATTGATAGAATAGATCTAATGTCTATAACAGTTAAAGAATCTATTCCAACACTGATTGATTACTTGATATTAAATTTACAACATAAAGTTTCTGATAAAGGTAAACTTTCATATATACATAAAATTATCAGACAAGAAACTTTTACAGTGTAGATTCATACTGGAATTATTTCACCTCTATTAATGGGGACCCACCAACTCAACAAGATAAACAATATATATTGGAATCTGCTTATAGAACTACATCTTCCATTGTCTGGAGACTTTATACATGGAAATTTTTACATAGATCTTTTATACACCTTTGATGATGAATAAAATAAATAATAAAGATAATCTATGTAAGAGATGTAATGTAGAAATTAATGCTGACTGGGCTCATATGTTTTATGACTGTATGAAGTTGAAAGAATACTGGAAGTCAATTAATGAATTTTTGCAGGCTCTTTTTACAGATAATTTCATTATTTCTAAGTCTCTTATATTATTCAACACACCTGTACCTCAATGTGTTAAAAAGATTAAGCTTCCCTTGTTATGGTCTATCCTAGCAGTGGCCAGGAAAATAATAACTATAAATTGGATTTCAAATACACCTCCTTCATTCAATGAATTTAAAAATGTTATGAATATAATGTGCCATATGGAAATAAGCACAATTAGAATGAGAACAACTAGAAAAACATCATATTATATTGTATGGGATAATTTACAAAATTTGTTAAGAAAATTCTAATTTCAATGGCACGGTATTTTAGTTTAATTAATTGATCTGATTGTAGTGGATGTCTTTGTAAATACTTTAGTTGTTTTGTTGAATATTATAATAATACCTATTTTTAATTACTTGTATAAAATTGTTATGATATTTCTCTTATATGTTAAAACAATAAACCTGTTTTGAAAAAAAAAATCTGTTTCTTTGAGCTCAGCACTTGTTCAGAACTCATTGTAAGCACTAAATAAGCTACAAATTACTACTGCACTCATCTTTCCTCACCTGTCTAGAAGAAAACAGTTTTTAGTACTTAATAAATAAGTACCTATCCAGGCATGTCTAAGGGTCAGCTCCTGGTGTTCTCTCTTGTCTACCTGATGAATCTGGGCATCTTGGGGCAATGCAGCAATTGCCTCATGTATACAGACAACCCTCTCCTCCTACCACCCAACACTACAACCTGTGAGAGATGCACTTATATAACCAAACTGGGAGCAAAGCTCTCTTCACCCAAGACTGGACTAGACAGTCAAGAGGAGAAGATAAACACTTGCACCACACCATAATCATCACATAGTCCCTCAAAACCTACACCACCAAAACACACACATAGAAACACAAAACACACACCTATATTCATGGGGGGGGTCTCAAAAAAAATCAACCCAAGCAACAGGGACCTCCAAAGCAGAAACGCAAGCAACCTCCAGCCCCCAACACAACACAAATGACACATAGCCCACAAACTCAGTGTGCCACTCAACCACAGCCCATAAGGCATAACAACGTACCCAACACTCTAGTCATAGGTGACTCTCTAGTCAGGCACACTGATGTTCTACTCACTGGGCTAAACAAGGAGAAAGTTACTGTCAGCTACCTGTCTGGTGCCAGGATCTGCTACATAATGCATGCACTCAGGTCACTCCACAGCAAGTGCAAATATGACTCTGTCATTGTCCATGTTGGTGTGAATGACCTGAGACATACCTCCCTGGACTACATGAAAAGAGACATGGAGGACCTTTCTGATCTTGTAGCCCAGGCAGGTATGAGCCTAGCCCTGAGTAGCATCCTGCCATCACCCAGAATGATATCACAGTTCAAGGACAAAATGATTGACTTCAACAATTGGCTAAGCTTCTGGTGTCATTCTAAGGGGATCCAGTATCTGTCTGCCTGGGATGACATGATCGACAAACCACAATGCTTTGCCAGAGATGGCCTGCACCTGTCGCCCTTGGGATTCCGGATACTGGCTAAGGCTCTTGCCATCCCTATAGTGCCTTTTTAGGCAAGATTCAAATGACAAATTCACCACTGTAACAGGTACAAGTAAGCAAAATCTGAGGGTAATGCTACTTAATGCTAGAAGTCTAAACCTCAAAATGCACTCACTCGAGGCACTCCTTAAAATGGAGAACATCGACATCTGTGCAGTAACAGAGACCTGGTTCAAGGCTCCAGAGAGTACCTCTGCATTACCAGGCTATAATTCATAACACACCTTTTGGCCGCCTAACCTGGACTAAAGCACTAAAGGCGGAGGCGCGTCCATATTCATTAAGTATATCCACACCTCCAGGCTAGTTGCTCAGCATAATGCATCTGAGATTATCCAAGTGCAACTAACTCTGGGCAAGACCGCAATGCAAATCGTAGCTTGCTACTGATCCCCCACTACACCCCAGGATTCCCACTCCTCATTTCTTGATACACTGGAAAATATTTGGGTACAACCTAACACCCTAATAATGGTCGATTTCAACTACCACACCATTAACTGGGAACACTACTCATGTATCAACTCTTGTGCTCAACGTTTTCTGGAATTCATAAATTCCAATGCCTTGGATCAACTTATCCACACCCCCACCAGGGGCAGCAATATCCTAGACCTGCTCATTACCAACATGAGCAACCGGTGTTCCACACCAGAAGTCACTTTCTCATTGGTCAGATCTGACCACAAGCAAATCACCCTAGACATCCACATCCCACCCCCACCCACCAATTAGGGAAACCACAGTAAAAAATTTCTCCAAAGCCAACTTCACGCTTCTTAAGACAGAAGTGGCAAACTTCACGACACCCATGCTGATGGACAATAGAGATACGACTGCTGAATCCTATACAATTGTACTTTATAAGCACTTACATGAGTGCATGGATCATGCAATCCCTAACAGAATCAAGATGCTATCCTCCAAAAAAAGGAAGTCAATCTGGTGGTCCCATGATATAAACAAACTCTACAACAAAAGAAAGAATCTGTTGCAAAAAAAGAGTAAAATCCCGTAACTGGGGTTCTTACTGAGGTCAGCCACAGTAAGAAGCTGAAATCCCTCATAAAATCCTCCAAAGCTAGTTATGAAAACAAAATCACCACTGATTCTAAAGACAACCACAAAGCATTCTATAGCTATGTCAAGAATCTCAGCGGCAATACTCAGATCTGCTCTGAGTTACAGCACAATGGCACTAAATATACAGAACCAACTGATATTGCCAACATCCCCCAAAGGGCCCATCTCTATACCAGAAGAATGCAAAGTACCTGTAAGCATGGCTGCACAGGTAAAAAACACACTCTCCAAAGCCAAGAACACAGCATCCATGGGACCTGACAACATCCCAGGCTGCGTTCTACATGAACTACAGAATGAACTGGCACCCTACCTAAGTACCATGTTCAATCATAGCCTCACCTCCAGCTTTGTGCCCACTGAATGGTGCACAGCAATGGTTATTCCCACTCCACAAAGGGGGAGCCACCACAGACCCCGGGAACTACTCTCCCATTAGCCTGACGAGCCTGGTCTGCAAGGCTATGGAGCGTATCATCATGGAACTTATAAACAATGACACTGGTAATCTCCAAACTCTGGACCCTATCCAGTTCGTGTTTGTAAAAGGCATATCATGTCTCCTAAACCTGATAGACTTCTTTGAAGTAATCACCAAAGCCGTAGATGAGGATAAGGTGGTACACACAGCCTATCTAGATCTCGCCAAGGCTTTCAACACCATCCCCCACTCTGGAATTATAGACAAACTCACTAAACTAGGTATAAATCCCTATGTCACAAGATTGGTTGCCAACTGGCTCACTGACAGAACCCACACTGTGAAAGTAGCAGACTCTAAATCCAACTTCAGACCAGTGACAAGTGGAGTACTACAGGGTTCAGTAATAGGTCCTCTCCTGTTTGGTATCTACTTTTCTGAAGTACAGGCTAACACAGAAGATCTTTGGCTAACAAAGTTCACAGATGACTGCAAACTAGGAGCCATAATCAAAACTCCTAACGATGTGGACATCCTTTAAAAGAGCCTCACTGAGACAGATTCCTGGTGTCAAAGCCATGGCCTTAAGCTCAATGCCAAAAAGTGCATTGTCATCCCTTTTGTTAAAAACTCTGTACCCATGAGCTGCCACATAGGTGGTAGTCTACTTAACACCAAAAGTGTGATAAGAGACCTTGGGACACAGGTGGACTGTAGTCTCTCCTTTGATAATCACATTACCACAGTAGTCAGGAAATCCTTCTACATGGCATACCTCATCACAAAATATTTCTCATCCAGGAAAAAAGAGGTAATTGTTCCCCTCTACTCATCACTCATTAGACCCATTATAGAGTACAACTCCCCTTTTGGTATGTACCTCACAGGACATCTACAACAACTGGAAAGGCCACTGAAATACCTCATAAAGAGGATTACCAGCCTCAAACAGATGCCCTACGTAGACGGTCTCAAAACACTCCAGCCTTACTCTGTCATATATCGCCTACTCAGAGGCAATTTCTGCCTAACATACAAAGCTATGTCAAACCCAGAGCTGTTGGACATGCTCCACATAAAGAAATCCCAATCCCTCCATGCTACATCCTATAGGGGTGTAAGCCTTGTCACCACAATAAACAGAACATGCTGGAGGGACAGATTCCTGTTCCAGAGACTTCCCCATACTCTGAAACAAACTACCTGTCTATATCAAAAAAGCTCATCATTAGCACTCTTCAAGAAAAATCTTGATGATTAGATGGGAGATAGGAAATTCACCCCGGGGATCACTTCGGTAGCTCTGCTTGACAAGGGCACAGGAAAATAATTTTCTTGGGTGGCAAAAGCCATGGTACTGTTTGGCTAGGCTTATATAGGCCCTAGGGCCAATAGCCTAGTACCTACCTATGAACCTATAAACCTATGAAATAAAATGATCTTAAATGAGTCTTCCTTTTCCCATTGTTATAAACAGTAATGACAATAACCAGTAGATCCAAGGACATATGTATTCTTTCAAGATGTGTGTTGCTCTTGATTCTCAGTTCATTTAGCAAGCTGCATAATACAAAAAGTTATATATTTACCGTAAGAGTAGATCTGGACATGAAGATCTATACTCATTAATAACAGAGCTAATGCTAGCAGACATTTGGAAAGGTCAGCACTTGAAACATCCCCAGGCTAATAATTCCATCCCTTTATCCCATAATGCATTACTAGGGACCTTCCTCTCCAAATCTTAGGTATAGCATACACATTTAAAAAGAAACTACACCTAAGCTTATAAAATAAGCCAGCAAAGAGGGTGAGTATGCTAACAAGGATGGACATACTCATTTTCATATATCATTATGATAAATACATAACCTTCATATATCAAGAAAAAATTAGCCAAGTTGGAATTTGCACTGTGTGATTCCATGAAAGCTCTTGCAAAAAGGATTATGGAATATATGCAAATAACCCCGTAAGGACACCAGGTGGATCAGCTATATGGTGGTTCTGAATGATGATCACTTATTTCTTTTTAAGTTGATTAATGGATAATTTCAGGCCAATAAAGCCAAACACCTACTAGCTATGAACATACATGTTTCAGTCTTGTTATGACATCATCAGCACAACATAACTGAACAATCTGGGTAACTTTTAGAAACACAGGGTTGTTGTACCCAGCTATTGTGCCTAACCATTAAGGTGTCTACAAAATATCCTATCTAGCAACTAAATAAAGGAGTAAACAGCACACACAGCCAATCCAACTGAAAAAAAAAACACGAAAAACCTAGTCAAGCTAGAGTCTGCACTGTTTGATTCCTTGAAACCTCTTGTAAAAGAGGATTATGGGATATATGCAAATGACCCTTTAAAGACACCAGGTGTTTCAGCTATATGCTGGTTCTGAATGCCCATGATTTATTTATTTTTTTAAGTTGATTAATGAACAAATTTGGATCAATATAGCCAAACAACTCTAGCTGTGGACATCCATGTTTCAGTTTTGTTATGACATCATCAGCACAGCATAAGTGGACTGTTTGGATTTGTCCAGAGCTAGTGAGGTTTGGTTTTATTGGACTGAATTTGTCCATTAATTGACTTAAAAAGAAATGTCATGAGCATTCAGAACCGCTATATAGCTGAAAAACCTGGTGTCTTTAAGGGATCATTTGCATATATCCCATAAGCCTCTTTTATAAGATGTTTTAAAGAATCACACGGTGTAAACTCTAGCTTGTCTATTTTTTTGTTGTTTTTCCAGTTGGATTGGCTGTGTGTCTTGTTTACTCTTTTATAACTTTCTCATTAACTGCAGGAAAAATCCCAAGCTAATTATTCTTGGTGGCATCTCTCATGGCAATATACCCCTGATTATGGTGGCCACAAAGGAAAACCTAAAAGTCTATATCACATCCAGCTCATAGTGCGTTATGAAGGAATTCAAAGAAGGCCAAGTAGATACTACACAGATATCTTCCAAATATACATTCCGGGAGAAAAGCCTGAAACATACTGACTACTCTAGAACAGTCTTTTAACTATTTGGCTAAGGTTAATTCTGCATACTTTGCAACCACGTTTTTTATTAGAATAAGAAGTACCAAACCAAAAATATTTTCTAATAGATTGGTTCTCTCTATTCATAATCTAAGCTGGTACTGTAAATCTGTATAATGTAGAAAGTATTTTCTGCTTCTGAAGCAGATGGAGATAAAAACTGATAAAACAGATTAAATGATATTAGACTCAGTATCAAATACATGCACAAATGAAGGATCCATGTACATGGATACCCAATCTAAAAAAAAACATCAGAGAGAACAGTTTACCAACAGAGCCTGCAACTCAAGAGTCCTTTCAGCTGATATCACGACAATAAGCAAAAGTGTTTTCCAGAAAACAAAAAAAAATATCCTGCTGATGACATAGGTTCAAAAGAGAGAAGGGTGCTCTCTTCAGCACAAAATAGAAAACCAATAGAATAATGAGGGCCTTAAAAGAAATGTACTTTTCAAAAAGCGTTATAGATTTTAGCAAAACTACTGCGGATGTATTTGCAACTTGACAGAAGTTGGAAATAGCTTGATTCGCCTTAACTGAGGGTAACCCTACACTCAAATTCAGACTGGAACATAGAAGTGTAGTCAAAGCTTCAAGGCATATAGATGAAGTCATATGAAAAAAAATATCCATTTCATTTAATAAATCATCCTGGTATTATGTTTCTGTGAAAATATAATGAGTTGAACTTCTCTGCATGGAGAGTCAGAGATAGAAGACATCAAAGAAAGTAGAAAAACATGCAGCTAGATGAAGGGCATGACAATCAGAAGGACTTTGCTAGGGTGATGACATAAATGATCCTGAAAGGATGTAGACAGAGGGGATTCTCCAAAAAGTGAGGGATGAATGACGAAAGTCATATTTGTCAAAGCCAAAATAGGGCTTCAGAATGACTTAGCATTTAGTTTGCTTGGCTCGCTGGATGAATCTTGTTATTAGAGAAAATGGTGGAAAAGATTAGATAAGTCCAGTAAGCATTTCTTGATGACATCATGCCTAAGGAATCCCCCACTGGAGGGATGAGGGCATAGAAGCTGCTACACGTGATGTTAGTCAGGGATGTAACCCAGTCTCAGCAAGGCTTGCCAGAGTCACAGAATAGATTCCATGCTACAGATGGGTTGACAGACCACACATTGCATCAGCAGACAATGGCTCAGGTTTGTTGCAACTATAAAGTGGTTGGATGATGCTCCATTCCAAATCCTCTCACATAGCACAAGGGACAGTAGTGAATTCCCTATACTTGTTGATATACTATACCACTATCTTGTTGTCAGAGAATATGGCTTCTAAGTTGTGGGGCAGGGAGTCATGAAGATCTCAGAAAGTAAGAAGGGCTGCCTTCTTCACCTGAAAACTGATGTGAAGCCTGCTCATTGTATGTGAGCAGATACAATACCTTGGACAATCTACCTTTGACAATGTCTCTCTGACACCATGCAAGAATGTCTGCAGTAACTACCATTGCAAAGGGGAGTTTTGAACTGGACTGCCTTGTATCAAATTGGGTAGATGGTTCCACCACTGTAGGTGAGACTTGCACACTCTATTAATAGTGACATGCTGTGAAATGAGGTCTGTTATCTGAAACTGTTGCAACCTTAGTGTCCACTGCAGTAGACTTGTGTAACAACTGGTGAAGAGTATCACAGAAATTGCCACTGACACCTATCTTTACGGTCCTGAGGGAAGAGTTACAGTAACCGCCTGCAACTGGATGAGCTGGAAACCAAGCACAGGACAGGCTGGGCTCCTTCCAATTGTAGATGAGCTCTGCTGATTGCTGCTTCCAAAGTGCATTCTATAAATATGAGCAGATAAAAATTAGAGCCTCCTGAATGTAGGCCAGAATATTCAAAGTCAGCAGCTTAGAGGTGAATCTCCAACAGTATTGTGAGTCATTATCATCATGGGTTTGGAAATGACGCTAAAAACCAGTGCTGTAAGTGTTTGTTAATGGTCTGTCTAGCAACTCATCTAGTGACTCGTGCACTTCAACATCCATGTGTCACTGGAATTCTATCATATGTGAAAGATAGTGTAAGGCATTCAAGTAAAATGTTAAGAACACATAAATCCACATCCCAGGAAAGATTGCAGCTCTGAATTCCTTATCAAGTGAAGGAACTGACAAATTCTGAAAAGGTTAGTGTCTTTTTAATGGCTGATACTGCAATTAGTAGAATAAGGTTGAGAATCGTTGATTTCATGTTCAAATCCTTTGGGGTGAAAGAATCATTCCTGGTTACCTCAAAAACTGTCAAAGTGTCAGGGTTATCCCATACTGTATTGGTGGCAACCTTTAACATGAGCACCAGTGGGCAAACATTCAATGTTGAGGGGACATAAATGCATGTTGCAGTGTAATCTGTTAAGGGGATATTGTTTTGGTGGGACACCCCCTTTATTGCATAATTTCTAAGCCTTTCCCACTTGTGTGATCATATGGATAAGATTTAGAGAAATTGTCATCCTCCTTGTCTGTGGCATCAGGCATGGGCTACTTAAGAGGGTAAGTCTATGGGCAAGATTCAATAAAGCCTACACTAAGTGTACACTAAGTGTACAATGTTCTGAGTGAACAGACAACACTGACATAACTCATACCTTCTTCCTCCTAATTTTAGTTTTTCTACTGATATTCTAGGAGCTTTAAATATTGAGGGGGGTTCATAAACGTTAGTGCAAAGTGTAGAATACATGTACACTTACTGTAATCTTTCTGAGTGACTAGAAAGAACAAAAATGTAAAAAATTTCATTGAATACAGACCATGTACACTTAGTGTACATTTAATGTAGATTTTATTGAATCTGGCCCTATGTGCTTCCTTTTGCATGCATATTTTCTTGCAATATTCAGAGATTGGAAATCAGAAGGCAATAATAAACACATTTGTGGCCCAGCACCATGGTAGAATATTACAGAAGCCCTTGAGTCCCTCTGTCCTGTGGTATGACTAGTGGTACAACCACAACTACAGAGTCAGAAAGAAGCCGGTCAGTTGTTTATACACATACCACCATCTGAATGTCAATGGATGTTGTAGATAGTCATTACAGAACTACCTGCAACATCATAGTTAAAGTTGGTGTTGACTGCAGCCTCGGTGTAGAGGTCATCAATGCCTAGACCTTGAAGGCTGACCCTATAACCACTGCATTGACAACAGAATGCAAAAAGTCAGTCATGGCAACCATGCACTTACACCAACACTGGTAGCAACAATGTCACAGGTGTCAATAGAGCCAGCACCAAGAGCATCGACAGAGGTGGTTTAGTTGATAACTGAGCCACTGATGTAAAAGTCTATGACACCAAGCATTGATGAACCCTGCTGACTGTTGCTTCAATACTGATAACAGATAATGGTATTAATATCATTGGCATCCGTGAGGAGAACTTGGAAGACCAAAGAAAAGGAGAAAATATGGAGAATAGACCCCTATTCATCATGGAAGCAGAGGGTGGTGGGGCTGCAGACAGCTTCTTTTAAGCCAAAGTATGGCACTGACAAACTTCTTATAAGAAAACTCTGCACCTTTAAGAGAGTTGTTGGTCTTTGGCTTAGTATCTAAAAGAGCTCTTGATCAACAAATTGGTCTCCAAGGGTGGCACCTATGTCCCTCATGGACAGGGGGTAGTGTCGCTCGTCTCGTCAGGATGCAACAGATGAACGTTGTGGGTTCTTGTTCAAGCAGCTTTATTACATACAAACACATCATAAAGGAGGCTAACTAACTTTAACTTATGAACAAACTAGCTATCATGCACACAGATGTTAACACTCTGCTTGCAACTTCAAAATGGCACTGAAGCTAACACGTACTTGGTATTTATAAGCACACACAGATCTTGGAAATACTTTTTAATGTTACAACATACATATAGTCAGTGCTGATCAAACACAGGCTATGTAAACAATGACCAGCTAACCAAGGTCAAGGAGGGAACATGGGTATACCATGGCTAGGCTTGTAAAGGCCCTAGGGCCATTAGCCTAGTAACCTCCTATGAACTTATGAACCTATGAACAAGTGAAGTCAATATATGAGACTTTTTTCAACACTGTATTAAAACAAGCTTAAAAACAAGATCACAAGAAAAGTCAGTGTATCAAGTGAATATAACAATGCAAAATCATCCAAATATTAACTTATAACCAGACATAATACAACATCAAGACACTGAGAAAATTTTATGGGACAAACATAGTTAAATTATAACCTGCTCCACAATAAGGAACTATATATATATATATATATATATATATATATATATATATATATAGATGATAAGCTATTTATAAGTAAAAATTCAAGTACAGCTAAGCTAAGAATAGGTAAAGGGTAACAAACTAGAAAAGAGATACATATAACAGAAAAAAAATAAACAGAAAGTAAAGAATAAAAGAGTAGCAACAGAAAGACTGAAGTAATAATAGAAAGAATATATGTTAATGTAAAACCTAACAGAATGTTATTATAATTCCCCAATGGGGTAAGGGACAAAATTTGGATATTAGAAGGTGGAGTGTAGGAAAAGGTGGAAAGAGTGAGACAGGGAGAAAATACTGAGGGAGAGAATGAACCCACCTTTGATAAATTCCGTAGTCCATCCTCAAAGGTAGGCCAATCAAAGCTAAGACCCTTGGAATCCCAATGCCCAATAACCCATCCATAACATATGATGAGGGTAAAGAT